>NW_008355971.1:584988-616602 GCF_000622305.1 Nannospalax galili
GAATTTGTCAGACCTTCAGCACCAGATTGGAACTACTGGACATCCAGCCTTGTGGACTGAGCGACTATGGCATCTCAGCCTGTCCAGTGTGGTGCAGCCATTGTTGGACTACTCGGACTCTATCCTGTGAGCTAAGCTGATAAATATATATATGTATATATTCATTCTACCAGTTCTGTTCCCGAATTTGTCAGACCTTCAGCACCAGATTGGAACTACTGGACATCCAGCCTTGTGGACTGAGCGACTATGGCATCTCAGCCTGTCCAGTGTGGTGCAGCCATTGTTGGACTACTCGGACTCTATCCTGTGAGCTAAGCTGATAAATATATATATGTATATATTCATTCTACCAGTTCTGTTCCTTTAGAGAACCCTAATACAAGCAGCATAGGGGAGAAGGGGTCTTTTGGCTCCCTGTCCCAGGACCCAGTCCATTATGTGGAGAAGTGAGGGAGACAAGAACTTGAGGTAGCTAGTCATCTCCTCAGTCAAGAGAGAATGAATGTGTGTGTGCTTACTTGTGCTCAGCCCCTCTGTACACCTAAGACAGCCCAGGAGTCCCTGCCTAGGGAATGATGCTGCCCACAGTAGGCTGAGTCTTCCCATATCGTGTACATAACCAAGACAATCCTCCCACAAAAGTTTCCACAGGCATCCTGATCTAGACAATCCCTCACTGAGATTCTTTCCAGATGATTCCAGATTGTGTCAAGCTGACAATTCAAACTCACCATTATAGTGCCTAAGGTGATGATGGATATGCTGGGGTCCTCTCACCTTCTCCCTGCAGAGACCAGTCCTTCTTCCTAGATCTGAACTGACTGCTACCCCTAGGCTGGGAGGCTGTGGGTTTCAGTACAATGTGGTGTTTCTGCTAGTCCTCTGATGTACTCCAGCACTCTTCTTTAGTTAGTTCCATCAAAATATAGTTGCTTATTTGTTGCTTTGACCATCTTTCATGGTGGGATGATTGTTACGGGTTCTATTTGGCAATCTCACTGGCATATTCTACAGAGACATTTAAGATTTTATTTTTATTTTTTAAAGTGTGTGACTTTTAAGATACTATTTTTATTTTTTATTTAAGTGTGTGTACATGCACCTGAGTGCAATGCCTGTGTTGAATCCCCTGGAGCTAGAGGTGGTTGTGAGCTGCCTGATGTGGGTGCTGGGACCTGAACTTGGGTCCTCTGGAGAGCAGCAACTGTTTTTAACCTCTGAGCCATCTTTCCAGTCCCTCCAGGAGCTTTTAAAAAGGAATTAAAGAGGGCAAGAGAGATGTCTCGGCAGTTTAAGAGTATGCATGCTCTTGGAGAAAGTTCAATTCCCAGCACTCATGTTGGGTGACTCACAACCTCCTGTAACTCCAGGGGATGAAATGTCCTCTGTGAGCACATGTGTGCACACACATAATTAAAAATAAAATAAATCTGGGACTGGAGAAATCCCTCCATAACTCCAGTTCCAGGAGATCCTATGCCCTCTTCTGGTCTCCCCAGGAACTGCATGCATAGGTGCAGGCATAACACTCTTACACATAAAATAAAAATAAATATAGAAAAAAAAGGGAAATTAAAGCTAAGTCTTTAAAAGGGCATTAAAGACAGAAACAAAGTCCATATTCTATATTCCTAAATATAGTTTTCCATCTCTGACATCTGACTATACACTGAATAGGAATTTGCCCTTACAGGGATCAGTGTCCTTCATGGATGTGACGATAGACTTCAGCAGAGAAGAATGGCAACACCTAGACCCTGCTCAGAGAACCCTCTACCGGGACGTGATGCAGGAGACCTACAGCCACCTGCTGTCAGTAGGTAAGCTCGGCCTCTTAGATATCTGAAAGGAGGCCTCACTGTTTCCCTTCTCTGTTGGATGCATGCTGTGAGGCATCTTAAACATGTCAAGGTTTTGTCTTGGATTGATCAAGATCTTTTAAGGATTTATTTTATGTGGATGTATGTCCACCATATGTGTGCAGGTGCCTTCAGAGGTCAGAAGAAGGCATTGGATCCCCTGGAACTGGAGTTACAGGTAGTTCTGAGCCACCTGCTGTGGGTGCTAGAAACTGAACCCAGGTCCTCTGCAAGAGCAGAAAGTGTTTCTACTGCTTAGCCATATCTCCAGCCCCTGATCAGGATTCTTTTATCTTCTTTGTGTGCTCTAAATATTATTCTGTTCATAGAGATATGTGGTTACTTAAGCATATACTCTTGGGTGAAAAGATGGTTCAGTGGTTAAGAGAGCTTACTCCTCCTGATTACCTGACTTTGATTCCCAGCACCTACAGCAGGTGGTTCACAACCACCTGTAACTTCAGCTCTGAGAGATCTGTCACCTCTGGCTTGTAAGGGCACCTGCACACTCATGCACATACACAGACACACACACATATGTCTAATTAAATAAGAATAAATTAAAAAGAGAATAAAGTCTTATTGAAGAGAAGACTTTACTGATTGGTTTCAAAAACTGAGTGGCTGGACCTAGTCTTTTTTTTTAAACTTTTACAAAAACTTTATTGAGAATTTCATTGGACCTAGTCTTTTATCATTTTTTGTTAACAGGATATCAAGTTCCCAAACCAGAGGTTTTCATGCTGGAGGAAGGAAAGGAGCCATGGGCATTGCGGGGTGAGAATCCATATCAGCGCTGTCCAGGTGAGTGACCACAATACCTGTGAGGTAAGGGCTCCTCAGCAAAGCAAGAGAGAGAAAAATCTCAGCGGTCTCAAGAAAGACGGGCACCTTTGAAATGCTCTTAAGATGACTTCAGTAGAAGGTTCTCAATTTTTTTGTTTTGCTTGAGGACCCTTGACATTAACTTTTCAAGTAACTAAAAACCTCCTATGTCATTTCTGTTATCTTCTTCTAGGCTTTCTAGATTCTAGATCATGTGGCAATCTGCCTCATTCTTTATTATTCTTATTTTCTTTGACCTACCCCACACTTATCCTGAGTTTCAGTGAGGATTCCCTTTTCTCTCTTTTGCTCACATCCCTCTCCCTTCCCACTGGAGGTTACTGTTTTATATGATGGAAATATTTTAAAATTCACCTATGTTATAAAATTTAAAATAACCAAGAATGGTGGCCTTAATCCCAGCACTCAGGAGGTAGAAGTTGGTGGATCTCTGTGCGTTTGAAGCCAGCCTGGTCTACATTGTGATTTCCTGGCCAACCAGGGCTACATAGTGAGACATTGTCTCATAAAAAATTAAATTAGTGCTACGTATCATTAGCTTATAGAAATGCCACTTTGCTCTGTATATCCTGTTATTTGCCTTATTTTCTTTATATCCACCCATATGTAATCTATCCACCTAGTTTATTTCCCTTTGGCTGTTGAATTGTGTACTTGAATGTTTCTGGTCCATCACCACCTTACTCATCAAATTATTTAACCTTACCCTTTCCTCTGGGTTCACCTTGGATGAGCCATTTGTACCCTGCCCTCTACCCATGGCTAATTGTATCTCAAACTAAAATCACTTGTTTCTTCTTTAAGAAGAAGAGTTTGGATTTACAGCAGGAAGTTCTTAAAAGCCTCTTTTCACATTGAGCAATAAGATGGTTTTACAAATGTTTTCTTTTATTTCATTCTAGAAGAATTTCAGCAGATTGTTGACCAGAAAGAGACCTATCAGCAAACAGAAAATAAACCAGCAAGTGATGTTGCTTTCATCAAGATACTGGCTACAGAGAGTCATGAATATAAGGACATTAGAAAAATCATTCATGTGAGCCCAAACATTTTTCTTCCTTCTTCAAGATCATATCGGTGTGAGTCATTTGGGAATGGTCTGAAGCATAATTTAGATTTGCACGGTAATAGAAATAATCCATCAAAAAAAATTAAAAAGATAGCTGAATATGGCATATTTTCTTCCTATTCTGACTGGGACCATAATCAATGTGGAAAAGTCCTCAGTTATAATCAAGTACCTTGTCAATATCAGAAAATTCACATTGGGGAGAAATCATATGAATATGCTGAATTTGGAAAGATCTTCACCCAGAAGTCACAGCTCAAAGTACATCTGAACTCTCATATAGGAGAAAAACTCTATGTATGTATTGAGTGTGGGAAGGCTTTTGCACAGAAACCAGAATTCTTTACACATCAAAAAACTCATACTAGAGAGAGGCCCTATAAATGCAATGACTGTGGAAAGTCCTTTTTCCAAGTATCTTCTCTCTTCAGGCATCAGAGAATTCACACAGGAGAAAAGCTCTATGAATGCAGTGAATGTGGGAAAGGCTTCTCATATAACTCAGATCTCAGTATACATCAGAAAATTCATACAGGAGAGAGACACCATGAATGTGTTGACTGTGGCAAAGCATTCACACAGAAGTCCACACTCAAGATGCACCAGAAAATTCATACGGGGGAGAGGTCCTACATATGTATTGAATGTGGACAGGCCTTCATCCAGAAGACACACTTGGTTGCACACCGAAGAATTCACACTGGAGAAAAGCCATACAAATGTAGTAACTGTGGGAAATCCTTCATTTCCAAGTCACAGCTCCAGGTACATCAGCGAATTCACACAAGAGTGAGGCCCTTTGTATCTACTGAATATGGGAAGGGCTTCAGCAATAGTTCCAATCTCATTACACACAAGAAAGTTCAGATTCGAGAGAAATCTTCCATTTGCACTGAATGTGGGAAGGCCTTTACCTACAGGTCAGAGTTAATTATACATCAGAGAATTCACACTGGCGAGAAACCTTATCAGTGTAGCGACTGTGGAAAAGCCTTCGCTCAGAAGTCAGCCCTCACAGTGCATCAAAGAATCCATACAGGAGAAAAATCGTATGTGTGTGTGAAGTGTGGGCTGGCCTTCATCCAAAAAGCACACCTGGTTGCACATCAGATAATTCATACTGGAGAAAAGCCTTATAAATGTGGTCACTGTGGGAAACTCTTTACTTCCAAGTCACAACTCCATGTACATAAACGAATTCACACAGGAGAAAAACCTTATGTTTGCAGTAAATGTGGAAAGGCCTTCACCAACAGGTCAAATCTCATCACACATCAGAAGACTCATACAGGAGAAAAATCCTTTGTATGTTCAAAATGTGGAAAGGCCTTCACTCAGAGGTCAGACTTGATTACACACCAGAGAATTCATACAGGAGAGAAACCATATGGATGCAGTACCTGTGGAAAAGCCTTCACCCAGAAGTCACACCTCAATATACATCAGAAAATTCATACTGGAGAGAGACAGTATGAGTGCCATGAATGTGGGAAAGCCTTCAATCAGAAATCAATACTCATTGTGCATCAGAAAATTCATACAGGGGAGAAACCCTATGTGTGTACTGAATGTGGAAGAGCTTTCATCCGAAAGTCCAATTTCATTACTCATCAAAGAATTCATACTGGAGAGAAACCTTATGAATGCAGTGATTGTGGAAAGTCATTTACCTCCAAATCTCAGCTCCTGGTGCACCAGCCAATCCACACAGGCGAGAAACCTTATGTGTGTGCTGAATGTGGGAAGGCCTTCAGTGGCAGGTCAAATCTTAGCAAACACCAAAAAACTCATACTGGGGAGAAACCTTACATCTGTTCTGAATGTGGGAAGACCTTTAGACAGAAGTCAGAATTGATTACACATCATAGAATTCATACTGGAGAGAAACCTTATGAGTGTAGTAATTGTGGGAAATCTTTCACCAAGAAATCGCAGCTCCAGGTACATCAACGAATTCACACAGGAGAGAAGCCTTATGTGTGTGCTGAGTGTGGGAAGGCCTTCACTGATAGGTCCAATCTGAATAAACACCAAGCAACTCACACCGGAGACAAACCCTATAAGTGCATAGTCTGTGGGAAAGGCTTTGTTCAGAAATCGGTGCTTAGTGTGCATCAGAGTATTCACACTCTAACAATATGAGGAAAAACTCTGAGGACATATCTTACTATAATCTTTGACTCCATGCAACAGGATAATGTGTATATTATTGTGTGGGGGGTTTTTTGGGGGGAGGGTCTTTTTGAGACAAGGTCTCCCTGTAGCCCCAATTGGCCTGGAACTCACTATGTAGACCAGGCTGGCCTTGAACTCACAGAGATCCACCTGCCTCTGCCTCCTGAGTGCTGGGATTAAAAGCGTGCATCACGATGCCCAGCCGTATAATGTGTATATTATTGTAAATAGAAATGCCCACATGACAGTGTCACACATTACTGCTCAGAAGAATACCTTGGAGATGGTACTGTGTGTGTGTGTGTGTGTGTGTGTGTGTGTGTGTGTGTGTGTGGGGGGTGTAAGGCACTTTCTACATTGCTGAGAAGGAATTGAATCAATTTGGTGCAGTAGAACTTTTTCATGAATAATACAATGGAACACTGTTACCACGTTCTTCAGGGGAAAGATTGTGTTAACCCATGTTAATGAGAATCCTGTTGGTGGACTAGGTACAGTGCCAACCAGTTGAATGGTAAAACCATATAATACACACAACAGTGATAGTCCTGTCTTCTGTAAGTTATTTGTTGCAGAACACATTGTCTAACAGAGCTGTGGGTGTGATTTCATTCTTTAGTTGAATCTGATATACCTGTACATATTCAATCACCCATTGAGTACTTGTACATACAAAGAGATACCATAGGATCAGTTGTGGCAGTACATACTTGTAATCCCAGCCCTTGGGGAGCTGGGGCAAGAGGATCACTCTTGAGTTCATGGCTAGTCTGAGATACAAAGGGAGACCCTGCCTCAAAAAATATGAGAGAGAGTAGAGGGGAGGGGTATATAGACTGACACAAACTTCAGGGACTGTAAGTGGTCCGTACTGTCACACCAAGACCTGGCACCCACTTTATTAGCTGCCAATAATATCAAGGATATCTGTCACAAACTCTTACATTGCCTTCTGACCCCTGGCCTAATGTGTTTTGAATCCCTTTTACCCTCAACTTTGAAAGGGAGAAGACTTGAAGTAAGAATTTTCAGGTCACCTGGGTCAAAATCTCATCACAGTTCTTTACACTCATTTGCCTTCCTTAATGATTGACTTTCATAAAACTCATTAGAATAACCCTGGGGTTGGGGGATTTAACTAAGTGGTAGGACACTTGTCTAGCAAATACTAGATCCCCCAGCTTGCAGTGGGAGGAGATACACATCCCTAACCTCTCCCTCAAACACATCAGTTGAGTTCCAGCTTCCAGGCCTTTGTGTTTGTCATGCCTCTGCAAAGAGCACAGTTCATGTTATCCGGTCGCTTGCTCCTTCATGCCTTTCCTCCAGTGACACCTCCACCCAGCCCGTCCCTGCCTTTCCTGCCTACTTGGTTCAAAATTCTAATCCCTCTCCTTTTATCCTCCACAGCACTTAACTGCCTTGTATATTTTGCTTTTTTGTCTGAGGCACTCACTAGAATCTTTTCCCTATTCGTCATGAGTCTATGCACATGCCTGAAGATGGGCATTTTGGAGTGTTGACCCTGGCTTATACCAGTTCTCTGATCTTTTCTACATTGCAGCATAGGAGGTGCCAACAGGGAGAACCAAACTCCCTAAACTGTGCCAGGCATCTTCACCTCCAGTCTCTACCTGAGCTGTGCCTCTTCCTAAACCTAAAAAGTCAATATAAACCTTCCAGATACTAATTTGCTTAAGGAAACTGGGAAATATGTGGGTGCTTTTTTCCCCCAGATCCCAAAATGATTCTAAAATCCCAAAGTATCAGATCCAAAATAATAAAAAAGAAAGAAAAAACCAGGTGTGGTGGTGCATGCCTTTAATCCCAGGACTTGGGAGGCAGATCTCTGAGTTTGAGGCCAGCCTGGCCTACATAGCAAGTTCCAGGCCAGCCAGGGCTGCTCAGTGAGACTATGTCCAAAACCAGACACAAAAAGTCCAATTATCCTTACCCCTACCTGCAGAGTTCTAATCCATTCCGCTAGAGAACCCAAAGTATAGTCGCTTATCCCAACTCGTCAAGTGTCAGTGGTAACGACGGGTCAAGAGGAGATAGATGGGTGGGTCATCTTTGAAAGTTGGGTAATCACCCCAAAGTAGGGAGCAAAGGGATGTAAATAGAACAGAAGTGAAAGCTGTGAGGGTAGGGTTCAATCCTGGCACCAATAATGGTTCACTTAATGAGTCTGGGCATGCCAAACAACTTCCTCTATTACCGCACCTATAAAGTGGGATTATTGGAGGATGAAGTGACTTAATTTGATCCACATGAAGCAGGACCAGCAGAATCCAGTGAGGGTTTGCTGTTTTTATCTTCAGATATGTTGGCATAGATCTGAGCATCTACAGGCCCAAGTCTTGTGTAGGGAAGCACATCTTTTTGTAAACCAGTTTCAATTTTCTTTTATGTTTATCATAATGCAATATAGTGCTAACATACACATATATATGCATAGTTTTAAATTTTATTTTTATGTGTATGTGCACCACGTGCATGCAGTGCCCTCAAAGACCAGAAAAGGGTGTCAGATTCCCTGGAATTTGAGTTACAGGAGGTTGTGAGCTGCTTGATGTGGGTACTGGGAAACAAAGCTGGGTCTTCTGTAAGAGCAGCAAGTGGTCTTGATTACTGAGCCATCACTCCAGCCCTACATAACACACTTTTTCAAAATACTTTTTTTCAAGTTTTAGGTCACAGGAAAATTAGGAGTGTGTTACAGATTTCCTATGTATCCAGGTATCACCACATATGAGTCTCATGATTATCAACATTCCCCATGAAAGCAATACATTTGTTACAATTGAGGAACCTATACTGCTACTCACTAGCACTCCAAGTTTACATTAGGAGTCATTTTAAAAAAATCTATTCTTTGGGGCTAGAGAGATGGCTCAGTGGTTAAGAGCACTGACTGCTCTTGCAGAGAACCTGGGTTCGGTTCCCAGCACCCACATGGCAGTTAACAACTGTCCATAACTCCAATCTCAGGGATCTAATTCTTCTGCCTCCGTGGGCATTGCACAACACCAGTGCACTTACATGCATGCAGGCAATGCACTCATACACATGAAATAAAAATAATTTAAAAATCTATTCTCTGACAATTTCATAAATGTATATACATACCTTGTTCTTAATCCTAAATCTCACCATACTCCCAAATCACTCTCCTAACAAAACTTCCCCCTTCCTCACCTGAATGGCCCCCTTCTGGATGCCAGTCCATGCCAGTCCAGGTAAGTCTAAGGCTAATCCTAGGGACATATGGCAGCTTGGTGCTCTGGGCCTATCAGCACTCTCTTTTTTTCTTTAAGTTGATCAATCCAAAATTAGGGGAGGGGTCCGCCCCTATACCACCAAGAATACTTTAAAAATTCAGGCCCTCCTAGGAGGCTTTGGATTCGTTTCCAAACTCCAACTCCACTCGTGGAGACTGCTTCTCTGCTTTTGTTCTGCTGTGTATATGCTTTTTCATTTTTAATAAAATTTGTTTCCTGTTGCTGTCTGCTGTGTCTGAGGGTCTTCCTGCTTTTTTTTTTTTTTTTGTCTTTATCTCCCTGTAGCCCCAGCTGTCTTGGAACTCACTATGTAGACCAGGATGGCCTCGAACCCCCAAAGATCTGCCTGCCTCTGCCTCCCAAGTGTTGGGATTAAAGGCGTGCACCATTACGCCCGACAATTCTTTAATTAAAAAAAAAATATTTCAATTTTTAATTTTATGTGTGTGCATGTATTGCCTACATATAGGTAAGTGCACCTGTGTCCCCACGGAGGACAGAAGAGGCTGTCAGATCCCCTGCCATGTGGGTGCTAGGATTCGAAACTGGGTCTTCTACAAGAATAGCCAGTGTTCTTAACCACTGTGCCACCATCTCTCCAGCACCTTTAATTTTTATTTCATGTGTATGAGTATTTTGCCTGCATATATGCAAGTACACCCGTGTCATGAAATGCCCAAAAGGGCCAGAAGAGGGCATCAAATCCCCTGGACCTGGAGTTGAGGATGGTTGTTAACCACCATGTGGGTGCTGGGAATCGAACCTGGGTCCTCTGCAAAAGCAGCCAGGGCTCTTAACCACTGAGCCATCTCTCCAGCTCCTTTTTAAATTCTTTAATTGGTAAAGAAAATGAACCCTATCAAGACCCTTAGATGGCAATATTCTTGTCTCTGCCTCCACAGTGCTAGGATTACAGGGGCATGCCACCATTGTCCAGATTTTATGTGGGTGCTGGGGATCAAACTCTTATTCTCGTGCTTGTACAACAGGCACTTTCTGATCAAGTCATCCCCCTGGACCCTGTTATGTTTTTAGTCCTTCCTCTTACATGTATCTAATTTTGTTGATGTATTTTTGATTATTGTAAATCAGATGTTTGTCTCTTGTTCTTTTCTCACCCATTTCCTATTCTCCTTTTTCCTTAAAGATTTATTTATTTATTTATTTATTTTTAAATTATGTCTGTGTTCCCACTAGACCCCAGCTGGCCTGGAACTCACTATGTAGAGCAGGCTAGCCTCAAACTCACAGAGATCCACCTGCCTCTGCCTCCCAAGTGCTGGGATTAAAGGCGTGCACCACCTTGCCCGGCTAAAGACTTATTTTTTATGTGTTTAACTGTTTTGCCTGTATGTGCACCATATGCCTACAGTGGCTGTGGAGGCAGAAGACGGTGTTGGATCTGCTGGAAATGGAGTTACAGATGGCGAGTCACCATCTGGGAACCAAACTCAGGTCCTCTGCAAGAGCAACTAGTGCTCTCAACTCTGAACATCTCTCCAAACACAGCCCCCTCCAGCTTCCTTCCTTCCTTCTTTCCTTCCTTCCTTTCCTACCTTCCTTCTTTCCTCTGTGTGTGTGTGTGTGTGTGTGTGTGTGTGTGTGTGTGTGTGTGTGTGTTGTTTTGAGACAGGGTCTCCCTGCAGACCAGGCTGGCCTTGACCTCACGGACATACACCTGCCTCTGACTCCTGAGTGTTGGGAATAAAGGTGCGTGCCACTATACCCCGCCCCCTTTCCTTTATTAGTGTTTATTTTGCAATTCTGGGGGTTGAATCCAAGGCCTCACATATGCTACCCGAGTGCTCTACCACTGTGCTACATCCCTAGACCTCTTTTTAAAGTTTTTATTTATCCTTGTATTTTTTTCTTTTTCCCCTTTTTGTACCCCATTCTTTATTTCTTTTGTTTACTATTTTTACTTTTACCCTAAAGAATGTTTAACTTTGTAGCTTATTAACATTATTTTTATGTCTTCTGTTCTATAGTCAGTAGTAGTATAGTAGTTGGCTTTAATAACTTTTACATGTATTTCAATATCTGGTTCAGTTTGAAGTGTTTGCTGCTACAATAGCTTGCTAACTCCCGTCTCAGCAGCACTGGGGATTAAGCACTCAGGAAACTACCCACTGACGATTCCCTAATAAAACCAGAAGAGATATGTATTTCCATAGATGCTCAAATTTCAATATAAAAAAACATGAAAAAGCAAGGCAGCTCAATGCCTCTAAAAGCTCATAATTTCTCAATTACTGATTTCAAAGTTACCAAAATGTTTGAAATGCTGGACAAATAATTTAAAATTCTACTTGTCACCAGGCATGGTGGCACACAATTTAATCCCAGCATGTGGGAGGCAGAGGCAGGCAGATCTCAGTGAGTTCAAGGCCAGCCTGGTCTGGTCTACATAGTGAGTTCTAGGACAGCTGGAGTGCTGGAACCAGCCGACCAAGGCAAACAGCACCTGAAAAGGGGAGTGAGGATGAAAGAAAAACAAGAGACAGAAAAGATACTTGGGAGGACTGTCAGTAGAGACTGCAGCCCCGGGTTATTTTAGCTTAGCCTTCTTATACAGTAGAACATCAGATAGCCACAGTTTGCTTAGCTGAATTAGCATCAACAGCTCTTTTTCCCCACCTCTATCTGAGGGTCAAGGAATGGTCAAATACTTGTTGTGAATTCAACCATTTAACCATCTTCCCTAAATTATCAACACATTCTTCCTGACTTGGCAGAACAATTCGGTACTTGCGTGCGAAACACAAAAACTCTTGAGTCAAGGCAAAAGGTCATAAAGTAAACAAGCCTGCCATAGCTCAGTGTACATAATGGCGGTGCTTATACTAATAGCTCCCAACATCTCCCCCTTTTTTATTTTTTATAACCCCAGATTATGCTATATCCAGGACAGAAGGACCATGCCTGTCTTAGGTTGTCTTCTGCTAGAGCAAAGCCTTACCCATCACCAGCACGTAGCTTCTGTCAGCTACGCTCTGTCTTAGGTTGACTTTCTCCCAGAAGATCTTACCCGTCTTTGACTACTGGCCTCCGATAGGGGAGGGAGCGCAATCTCATATCATGCACAGCAGCCTTGACTTGCCACAAGGATTTCATAAATAACTTTACTGCCACCAGAAGAAAACAAAGACATAGGAGGAAAAGCATGCCAAGTCCTGCTAAACCACTCACAATGGAAGTGATAGAGGACCACAATGGTAAGGTGGCTCTCAGCTGATTTAGAATATCTGTTGTTGTTTTCACTGCATCATCAGGTGTTTTGAAGTGGGCCAAGTGATTAATTGAGAGTAATTCACAGTCACTACTATCTCTTTTGCTTCCCATATTGCAGGGTGCAGTATTGGTGGATCAGGAACATAAGTCCAATATAACTCAGCCAAGATCACTTGTGGAAACATCATCATCAGCCACATTTGCTGCCTCATCATTCTTTTCCACTTCTCTTTCTGGCACTCACCCAGTGAACCTCACCAGCCTTTCTGGCAGCCACCTGGCTCCATCCGCGTCCTGTGGAAAAACACAAACATGCCCTCATCCCCATATCAATACAGGGTCAGGGGCCATTCCATTGTCCAGTTAAAGGATCCTTCCACCTGACTTGGGCATAGGTATCCTGTGACCGAGGGTGCCACATTCTATCTGCCTCAGAACAGTCATTTTTTGTCCAAATTCAAAAAATTTAAAATGAAAAGAGTATGATGTAAGAGATTACTTGGTGTCTGGGGATATAACTCCCCCTTTTTTAGTTTATGTAATTGTGCTTTTAAAGTGCCATGAGCTCTTTCCACTATACCTTGTCCTGTGGGTTATATGGTATCCCAGTTCTATGCTCAATGCCCAATTGCAAGCAGAAACACTGGAACCCCTGACTGGTGTAGCCAGAGCCATTATCCATTTTTATAATGTTAGGGATCCCAGCTATGGAAAAGCAAGTCAAGCAATGAGTTATAACATTTTTTGTGGCTTCCCCTGTTTGTGTAGTAGCCATAATAAAGCCAGAAAATGTATCTATTGTAACATGTACATACCGTTGCCTGCCAAATTCCGCAACATGAGTAATATCCATTTGCCACAATTAGTTAGGCTTTAGCCCTCTAGGATTAACTCCATAATGAGGAATGATTTGTGTTTGAGGACAAGATGAACACTGTCGTACAATTTGTCTTGCAGCTTCCCTAGTAATGTGAAATCGTTTTCTCAAACTTTGACTATTTTGGTGATGAATGGCATGAGAATTTGTAGCACTCTCTACCTGAGTCAATCCTGTAAGCTGAGTGGCTAAATCCACCAAGGCATGCCCCAAAGCTAATGGTCCAGGAAGACCACTATGCACCCTTAGATGTCCTATATAGAAAGGATATTTTCTAGATTTAATACTATTTTGCACTTGTCTTAACAGCAAACAAATTTGAACATTCCCCATTTCAATAAAAGGCACTGTTTCAATTTCCTGTAGAGCTTGAGCTACATGATGACTGTATAGAGATTGAAGGGTGTTGAGGCCATAAGCTGGAACACTGCTACTACAGCGTGAAGTTCCTCTACCTGTGCTGATGCAGGGGAAATTTAAGAAGAATAACTTTCCCCATAAATCACATAAGCTGCATGTCCATTAGAAGAACCATCAGTAAACACTGACACAGCCTGGGGGACGGGACTAACCTTAACTATCTTAGGAAATACCAACTCATGCATATTAGCAAATTGTAATAATGATTCTCTATCTGACCCATATAATTAGCAAATGCAATTGCCCATGAATCTACATTTTGAAACAACCATAGCAATTGCACCTTAGTGTAAGGAACAATAATTTGAGCAGGCTCGGCTCCAAAGTACCGACATGATTCAGTACATAATTGTTGGACCAAGGCTGCTACGGCCCCATAATAAGGATTAATCACTTTGACTGGGGAAACTGGTAGATGCATCCAAAGAAAAGGGCCGTTTTGCCAAAGTACAGCTGTAGGGGTGTGAGTGGTAGAAAAAACACAACCCATCCAGGGCCGGCTATAATCTACATAGGTAACTTTTTGTTGTTCAATAGCATTTTCTACTAATTGTAAAGCTTGAAGAGCATCAGGAGTAATTATCCTGCTAGAGCCTCAGATGGGGGCGAAGCCAATTTATGTCTCCTAACAACCTTTGAAAATCATTCAACGTTTTAAAATTATCCTTCCTAATTTGTATTTTTTGAGTCTTAATTTCTTTGGGATACAGCAGTTTTCCTAGATAACTGAATGGAGCTTCCCTCTGTACTTTCTCAGGGGTGATAACTAACCCGTAACTTTTCAACCCCTTCTGCAAGACCCCATAGGCAGACAATAGCAGTCCCTCAAGTCTGTGAGCTAGAAGTATATCATCCATGTGGTGAATAATACATACTTCAGGATATAGATATCTAGTCTGTGCTATAGCCTGAGCTACAAAGTTTTGACATAAAGTAGGACTGTTGGCCATTCCTTGAAGTAAAACTTTCCAATGATACCTCTTCATAGGCTCCTTAAACTTTATGGAAGGCACACTGAATGCGAATCTCTTGCAATCTTGAGGAGCCAAGGGAATCGTGTAAAAACAATCCGGCAGTAATGCACCCAACAGTTCCATTGTTTTATTGACTTCTCTCAAATCTTGCAACAATCTCCATTTGCCTGACCTTTTCTTAATCACAAAAATAGAATTCCAGGGTGAATTAGAAGGTTCGATATGTCCGCTATCGAGCTGTTCCTGCACTAACTGCTCAGCAGCTTTTATTTTTTCCTGGGTAAGAGGCCATTGATCCACCCATACCGGCTTTTTGGATTTCCATATTATAGCATCAGCATGAGGTGCAGGTTGTTGAATGGCCTCTGTTAAAAATATCCTAGCTCTTTCGTATCTAATTTTTTTGGACACATTTGTAACGGTGCCTGAGTTCCCTGCCCATTTCCTCCTAGCCTGGCTCATAGAAGCATTCCTTGATTAAACATTTTCTGTGAAACCTGCTCATTGGGACTATACAAATAGACCCCCATCCTACTTATCACATCCCTCCCCCAAAGATTGACAGGCAACCCCTTCACAATGTAGGGAGTAAAGGAACCTTCATGTCCCTCCAGGTCCTTCCAATGTAGCTCATCACTACTTTGATATGGACTCTCACTTTGCCCTATGCCCCGGAAACTTGTCATGGAGGTATGCTTTGGCCAGGCTGAGGGCCACTGCTCTTTTGAAATTACAGACACATCCGCCCCAATGTCCAAAAGTCCTTTAAATCTTTTCCCATTAATAATTAGCTCCAACTCAGGTCATTGTTGACTGATAGCTTGTAGCCAATAAACATCAGAGGAACCAAAACCACCTGCCCCTCTATGTTGCTTTTTACTATTCTTGCAACTGTCAACCAGAGGGAGCAGGAGCAATTGTGCCAACCTTTGTCTGGACTGTACTACAGCAATTCCTGAGGGGGAACAAGTCATAATCTTAATTTCACCTTGATAGTCTGAATCTATCACTCCAGGAGCTACCAGAATTCCTTTCATGGTAACACTACTTCTTCCTAATACCAATCCCACCATTCCTTTTGGCAACGGCCCATACACTCCTGTAGGTATGGCTTGCAATTCCCATGTCAGGTGTTAATACTGTGTAGGTGGAGGCACTGAGGTCCAGGCCTGCACTTCCTGAGGTGGCCCTGAAGAGGTCTTGAATGGATCTCCCTGCTGATCAACTTGCTCCATACCTGGGAAGACTTGAAATCCATTCACTGACTCTCCTCGCTTTACCGCGGCCCCAATGGCCTGTTGTAGTGGTGACTGAATGGTTCTAAGCAGGTACCAGATTCCTGCCGAAGACTTCTGAACCATGGCAATCATGGGAGGCACAACAACCTTCTGTGGCTTGGGAGGACGAGGATCTAATCCTGCTATAATAGTGAGTGTTGGGGTGGTCCTAGCTCTTTCCTCCTTGCCATCTAACATTTCCTTCTTCAAAGCCTCTAACTGCGCCCTTAATTGCTCAACATTTCCTTCTTCAAAGCCTCTAACTGCGCCCTTAATTGCTCAATTTCCCAGTGATAGTTAGGCTTCTCAGACAAAGCAATTAGAGGTGGATATTTTTGCTGATCATACTTAACCGCCTCCTCTCCTAGGTCAAACTCATCTTCAGGGTCAAGAGGTCCCTCTTCTGGCCCCAGACAGGGGTCTTCATAAGAGGGTGGCGAGGCTACTGGAGCTGGCTCTGACGGAGCAGGTGGTTTGGTTTCACCTTTATCCGAGCCACCGCTTATCGGAGTCTCCTTTTTAGTCTCAGTGAATGTTCCTTCCTTTGCTTTCTCTGCCTCGTGCTGTGGATCAATACTATCTTTGACCAAAGCCCACAATGTAAAAGCATCTATGGGAACTTTGGAAGGACCCTCCACATCATAGTAATCCTGCATTCTCTCTCCAACTTGTAGCCACACATCTAAACTCACTGTACCTTGTTCAGGAAACCAAGGACAAACCTTTTCTACAAAGTCTAAAAAATTTACAAGTTGCTTATGTTCCACTTTTGCTCCTCGAGCCCGAAGCATATCCTTTAACATATGTACAAAGAGCAAGTGACTGTTTCCTTGCCCCATCTTCTCCCAAGATAAGTGCTCACCGCTCCCCAATTGTACCGAGTGCAGTCACTTAACTTCTCCAGCGGTGTCCTTCACTTCTTCCCCATTTTTCAGGTCCCTGTTTTCGCGCCACCTGCCAGAACCAGCCGACCAAGGCGAATGGCACCTGAAAGGGGGAGTGAGGATGAAAGAAAAACCAGAGGCAGAGAAAGATTCTTGGGAGGACCATCAGTAGAGACTGCAGACCCGGTTTATTTCAGCTCAGCCTTATACAGCAGAACATCAGATAGCCACAGTTTGCTTAGCTGAATTAATGTCAGCAGCTCTTTTTTCTCACCTCTATCTGAGGGTCAAGGAACGGTCAAATACTTGTGAACACAACCATTTAACCATCTTCCCTAAATTATCAACACATTCTTCCTGACTTGGCAGAACCATTCGATACTTGCGTGCAAAACACACAAACTCTTGAGTCAAGGCAAAAGGTCATAAAGTAAACAAGCAAGTCTGCCACAGCTCAGTGTACATAATGGCTCTGCTTATACGAATAGCTCCCAACACTGGGGCTACAGGGAGACCGTCTCAAAAAGACCAAAAAAAAAAAAATCTACTTTTCAAAATGATCAATGAGGGGATAGTGAAATGTCTCAGTGGATAAAGGTGCTTTGCTGGTAAGCCTGACAATCTGAGTTCGATCTCTGGAATCACATGGTGGAATGAGAGCACTGACACATGCAAATTGTTCTTCGACTTACACCCACACTGTGGCATGCATGTGCCTGCACATCACTCCCCCCGACATACATGTGCATATGCACACACACAGAAAATAAATAATAAAAGTTAAAATATGCTCAATGACTTAAGAAAATATCAATAAGGAGCTAAGTGAAGGAAGGAAATAAATTCAGGACCTAAATCAGAAAGCCAACAATATAAATAAGACAATCAAGGTAAAAATGAGATTTTGAAAAAGCCAAGCAAATGTTAGGAAGGGAAAACTCAGTAACAGGCTACGTGACTGCAGTTCACTTGCCTAGCATGCATGAAGCCCTGGGTTTGATGCCGAGAACTGCATAAACAGGGTGTAATGGTACACATCAGCACTTGGAATGTGGAAACAGAATATTCAAGTTCAAGGTTATCCCCAGCTAAACAATGAGTTCAGGCCTAGAATATTAACAACTGGTCTGGATGTGGTGGCACACGCCTTTAATCCTAGCAATTGAGGGGTAAAGGTAGGCAGAGCACTGTGAGAACGAGGCCAGCCTGGTTTACATAGCAAGTTCCAGGCCATCTGGGGCTACAAGGATACCCTGTTTCAAAGAGACTTGAATTCAAAAATGAGAAGAGGGCTGGAGAGATGGCTCAGTTGTTAAGAGCGCTGGCTGCTCTTGCAGAGGACTCTGGTCCAGTTCCCAGCACACACATGGCAGCTAACAATTGCCTGTAACTCCAGTTCCAGAGGATTCAACACCCTCTTCTGTCCTCTTCAGGCATTGCATAGACATTGCACTTACATACATGCAGGCAAAAGACTCATACACATAAAAAAAATAAGAATAAATAAAACAAAAATAGAAGATGCAGACTAGCGGACTGGATTGTTAAACAAAACTGAGTCAGGCTTGGTGATACAGGGCTGTATTCCCAACTACTCAGGGAGCAAAAGTAAGAGGTTTGAAAGTTCAAGGCCTGCCCGAACTACAGAATGAATCGAAATCCAGCATGGGCAACTTTGCAAAACTCTGTCTCAAAATTAAGCAATAACAACAAAAAAACAAGAGCACAGTGGGAGATACAGTTCAGAGGACGCGCACAAGGCTCGGGGTTCAGCTACCAGTACTGGGAGACACAGTTCAGAGGACGCCCACAAGGCTCGGGTTCAGTCACCAGTACTGGGAGACACAGTTCAGAGGACGCCCACAAGGCTCGGTTCAGTCACCAGTACTGGGAGACACAGTTCAGAGGACGCGCACAAGGCTCGGGTTCAGTCACCAGTACTGGAAGGAAGGGAAGGGGAGGGGAGGGGAGGGGAGGGGAGGGGGGAGGGGATGTGGAGGGGAGGGAAGGGAAGGGAAGTGAGACAATTTTATTGTCTGCAAGGAGCACGTCAAAGACATACACAGACTGAAAGTGAGAGTTTGGAAGTTGCTATTCCAAGCAAGAGGAAAAGCCATGAACAAATGGAACTAACTGGATTAGTATCTGATGATACTGACTTCAGGCCAAAATTAGAAGAGATAAAGAAATCACTACACATAAAGGGAACAACACAGAAAATATAATAATTGTGAATTCATAGGCACTGGATATGGGGGTACCCAATTTCATAAACACTATTTTACATAAAGAGATCCTGTCTTAAAGCAAAAACAAGTCGGAACTCAAATAAATATCAATGACACATCTCAAAATCCTAGAAAAACATGAGCAAGCCAAATCCCAAATCAATAAATGGAAAATTAAATGAGAATATTAATAACTGGGCTGGATGTAGTGGAGCACACCTTTAATCCCAGCACTTGAGGGGTAAAGGCAGGCAGATCTTGTGAGAACGAGGCCAGCCTGGTTTACATAGCAAGTTCCAGGCCAGCTGGGGCTACAGGGAGACCCTGTCTCAAAAAACAAAAGCAACAACAGTAAAAACAAAAGACTATCAAGAAGCTCTATAACAAGCAAGAAGATTGAAGTAGTAATAAAGAGCCTTTCAACAAAATCAAGTCCAGGTCCAGACAGATTCAGGGCTGAATTCTACCAGATCTTTAAAGGGCAAAAGCACCAGTGCTTCTCAAATGATTCTGAAAAACAGAAAAGCAAGGAACACTAACAAACCCACCCTATGAAGTCACCTTTACCCTGATACCAGAATAGATACGGTCACAACAACAAAACTGTGAGTCAATTTCTCCAACGACTACAGATGCAAAATTTCTCAATAAAGTGCAAACTGAACTCAAAACATACTGAAAAGTTTATACACCATCATCCAGCTGGTTGCATTCCAGTGATGCAAGGATGGCACAACATATGTAAATTAATAAATGTAATACAACAAAACAGATATTCAAGGATAGAAAGCATGCAATCATCTTAAACACACAGAAAAGGCCTTTGACATCCCTTCATAATAAAAGTCCTGAAGAAGCTAGAAATAGAAAAAACATACCTCTGGGTCGGAGAGATGGCTCATCTGTTAAGAGCACTAGCTGCTCTTGCAGAGGACCTGGGTTTAATTCCCAACACCCACATAGCAGCTAACAACCATCCATAGCTGTAGTTCCAGGGAATCTGATGCCCTCTTCTGACTTCCATGGGCATTGCATGACACAGATGAATTTACACACATGCAGGCAATTCATACACATTAAATAAATAAATAAAAGAAGCATACCTCAGTGTAATATTGGCTGCATTCAACAAACCTGTAGCATACGAAGTCTGGAAAGAGATGATAATATATTCTTTTTTTTTTCACTAATTGCAATTTATCTTTCTTTTCCTGCAAAAAAGCCCTAGAACATAAAATCGAGGAGCTTTGCAAGGTTTTTCTGCATTAACATCAGTTATGAGAGGAAAAAGGGAGAGAAAAAAACACCCCTTTTTGAGAGGTAAGGGAAAAGATATGAAAAATTCCTGTAGCCTGCATGTAGGCTGCAGAGAAGGAAGGCTGAGTGGGCAGTGTGCCTTATGGCAGGTATGCAGCTACTGTTTCACTGAAAAGCACCTGTTGCAATGCAGTTCTTGAGAGATGCCAGGTGTGGGGCTGGAGACGTGACTCAGCGGTTAAGAGCACTGGCAGCTCTTGCAGAGGACCTGGGTTCAGTTCCCAGCACCCACATGTCAGCTAACAACTGTCCTTAACTCCAGCTCCAGAGGATCTGACACCCTCTTCTGAACTCCATGGACATTGTACGACATGGGTGCACTTACACACATTCAGGCAATACACTCATGCACATAAATAAAAATAAATATATTTTTTAAAAGAGAGATACCAGATAGTTCCCGTGACTACAAGCAGGCCTGGTCTTGATCTCGCTGATTTTCTCTAAGGTTAAATGATCACTCTTGCATACATGTGATCACAATATTTTATTATGTTGTGATGTAGCCAGAAGACTCTCACAAGACCCAAACAGATGCTGGCACCATACTCTTTAAAAAGTGTGTGTGTGTGTGTGTGTGGTGTGTGTGTGTGTGGTGTGTCTTGTCTGCATGTATGTAAGCATGTGTACAATTGTGTACAATGCCTGCAGAAACTAGAAAGGGCATGGAATTCCTTGGAACTGGAGTTTCAGATTGTTGTTAGCCTCCAGGTGGGTGCTGGGAACCAAACCTGGGTCTTCTGCAAGAACAGCTGGGGCTCCACAGAGCCATCTCTGCAGCTCCCGGCACCGTACTCTTGAGTCTTCAGAACTATATGCCAAACAGCCACTTAAAATTCTTCTTTAAATTTACCTTATAGATTTGGAGGCTGAAAGTCAAGATGCTGCATGTAGTGATGCCACACTGGCAGTCTGTTGAATCATAGGTGTTCAATCTTGTTTTTCTATTTTTTTAGTATTTTTGAGACAGGGTCTCCCTGTAGCCCCAGCTGACCTGGAACTCACTATGTAGACTAGGCTGGCCTTGAACGCATGGAGATCCACCTGCCTCTGTCTCCCAAGTGCTGGGATTAAAGGCGTGCGCCACCACGCCCGGCCTGCTTATTCTTTTTTGTGATTTATATTTTTATTTATATGTGTACATTTGTTCATTTGTCTGTGATAGGTGTATGTGTGTATGGGTGCCTGCAGAGGCCAGAAGAGGGTGTTGGATCCTCTTGAAGTGGGTGCTGGGAACCAAACGTAGGTCCTTTGGAAGAGCAGCAGCAACTACTAAGGTGTTACAGCCAGTTGACCCATTTTGCCCTAACATTCAGGATCTACCTGACAGCTGGGAGTGGCTTCTCCTGAGTGGACTCTAGCTTTTAGTATGTCCTCTACTTCCTTTGTCTTTGATATCCTTTGTTATCCTTGTTAGGGCTTTTTTTTAACTCCTGTGTCATCCTTGTGGACAAAAAGGGGTTCTCAATTGAAGGACCTATTTGTGGGTCTCCATTCCATGAGTACTTCCTTTACCACATATTTTCTTTTTTAAAGAAAGGTTTGTTTTCCTTTATGTGTATGAGTGTTTTGCTTACATGTATGCATGTACACCACGTGTGCAATGCTCAAGGAGGCCAGAAGAGAGCACTGGATAAATAGGAAATGGAGTTAGTTGTGAACTGCCATGTGAGTGCTGGGAACAAAATTCAGATCCTCTGCAAGAGCAGCCAGTGCTCTTGTTAAGCCATCTCTCAGCCCCTCCCTATATCTGATGACTGAAAATGTGTCCCTAGAGCTTCTAGAAAACCCCAATTCTATGTGTGGCCCAAGGGACAACTGCGGTACCTTGGTTTTTGTTATGGTTTTTTTTTTTTTGTCTTTTTGAGACAGGATCTCCCTGTAGCCCCAGCTGTCCTGGAACTATGTGGACCAGGCTGGCCTTGAACTCACAGAGATCTGCCTGCCTCTGCCTCTGGAGTGCTGGGATTAAAGGCATGCACCACCACGCCCCGCTTTTTTGGTCTTTTTGAGACAGGGTCTCTCTGTAGCCTAGCTGGCCTGGAACTCACTGTGTAGAGACCAGGCTGGCCTTGAGCGCACAGAGATCCACCTGCCTCTGCCTCCCCAGTGGTGGGATTAAAGGCGAGCGGCACCACACCTGGTTTTACCTTGTATTTTAATGGTACAATGCCTAGAAGGCACGTATAAGGACCAGTGGCCCCTGGGATTTGAGTCCAGGCTAGGTGCCCTTTTGGGGCCAAGGTTGAAGGAAGGCACTAGACCTAGGGTCAGTGAGTTTTCAGTTGACACCCTCATCAAGTGGCTTCATATCCTTCAAAGGCACCTTTTGAGCCTTACCTGCATCATTTGGCTATGATGATGTGATCCAGTTTCCACCCAACCTAGCATTCCTTGAGGGGTTCACAGAAGAAGGGTCCACTGTGCCTATTTCATGCCATGAAGCATGGCTACCACCATGGTGGTTGAAGCGACCCAGACATGGGATTAATCAGATCTTGAAAAAAATCCTGCAGACCAGGCCTCTTTGCCAGCTGCACCCCCAACTCCAGTTTAGACTGTCAGGATATGAAGCCAACCCTGTAAATGTACATGCCTGGAGCTTACCACAGTGACCAACGTGGTTGGTTGCTGGGTTGGTTGCTTAGAGACACTGTGAGAGGCTTTGTGGAACCAATGCCCTCTGTTACAGCACAGTGCAGGGATAGTACTGGTGGGCTAGGCGGATCATCCTGGGATTAGAGAAGTTGAGGAAGGTGGAGGAGGCAGAAGAGGGGGCATAAACAACACGGTGAGCACCTTGGAAGTCAGGTCTGCGTTGTGGCTGTTTGTGAACCTCTCTTCTATTCCTATGGCTCATAGGAATCCAGGCTATGAGCCAGAGAACCGGCTGCATGTGCACCTGCCTCTGTTCTGTTCTGCTGGGGGTTCAAGTGCCAGAGCAGAATCCTACAGCCCAAGGATCTGCCTGTGTGAATGAATGGGGCCTGTGAGATCAATGCAGGCCCATGTCAAATGTGCGGCCACCCCCACGGCCCCTTTTGCTTTGCCTGTGTGACCAGAGGTGACCTTTTCCCTTTAAATTTGGGGGTTCCTGTATGGGTTTGTTGAGTGACTGCTTCCACTCCTAGATGACTTTCTAAAAGAGGGCACCCCCCCCAACAAAACTTTACTAGAATCTCAGTTTAGACTTAGAGAAGGGTGCAAACAGTAGACAAAGGCAATTGTAGCACTATTCTTCCTGTCCGTTAAAGGTAACACGGCTAGCCATTGCACCTGCACATGTATGCATACACAACACTACATAAATAAACAAATAAATAAATAATAATAAATAGCAGCCTTTATAGCCAATCCATCAGTTTCTCAGGAACCACCTGGCAGGAGGCAGTGATTTCCCTTCCATGATCACCAGCCTTTACCTGAATACCTCCAGGTGTGCCTTCCTGTCTTAGCAACATTGGACAGTTGGCTTCCACAACAGCTCCTCTGAGGTCCCAGCTAGGTTTTGTTTCCTTAGCTTTGCAGGTGACTTCCTGGCTCCTAGAAGTGTACTTTAGTGTCGCTGTCAAGTCCTGTAACAGCCAAATAGCCCTCAAACACTCTCAGTGTGAGGCTGACTTTGTGTTTCTTGGTTCTCTGAGCAACGTGCTCTCCCTGCATCCTGTTATATGCTCTTTTCAGACTCTTGTGTCCACTCCAAAACAATAAAGCTCTATCTTAAGTTACCGATATCAGTTTATCAGTTTTCCGATATCAGTTTATCAGTTTTCCTAGGTCTGGCAGCCTTTTTTTTTTTTTTTTTTTTTTTTGAGACAGGGTCTCTCTGTAGCCCCAGCTAGCTTGAACTCACTATGTATACCAGGCTGGCTTCAAACTCATAGAAATCCACCTGCCTCTGCCTCTCAAGTGCTGAGATTAAAGATGTGCACCACCAAGCCCGGCTTTCATTTTTCAATCCTCATTTAATCTTCCAGTAGTATGCCACCATTGGTCACCCTATTTTAATAACTAAATTTGACTTCTGATTTCAAATTAAAGTCTTTTGATTTCCCTCTCATCTCTTTGGTCCTCCATTTTAGTTCCTTTGCTGTCCTTTTTATTTAAAAAAATTTATTTTTTATTATATGAGTGTATTGCCTGCATGTGTATATGTGCACCCATGTCATGTCATAGAGGTCAGAAAAGGGTGTCTGATCTCCTGGAACTGGAGTTACAGCTGGTTGTTAGCCACCATGTAGGTGCTGGGAGTCAAACCCAGATCCTCTACAAGACCAGTCAGTTCTCCTAACTGCTGAGACATCTCTCCAGCCCAGCTGTCTGTCCTTTTTAAAAACTCTTAATGTTGGCTATAATACAGTCCTTGTTCTTTACATTCAAGTTCCTAATGATTTTATTCTGTTTCAGGCCATGTTAAATATGCATGACCAAAACTATTAAGTTGGTGTGCTCTCTGTGTAGTATAAGCTGTTGGACCCAAACACATAGTATTTTCATTGGGTGTCTAAAACTCATCTCAAGATTAACATGTCCAAAACTGGATTCTCAAAACTTCTTCTTTGGTGGAACTGCAGCTTCTCCAATCTCAATTGGTAGAATACACCACCTCTCCAATCGCTGAGAACAAAAAACCGAGGTAAATTTATTGAAGACTTTTCTCACACCTAACCCCTAACTTTAAATAAAACTTGCTTTGCATTTAGAATAAAGTCACTTCTCACTATACCCACAAAGACCACCCCATCTAGGCCATCAGTGTCTTATTTAATCATTTTACTAAGGCTACACATCAGATTCCATCTTTTGCTGAAAACCCACCAGTGGCTGACAATTTCCCTTAGAATAATGTACAAAATGCTAACAGGGCCTTGCAATATATGGCCCTCTGTTCTCTCTCTGACCTGCGCTATCACCTCTTTGCACAGAACTCTAAAACTTTCCTCATGTTCCACCCAAGTCCAATTATGGGACCTTTGCTCTAATGTTTCCCTCTTCCTGGAATGTTCTCTCATAGATTCATTCCTTTAACTTTCCAATCTTGGCCCCAATTTCTTCTTAGTGGTCTACTTTCTATCCCTTTTTGAATGACCCTTTAACCCTACTAACAATTTTTTTGGATACTGGGTCTCATTTCCTCCACAGTCTAGAATGGCCCAGAATCACTGTGTAGTCCAGAATAATCTAGGACTTATAACCCTACCTCAGTCCCCTATCCCCACACCTATGCCACCACACCTAGCTACAATGATCATTTAACACTCTGTGCTTATTTCAGCCACCCCGCCCAGGACTCTTCACTGATATACTCCAAATATCAACAGTAGTGGTTGGATTATAATAAGCACCCAATAAATGAGTTTTAGAATAAGCTTAGCTTGGGAAAGCATATATAAATTCAGGTTTTCTTACGTACCTACTACCTTTGTAGGTATGGGCTATCATCTCATTTTTTTTTTCTGTTCAAGTTGTCCCCTAATTTCAGTTGATTGGTTTTAGTAAAGGACAGAGAATCGAACACTTTTAGTGAGAGATAACATCTCTTTTGTTGTTGTCTCAGTCTGCCTGGAAGTCACAATGTGGACCAGGGTTCCCTTGATCTCACAGAGATCCACCTGCCTCTGCCTCCTGAGGGCTGGGATCAAAGGCGGGTGCCACCATGAAATTTAATATTGCTACTGGCCTGCTACTTCTAATCTGAATTTCTTGTACATTACTGAAAACAGAAAAAAATAAAGATGTTCTGTATCATTCCTGCCATTTTCTCTAGCACTGCAACTTGGATGGCACCATGTCTACCTTATAATATAGTATGATGCAGCCTGACCAAATGTCCTGCCTAAAAAATGAGAATACTGAGCTTTGTAGTTCATGCTTGGTACACTTTAACTTTCCAGGCCTTATATTTATGCCACATTTGAGATCCCATTTATCCCACTTTTGAATACAACATTTTTTATGTATTTGAGGAGTTTTATTGTCAATAAAAGAACTAGGACAGTATCAACAAAAGTTTTACTTTAATTATAAATACACAGGCAGAGCAGAGGTGGCATGACTGTTCTACAAAATCACCAGGGTCACAGACTCCTTTTATACTCTGCTCTACCATCCACTTGTCTACAGTGCAAGCAGGGGGAAAAGAATCAGAAAGGAAAATGGATTTTTTTTGTTGGTCTTTTTGAGACAGGGTCTCCCTGTAGCCCCAGCTGTCCTGGAACTCACTAGGTAGACCAGGCTGGCCTTGAACTCACAGAGATTCGACTGCCTCTGCACCACCACACCCAGCTAGAAAATGGATTTTTTAAATGTTCTATTCATATAAATACAATGTCTTATCTTGTTGATCTGCAAGGGAGGCTGACAGTTTTGCAGTCCAGAATTTATTAAAAGGGAAAATGGATATTGGGTAGGAGATTAGTAGTCTGATACAAACTCTCATCATTTTTTCATTGCAAAATAGCCTGTTTTTATTTTTAGTTTAGTTTAATTTTTAGTTTCAAGTTTTGAAATTTTTCCCAGATCTATTTTGACTATTTCATCATTTATAAATCATATTCTTGAAGTCAAGGTGGTGAAACGTAAATTCTAGGACTCTGTGACAAATCATACCTCTCCTAAATTCTGTGATAGTGCTCAATAACCCACTGATAAAGACCATCATGTTCTTTACAGTATAAATTTCATTTTACAATAATTAGATAGATTAAAATGAAAGCTTTCCCACATTCATAACAGTATACAATGCCTCCCAACTATAATTTGGGACAAATGTTAACAGAAGATTTCCATAAAGTTAACTGTAATCATTAAGTGCCCTCGCATGCAAATCTCTAAAACAGTTAATGAATATTGTGCCTAATATTTGTGACATGTTATGTTCAAGGCACTGTTCTAAGTGCTTTTACATCTGATAACATTATATTTCTAAGAATCTTACAAAACCCCCATTGTTCTTAGATCTTTCTTACAAATGGTTAAACCAAAGTAAAGGTTACTTATGATAAATGCCACAAAGGAAACCACCTGGTAGAACCACGTTAATGTTGACGGAGACATTTTCTATGACTAGAGACCTTTGTATATTCACTACATTAACAGAATTCTTTTCTATTTTAATTTGCTAAAATATAATATGGTTCTAGTAATGAAAGACTCTCCTGTATGGATATTAGCATTTCTATTCTTGCATCTAAATTCTCAAATGCCGAATTTCATGAGACATTCATATTTATAAGAATTCATTACAGGTAATGAATGACCAGGGAAAGCTATGCTAATTGCAAAAAATCAGATAATTCAGATAAAAATTTGTGAATGATGGGTAAAATCTATTGCATATTCCATATAGTCAAAAGGTTTGTCATTGATATGAATTCTCTGGTGTTGAGTTAATTGTGAACCACGAGTAAAGGCCTTGCCACATTCCTTACACTGATACGGTTTTTCACCAGTATGAATTCGCTGATGCCGAGAAAGATGTGAGCTCTGAGTGAAGGCCTTTCTACATTCTTTGCATTCATAAGGCTTCTCACCAGTGTGGATTCTCTGATGTAAAGTAAGTTGGGAACCATGACTAAAGGCCTTCCCACATTCCTTGCATTCATATGGTTTTTCTCCAGTGTGAGTGCGCTGATGTTGAGTAAGCTGTGAACCACGAATAAAGGCCTTCCCACATTCCTTACACTGATATGGTTTTTCACCAGTATGGATTCTCTGATGTTGTATAAGCAGTAAACCACGAGCAAAAGCCTTCCCACATTCATTACACACATAGGGTTTCTCACCAGTATGAAGTCTCTGATGTTGAGAAAGATGTGAACTCTGAGTAAAGGCCATTCTGCATTCTTTACATTCATAAGGTTTCTCACCAGTGTGGATTCTTTGATGTTGTGTAAGCTGTGAGCCACGAATAAAAGACTTTCCACATTCCTTACACTCATAAGGTTTCTCACCAGTGTGGATTCTTTCATGTTGGGTAAGTTCTGAGCCCCGACTAAAGTTTTTTCCACACTCTTTACATTCATAGGGTTTCTCACCAGTGTGAATCCTTTGATGTCGGGTAAGGAGTGAGCCACGATTAAAGGCCTTCCCACATTCCTTACACTGATAGGGTTTCTCACCAGTGTGGATTCTCTGATGTTGAGTAAGTTGTGAGCCATGACTAAAGGTCTTCCCACATTCCTTACATTCATAGGGCTTTTCATTAGTATGAATCCTCTGATGTTGAGTAAGTTGGGAACCACGGATAAAGGCTTTCCCACATTCTTCACATTTATAGGGTTTCTCACCAGTATGAATTCTTTGATGTTGCATAAGCAGTGAACCTCGAATAAAGGCCTTCCCACATTCCTTACATTCATATGGCTTTTCTCCATTATGAATTTTCTGATGTTGAGAAAGCTGTGAACCACAAATAAAAGCCTTCCCACATTCCTTACATTCATAGGGTTTCTCACCAGTATGAATTCTTCTATGGAGAATAAGCTGTGAAAGCTGAGTAAAGACCTTCCTACATTCTTTACATTCATAAAGCTTCTCACCAGTATGAAGCCTCTGGTGCAGAGTAAGTTGTGAGTTCTGAGTAAAAGCCTTTCCACACTCTTTACATTTGTAAGGTTTCTCACCAGTGTGGACCTTTTGGTGTCGGGTGAGTTGTGAGCTTCGAATAAAGGCTTTCCCACATTCTTCACACTTATATGGTTTTTCACCAGTATGAATTCTATGATGTAAAATAAGTTGTGAGCTTTGAGTAAAAGCCTTCCCGCATTCCTTGCACATATAGGGTTTCTCGCCAGTATGAAGTCTCCGATGAAGACTTAGCTGAGAATCACGACTAAAGGATTTCCCACACTGCTTACATTCATAGGGTTTCTCACCAGTGTGAATACTCTGATGTTGCGTGAGGTGTGAAGCTCTTCTGAAGGCTTTCCCACATTCCTTACATGCATAGGGCTTCTCTATAGAATAACATATTGGATGTGGAGATAAATAAGTATGTTGGTTGTAAATGGACATTCTGTCATATGTAATCATCCCTTTCCTGAAATATTCCTTCTGATTTTCTCATTGCTTCTTTGTCTTTGACTTCCAAATATCCTCTAGAATTGGTCTCAGGCTCAGTTTTCAAGCCTGCCACTCATTTCCCATTGAGATAATTCTGATTTGTTAGTGTGATTTTTTGGAGATAACTCCTTATTTGAACACCTTGAAGGCAAGTCTGAAAGATAAGACAACAGGAAACAATCTCAGGGCAATAGAAATTCTATAGAAAAAAATATAAAAGGAAAATAATACCCATAAGAACAAGTATATGTTAAATTTTTCAAATATTGCTGACCATGTGTCATTCAAAGTAGTGTCTACATTTCACATCAAAGTCTACTATACACAGTTTCATTAAAATAATACCATTTTCTATTCTATAATATTCTGTTCTCTCCCCTGCACCTCAAATAGACATAGTCAAAAGCTACTAAAATGATTTTTTGGTGTTGTTACTAGAATTTGAAAAAAAATTAGCTTAGGCACCAGGTACTGTGCTATAGTCTTAGAACTTAGGAAGTAGAGAAAGGAGAACTGTGAGTTTGAGACTAGTCTGGGCTACATAGAGGGATCCTGTCTCAAAAAACAAAACAAGCAATATATATGCAAATTGGCTGAGAATGATCTCATACATTAATTTATAATATGGGCACCTGGGTGTGATAAAAGATTAAAAAAATGTCAAAATTAGTGATTCTTGGTGATACTCTCTTGACAGACCCAAACCAACCCTTGCATGTGAACTATCCTTTCACTGAGCATCTCTCTATTAATCCCCATTCTTAAATCTATGCTGAAATCTCTTCCTAATAAACTTTAACTGATTTTAAAAAAAATCAATGGTTCTCATATTTTGGTGGTGATCAAAATCATGTAAAGTATTTGTTGAAATTACAGATGTCTAAGTATATACCAAATTAACTGAATCTGAATCTAGTGAATCAGAAAAAGAACAGAGATCTATAGTTTTAATATTTTCCACAAACTAATTTATATTTAATGATGATTTTCTTTCCCTGCTTAAAATTTTTAATAGCTTCTAAATTAGAGTAAAATCCAAACTCACAAAGTTCTCCATGGTTTGGCTGAATCTTCTCAGCTTTGATCACTTTCTGTCGAACATACTAGTTCCTTTTCATCTCTGAAAATGCCCCCAAGGTCTTTTCCAGCTTATAGTTAACAAAAACCTATTGAATCTCATGACTGCTCTTTAGGAAAGTCATATAAACCAACTCTTATCTTCAAGTCAACTTAATTATCTGTTCCTAAATCTAATTCTGGTCAGATACGGTGGTACACACCTTTAATCCAAGCACTTGAGAGGCAGAAGCAGGCAGATGTCTGTGAGTCTGAGGCCAATCTACATATGGTGTTCCAGTTCAACCAGGGCAACACAGTGAGACCCCATCTTTAAAAAAAATCTTAATAATCCATTCCTGTCCACTTAGAACAGTATTCCTGATTAAAAACAATTGTACAAATTGTTTTTTAAAAAAACACATAAATGAAAGTGAGAACACTGAAAGTAAAAATTGGAGGGCTGGGCTGGAGAGATAGCTCAGCGGTTAAGAGCATTGACTGCTCTTGCAGAGGACCTGGGTTCGATTCCCAGCACCCACATGGCGACTATGAACTGTCCTTAACTCCAGTTCCAGGGGAATTCAAAGCCCTCTTCTGACCGCCACAGCATTGCACGACATGGGTGCACTCACATACATGCAGGCAATACACTCATACATGCTGGCTCCAAGAGTTCCGTGTTAAGTATTCTGATGATGGAATGGGAAACTAAACCGGGAAAATCTCTGCCTTTAGCAGAATTATTACGTTACTGAAACAAAATGAAAGTAGTAAGATAGACGACTTCCTCCTATGACTATGATCTTGTTTGGACCTGCATTTGTGACTAATAATGAGGCTTGGTTTCCCCCAAAAGAAAAAGATAGCATGCAATAGAGGCCCTGCTGCCTTTTACAGGAGTTTATGACTTTAACCCTAAAGGAGGAACTATTGAGACTAAAGTCTGGTATAAGGAAAAACTATTTGGCTTAGGGAAACTCCTTCTTGGATAGAAAGATTAGCTAGGCCAGTAAAAAGCTGGTGGTGTATGACCACTGACGAAAAATTGCCT
>NW_008355971.1:617042-618227 GCF_000622305.1 Nannospalax galili
ATTTCTAATTATAAATAAAGGTTGTATAAGGCTGCTTTCAGAAGAGAAGTAGAGAGAGAAGTAGAAAAAGAAAGAAGATATTCGGGCTGACCACCCCCGAGCGGGTCAGTCAACAGCCTCTACTAGAACTGCAATTGTGGTTTCTGGTATAGTCATTTCTACCGCCGCAGTTACCTTCACTCCTTCAGGCCCTGGACTCAGCTGGAGCTGGACTCCAGCGCATACACATAAAATAACAATAAATTTTTAAAAAATCGAAGGGCTGAAAGTGAAGAAAAAAACTCAGAGAGGAGCAAAACACATGAGTCTATTTTTCTGCTCAAGTAAGACTTAAGTCTGGAAAAGATATTTGAGAGGTGTAGTTGGGTTTTGGACTATTTCATACTACTTTGTAATAATAATTGGAAAAAGAACCTGTCAAATTTTCCATACTTTGAGTTGGGGTTCTGAGAGCTATGATGTAGGAACAATACACTACTCTGTACAGAGTCTAAAGCCTGAGCCTACCCCAACTTCTCTCTTAGAATCTTATTATATAAAAGAAGCTGGCCTGAAGTTTCCTATCATCCTGCTTCAACCTCTACAGTACTGAGACTGTAGGCCTAAGATAGATATCATGCCCAACCGACAGTTTTGAATCACTTAAAGTCCAGAAATTTAAAGTAATTCCAAGATTGTGGGGCTGGAGAGATGGTGCCACGGTTAAGAACACAGGTTGTTCTTGCAGAAGACCCGGATTCGAATCCCCAGCACCCACATGGCAGCTAACAACTGTCCATAAGTCCAGTTCCAGGGGAATCCGACAGCCTCTTCTGTCCTCTGCTGGCATTGCACGACATGGGTGCACTTACCTACATGCAGGCAAAACATGCATATACATAAAATAAAAATAATAAAAAGTAATAAATTCCAAGATTGTTTGGCATAGCCAACTTGCCACTTCTTTAGCCCTTCCTATTTGTTCTAGTTTGCCTTCTGCTACTGTGGTAAAACACTAATCAAAACCAGCTTGTGGGAGGAAAGGGTTTATTTGGTTTACAGGTTACAGTCCTTTATTGACGGAAGCCAAGACAGGAACTCAAGGGAAAAACCTAGAGGCAGAAACTGAAGTGGAGACCATGGAGGAACTCTACTTACTGGCTTGGCCCCTCTTGCTCAGGCTCAGTTAGCATTCTTTTTATTTTA
>NW_008355971.1:619025-632731 GCF_000622305.1 Nannospalax galili
CTGGCATTGCACGACATGGGTGCACTTACCTACATGCAGGCAAAACATGCATATACATAAAATAAAAATAATAAAAAGTAATAAATTCCAAGATTGTTTGGCATAGCCAACTTGCCACTTCTTTAGCCCTTCCTATTTGTTCTAGTTTGCCTTCTGCTACTGTGGTAAAACACTAATCAAAACCAGCTTGTGGGAGGAAAGGGTTTATTTGGTTTACAGGTTACAGTCCTTTATTGACGGAAGCCAAGACAGGAACTCAAGGGAAAAACCTAGAGGCAGAAACTGAAGTGGAGACCATGGAGGAACTCTACTTACTGGCTTGGCCCCTCTTGCTCAGGCTCAGTTAGCATTCTTTTTATTTTACAGGTATGAGTGTTTTGCTTACATGTACGTAAGTGTACTATGTGCATACAATGCCCATGGAGGCCAGAAGAGGGCATCAGATTACATGGGATTGGAGTTATGGACACTTGTTAGCCACCATGTGGGTGCTGGGAACTGAACTAGGTTCTCTACAAGAGCAGCCAGTGCTCTTAGCTGCTAAGCCCACAGCCCGCATTCATATACAGCCCAGTCCCACTTGCTCAGGGGTGGGATTGCCCACAGCATGCTGGGCCCTTCTACATCGATTATCATATAGGAAAGTGCCTCAAGGACATGCCCAAAGACCTATCTGATGGGGTCAATTCCTCAGCAGAGGTTCCCTCTTCCAAGGTGTGTCAAGTTAACAACTAAAGCTAACTACACATTCTACCCCCGTCAACTGTGGCACACATACACATCACTTTCAGTCATCACCTTTCCTTTCTTGTTGCCCCCAAGATCTCATGTAGATACAAAATATAACTTGCAAAGTTCCAGTCTTTAAAAATGCCAGTGCTTTAAAAGTTCGATGCCTCTTTAAAATATTCAGTCTCTTAACTGTGGGTTCCTATAAAATAAAAGCTTATATTCTTTCTTATTCCCAGAAGGAAGAACCAGGGTACACATACAACCAGATCAAAGCAAAACCAAAATCCAAGAGTGTAAATAGCTTAGTGTCCAACATCTGGGAATCACTTCTGATCTTCCTGGGTAGCTCCACTTCTCCAGCTCTGCCATCCATAACACATTCTATTTGTCTCATAAACTCAAGCTGGCTCCACACCTGCTGCAGTCCTTGGTGCTCATCCACAGTCCTTTCATCTCCAGTATCTGGAGTCTCTACTCCAACTTCACCAATGGCCTCTCCTGGTCTCTCACAGTGCCAAGGCTCAGCTGCTCTCCACGATCCCTCCAAGCCTTCAAAACCAGTTTCATGTGGGAGACTCTGACACATTATTGAGTTTGCCAGCTGGAAGTAGACCACAACTTCTGTGTGCTGACCTTGAGGAAATACTTACCAGAATGTTGTCTCAATGATTGCTAGTCTCATTAATTACAGATGAGATTTCGGCATCAGCTAACCATCATGAACTGAGTAAAGCAAAACTTACTTCAGTGGAGATGGTCTCTTGCTAATCACAGCTGATTCTTCAGCCCCAGCTGACCAGAAACCAGACTGTTAATTCAAAACATCACAAAAATGGCCCCTATAAAAGTCTTTGAGGGACTCTCAGGTTTCCCTCTGGATCTTCATAGGCCAGGCCTCCATCGTTTGCCTTTCTCTCAACACTGTCTTCCAAGTTCCCACAGAATAGCCCATTAAACTATGAGCAATCAATGGCTTGACCTCTCCAAAAATAACATGATCAGGTCCATCTCACCAGCACCTTCCTGGTACCAGTTTTTCTCCTAGTTACTCTTCCATTACTGTGATGACAAATACGATGATCAAAAGCAACTTGGGGAGGAAAGGTCTTATTTCATATTGCAACCTGTAGATCACATGCCAACACTGAGGGAAGTAAGGGCAGGAACTCAAGAAAGGAACTTGAAGGTAAGTGCTGGAGCAGAAACCATGAAGAAACACTGCTTACTTGCTTATCCCGCTCTGGCTCATGCTCAGCCAGTGTTGTGTTCTTATACAACCCAAACCCTCCTGGCCAGTGGTGGCACTGACCACAGAGGGCTAGGGAGATGGTTCAGCACTTAAGAACACTGGCTTCTCTTGCACAGCACCTGAGTTCAGTTTCCAGCACCCACCTGGCAGCTAATAACCATCTTTAACTCAGTTCCAGGGGATCTAATACTCTCTTCTGGCCTCTATAGGTATTGCACACATGGGTACACTTACATACATGCAGCCAAAACACTTATAAACATAAAATAAAAAAATATGTTTTTCAAAAAGAAAATGCATCACAGACATGCTCATAGGTCAATCTGAGAGGGAAAATTCCACATTTGTTCTCTTCCCAGGTGTGTCAAGTTGACAACTGAAGCCAACTAGGACTCTATTCCTGTCAAACAAGACACTGAGTTTGGTTTATTTGTTTGTTTGAGGCAGAGTTTCAGGAATCCAAGGTTGGCCTTAAACTTGGTATGTAGCCAGAAATGGTCTTTAATTCTTGAAATTCTTGCCTCTACCTCCCAAGCGCTAGAGCTATAGGCATATACCACCACACTTGCCCCAAGTTGGTTTTGATAATCTTTATTTCATCCTTTATGCTGTCTTATGTCTTCTCTTATATGCTTGTCTTATGTCTATGTAAGTCCAAGTCTATGAGTTCATCCCAGAAGAATTCTTCTACCATTTCCTAGTTATGGACTACAATGTTATTAAGGCCAGATCCTTGTAATTAGCAAAATGTTGAAGATGTTGAAAAAGGAAAAATAAGTTATATGAAATTATGAAAAGAGTTTAGAGCGATAACTCCAGGAATTTACTTTTCCTTTTTAAAAAAGTATTATACATGGTAATACATACAAAAAAGAAATATAAAACAAAAGTCTCAAACAGGGTTAAGGAGATGACTCAGTGGATAAAGCACTTTCTGTGCAAGCAGGAGGACTAGAATTTGGACCTTTCACACCTACTTAAGAAGCCTGGTGAGTGTAGTGGCTAACCTGGAATCTTAGTACTCTGGAGGCAGAGAGAGGATCTCTGGAGCAACCTGTGGAGCTGCACTAGTCAGCGAGCTCTGGGTTCAGCAAGAAATCCCACATCAGCAAATAAAGTGGTGGGTGACTGAGGAAGACACCCATGTCAGCCTCTGTTCCTCACTACACATGGGTACACATGTGCACCCATACATATTTGAACATGCATTCACACTACACATACAAATACACACACACACGTGCGCATGCAAAAAAAGTCTCATAAAATCCTTCAGGTACTGCAAAGCAGTACAAGATCACTGAAAATATACTTTATTTATTTATAATTTCTCCAAACTGGAAACAACTTAGAAATTCTTCAAAAAAATGAACGATCAATAAACTCTGGCGCGTGCATACAACATAACAACATTCAGCAACAAATACAAATTACTGGTTCATGTACTGATATGAACAAATCTTACATATGGTTTGTTAGATGAGGCAGGCCCTAAAGGCTATATATGTGTATTTTCTTTTTTCGTCTTTTTGAGACAGGGTCTCCCTGTAGTCCCAGCTGGCCTGGAACTATGTAGACCAGGCTAGCCTCGAATTCAGAGATCCACCTGCCTCTGCCTCCCCAGTGCTAGGACTAAAGGCGTGTGCCACTATGCCTGGCTCAAGGTTATATATTTTGGTTCTAGTTATATAACATTCTTTTTTAAAAAAATTTATTTACCTTCCACTTATCTTTTTTTCCATATTTTATTTATTATTTTTATTTTATGTGTATGAGTGTATTACCTGCATGTAGGTAAGTGCACCCGTGTCGTGCAATGCCTGAGGAGGACAGAAGAGGCCATCGGATCCCCTGGAACTGGAGTTAGGGACAGTTGTTAGCTGCCATATGGGTGCTGGGATTCGAACCCAGGTCTTATGCAAGAACAACCAGTGTTCTTAACCACTGAGCCATCTCTCCAGCCCCATGACATTCTTTTAGAAAAGCAAAAACTATAGGGACAGAAAATGGATGGATGAGTACATTTTATAGGTTTGTGAAAGGAATAGGTTAAAAAAAAAAGTTGAAAGCTATGAGAGAATTTGGCATTTAGGGGAGATAATAGAACTGCTGTAATAAGTATGAGAATGGATTCACTTGGTATGCGAACATCATCAAATTATATGAGTTACATCAATAAATGTTAGATAAAATAGGACAAACACCTTTTAAAAGTATAGACAAACTTAAAAGAGGGTAAAGAAGATCCCGGGGTGCCATGATGAAGACACAGCTAGAATCTATAGTGGGAAACATTGTCTGATTACTGACACCCTCATATTTGCTCATTTGAATTGCCTGTCTATATGCAAATACCCTCAACAAATTCAAGAGACAAGGCCTTGTGCCCACAAGACAGCATGGATTAAGCTTTCTCACAAAACTGGAACCAAACAAGGCTTATACTTCAATAAGAAGGGGGGGGGGGAATCCTCTGACCGAAAAGAAAAATAAGGAACTTTTCAACATCTTTCATTCTGAGATGCAGTGCTTAAGGGACAGTTGTGAGAAATGTAACAAGACTCATTTTTTGTTTAAAAATAGACCCCTCTGATTGCATGGTCTAAAAATACGTAAAAGGTAGGTGGATTTAGAAGTAGAGGGCTGTAAAATCCAAATGGGCAAATAGATGAGGGAAAAAGAGGCCTTAAGGGAGGGCGTGACAGTAAAACATGCAAAATAAAAGTAGAGATCGGAGAATACAGGAGGTGCAAAGGTTTGAGTGGAGGGCTAACAAACTATAAATTATGAAAAATAGGAAACCTACTATCTTGTAATAAGCTAATTAAAACACATTTATTTTAAAAAGAGTTTGAAAACATGTACATTGCATGGGTGGATAATGTTGCTCCAAAATGCCATAGATTAAAAGAAAATCCGAGGACTGGAGAGATGGTTCAGCAGTAAAGAGCACTAGCTGCTCTTGCAGAGGACCTGGGTTCAATTCCCAGCACCCACATGGCAGCTAACAATTGTCCATAACTCCAGTTTCAGGGGATCCAGCACCCTTTTCTGACCTTTGTGGGTATTGCATGGCACCAGTGCACTTACACACATGCAGGCAACACACTCATACACAGAAAATAAAATTAATAAATAAAATATTTAAAAAAGAAAATCCCAGATGTGGGATACCTCCCTATGAATTCTTGGCCAAAGAAGTCCTGAGGCCCTCAAAACAATACAGGCTATTGTTGTTGCTCTTAGATGCTCATCAGAACTAAATGGAAACACCCTATTGCTGAATTTATCACACATTTTGGTTGCAAGACATACAGAAATCATATTCAAACTGACCTGGAAGCGTCTTCCCTGCTGGCTAGGACTCCTAGTGCTGGAAGGTGCTCTGCAGGCTTCCAGTGGAGGAAAGTCATCAACATTCTTACCAAGCTGTGACCTCTACTAGCAACAGTGCCGACCTTCCAGGCAAAAAATGCCCACTACTACACTAGTGGCAAGACTGTAACGGAGATGACCAATAGTTTTTTTTTTTTCCTTTTAATTAGTTTTGAGGCCTACTCCATAGGAGAGAATTTATGCCTGTACTATAATCCTGATCAAAAGCCCATGGCTGGAAAGGTCATCTGTCCTAGTGGGGAACATGGTGTCAAACTGCCTTCTAGATAGTTATGTTTGTGCCCATTGATTCATGCTGTGCTCAGGCTAGGTCAGAAAAGCATCTATTTGCAATGGGAGACAGTTCAGAGACTCAGAACAGATCAAAGAGCTGAGAATAAGTGACTGCTGAGTGCTCACATGCAAACAGGACATTGATATCACCCAAGGTTCAAGGAAGGAGAGACATAAAGACTATAAACACAGAAGACCAGGGGGATGTACTGTAAAATGCTGTCTTCTGGACATGCGTGGCCTTGCATTCATGAACTCACAATAGCTGCAGTTACCTCTATAGACCTGCACAAGATGGGGCCAGTCAACATGCTACCATGAATTGGGGAGAGGCTCATGAGGCCCCACCCCTTCTTGAGGAACTATTGATGGTCAGTGCTTACTGGGGGAAGGAGATTCATTTTCTTCAGTGACGTAGCCACTAAGAAGTTGCCCCTGCTCTGGTAATTAAACCTGCACCCATACTCAAGTAAGCAATCCTAATTAAACTCCGTGGTCACAAACAAAAACAACCGATATGAAAGTAGGAGGGAGACTTGTTAGGGTTAGGGTTAGAGAGAGTGGGAGTGGGATGAAAGAGGGTAGTAGGGGATGACCAGATGATTATGGAAGTGGGGTGGAAGATGACGAGATCACTGGATTCTGGATAGTCTGAAGGTATGCTGAAGGCATTTTAAAATGCAGGAGAATGGTATTATTATTTTATTTTTATTTTATGTGTAGGAGTGTTTTGCCTGCATGTATGAAAGTGCACCACATGCATGCAATGCTTCAGAGGCCAGAAGAAGGCCATCTGATTTTCCTGGAACTGGAGTTATGGAGGGTTGTTAGCCACCATGTGGGTGCTGGGTCCTAAACCTGGGTCCTCTGCAAAAGCACCCAGTGCTCTTAAATTCTGAGCCATCTCTCCAGCTCCTAGACTGGAATTATAATATGAAACAGAGACAACTCAAACAGGTATACTCCTTGATTCCACCTTAATAGGGAGGCAATCTTGAATCATGTATTTCTGTGGAACACAGCATAGCCCTGCTCCACCTAATAGCAGAGATGCCCATATAGGGAATGTATTTTGCGACAGCCTGACTGGAAGTCATCACATTACCTAGCCAACAGCCCCATATAATAGCAGAGCCTAGCCAGTGGTCTCACAAAACAGTGAAGTCCAGGCAACAGCTCTTATTAACATCAAAACAAAAGCAGCTGCTCAGTCAACTAGAGAAACTACAAGAAGTTCTGCAGTCTGGGGCTGTCAACAGCTGGCCCTTCCAGAACCACAGACTAGGCTAATAGTGAAGATCTTTCCTGCCCAAAGAACACCTGTAAAAGCCAGAAGAGAGTACTATCTCCTCAAAAGCACATAGAAAAATTCAAGGACATAAGAACTATGAAGAATCAGGGAAGCATGTGACACCTGGAAAAGAAACGAAAACCACAACAGACCCTAAAGAAATGGAGCTCTCTGAAATGACGAAATTCTCTTAAGAAGTTTCAGTAAATTACAAGAATGTAGAAAGTCATTAAGAAAGCAATAGGACACTAGGAAAACAATACATATAAAGTAAAAACTTTGATGAAGAAATAAAAGCAGGGCTGGAGAAATGCCTGGGCAGTTAAGAGCACTGGCTGCTCTTGCAGAAGACCTGGGTTCGGTTCCCAGCTTCCACATGGTGGCTAATAATTTTCCACAATTCCAGTTCCAGGGGATCTGATGTCCTCTTCTGGTTTCTGTGGGCATTGTGTGACATGGGTGCACTTACATGCAGGCAAAACACTCATACACATAAAAAATACAAATAAATAAAATTAGTTAAAAAGAAAATGAACAAATCCCATGGAAATTTTAGCACAAAAAGAGATCTAGTTTTACACAGAGACTGAAGAAAAGAAAGGCAAAAGGACAGAAATTTTTTTAATTAAAAAATTTTTTAATTTATTGCTTTTATGTGTATGCGTACATTGCCCGCGTGTAGGTAAGTGTGCCATGTCATGCAGTGCCCACAGAGGACAGAAGAGGCTGTTGGATCCCCTGGAACTGGAGTTATGGACAGTTGTTAGCCGCCATGTGGGTGTTGGGATTTGAACCCGGGTCTTCTGCAAGAACAACCAGTGTTCTTAACTGCTGAGCAATCTCTCCATCCCCCAAAAGGACAAAAATCTTAAAAAAATAATGGTTGAGAGGCCAGAGAGATGGCTCAGCAGTTAAGAGGATTGACTGTTCTTGCAGAGCTGGGTTTAGTTCCCATCAAACACATGGCAGGTAACAACTGTCTGTAACTTCTGTTCCAGGGGATCCAATGCCCTCTTCTGGCCTCTGTGGGCACTGCCAACATTGGTGTAGTTACATACATGGAGGCAAAATAACCATACACACAAAACTAAATAAAACAAAAATGGCTGAACTCTTAATGTGGGAGCTGGTGACAACGCCCAAGTATGGGATGTGCACATATCTCCACTCAAATTCTATACAAAGAACTCACCAAGACACAAAATAATTAAACTACCAGAAACCAAGAACAAAAAAGAAAATGTGACAGAAGATGAGAAACACATCACATAGAATGGAGGGAAAATTTATCTTCAGAAGGTTACTTAGAAGAAACCCAGCAGGCCAGGAAAAGAATGGAATGACATATTCAAGTAGTGAAGTAGAAAGAGAGAGAAAAAGAGAGAGAGAGCTATCACAGTATGATGAATACAGTTAATAAAGTCTATTATAATTTTCAAAAGGTCTAAGAATAAATTTCAAATTTTCTCATCATGAGAATGACAAACATTTGACAGAGTAGATGTTACTTAGTTTTATTTGCTTATTCCACACTATGCTAAGAAATTAATTTGTGTCCTATAAATATATTAAATGATGAACTGGAGCCAGTGTGATGTTTCAGTGGGTAAAAGCGCATGCTGCTAAGCCTGACAACTTAAGTTCGATCCCTGGAACTCATGGCAGAAAACCAAGTTCCAAAAGTGGTCCTCTGACCTCTACACGTGCACTGTAGCACATGCACATCATACACATCTACACATAATAACAATCACAAGTAAAATTTATAAACTGCCAATTTACAATAAAAAAGAATAAAAAAATTAAAAATTTTAGTTCAATGGTTAAAGTTTCAAAGAACAAGAGACTGATGTCTGGCAGTCATTTGTAATTGCTGAGTCATTGTATCTCTTGTAGCTTATGGTCTCTGTTTAGATACTGATGACTGGTGGAAATCCTGACCAGATCATTCCGACCATGAGAGTATATAATTTTGGTCACACCTGTTAAGGAACATATAAAGCTGTGAAACCTACCCAAGTCATTAAAAAAGATAAATTAACTCAATAGTAAAACTAGACAGAGAGAGCTCAGGGAACTAAGCCAATCTCATGAACAAGCCTAGGTATACATATTAAAATAAATATTAGCAACATAAGATCTAGCTATATACTTAGGGACTAACACATCTCAATCAAATAAGGCTTACCTTACAAATGTAGGAACAGTTCAACATGAGAAAATCTATTTTGCTATATGAAGAATTTGAATAAAATGGAGTAACTTCAATAAAGGCCCAAAATACAAGTCTATATTAAGACTCTATATTATAAACTCAACAGCTACAGAACTATATTCCATAGCTAAATATTAGATATACTGCCATTAAAGTCTGAAAAATGTTTTCAAATTCTGCTAGAGGTCCAACTCAATGTAGCTTTTTTCTTAAGATAAAAGTAGAAAAGAACAGGGCGTGACAGTCATGCTTTTAATCTCAGCACTCAAGGGGCAGAGGCAAGCTGATCTCTTTGAGTTCCAGGCCAGCTGGGGCTACAGGGAGATCTTGTCTCAAAAAGCACCCTCCCCCGAAAAGAGTTAACATTATATGTAGTGGGCACATTTCTGTATAGTTATCATCAATACTTTATGGTATACAATAATCTAGAAACCAATACTTTGAGATATATATTATCATATACATGAAATATCATAGAATAAAATATTCCTATTCATAATGGCAGTGAAATTTTAAAGTATTAAGGAAATTGCTTAACAAGAAAGGAAACTTTATATATAGGGGACATAAAATGAAGAAGAGATTTAGCATGTTCAAAAATAGATTCAGGGGGCTGGAAAGATGGCTCAGCAGGTAAGAATATTTGTTGCTCTTGTAGAGGACCTAGGTTTGGTTCCTAGCACCCAACATAGTAGCTCACAACTGCCTGTAACCCTGTTCTAGGGCATTTGACAACTGTCCTGACACTAAACATGCATGTGGTGCACATATATACATGCAAATAGTTCATACATGGAAAATAAAAATAAATAACTCTTTAAAAGATTCAGTAGTGTTAATAAGTAAACTGCATCAAATTTCTTTTGTATTTGTGTGTGTGTTCCTGTGTGTGCACATGCATTTGCGTGAGGGGTGTGCATGCACATGTGTCAGAGGATTACCTCAAATGTTGTTTCTTAGGTACGCACCACAATTTTTTTTTTTTCAAACAGAGTCTCTCATTGGCCTAGAACTCTCCAAATAGGTGAAGCTGACTGGCCAGCAAACCTCAGGGATCTCCATTTCCAACTTCCCAATGCTGGGATTACAAGCACATTCCACTAGGTCTGTTTTATTTTCACATGGGTTCTGGGGATGGAACTAAGGTCCTCATGATTACATACTTTACCCAGTCCTTCATAAGATTTCTTAGAAAACAATAATACATTCTATATAAAATGTGATAACTATTCCTTTAAGTATGCCAAGCTTAAGTTGAGCATGGTGGTAAACCCTTTAGTCCCAGCACTTGGGAGGCAGAGGTAGACGGATCTCTGTGAGTTCAAGGCCAGCCTGGTCTACATAGTTCCAGGTCAGCTGGAGCTACAGGGAGACCCTGTCTCAAAAAAACAAAAAAAAAAAAAAAAAGTATGCCAAGCTTATAAGGAGGTAAAGCTGATCTAGAGGTACCATAGTGAATTAAGAACCAGTAGCTAGGGAGGCAAACATGTTCTGAAGTCAGAGCCATTGCCAGGGAATGTGCTGATTTTAACTGCCTAAAAGTCTGGATCTTAACTTGCCGGAAAAAAAATTTAAGAAACAAAGTCTTGGATGAGAAATAAACTTCCATATGAAGTAGGACTATTCAACACCCAAAGTACAGAAAAAAGTGGGAAAATTCATCTGCCCATAAAGGAAAAGCTCAGTCTTGATGAAGAGTCAAAGGAAAAAAAGCTACATTTAAGCCATCACTATGCCACTACACAAGAGCCTGCCTGCATGAGCAAAATAGCAAAACCAATCTGTTCTCTATAAGCTGAAACTGTTAAATGACATAACATAAATGCTTGAGATATGTGGAAATGTAAAATAAAAATCATAAGAAAAGCTGTAGTTTAAAAAGACCTGGAAAGAATATCAAACTTTTAGAAATACAACATAATCAATTCTATTATTTCAAAAAGCCTTAAAAGCAGCTATAAAAATACAAACTACTTACAGAAGGAACAACAATGAAACAGATAACAGACTTCTGAAGAGCAACAGTGAAAGCCAGAAGACAATGAGATGGTATCTTCAGAGTGCTGAAAGAGAATTGTCAACACAGAATGTTATACTATGGTAATCATCAGGCAAGAATGACAGTGTTGGGGTTGGGGATTTAGCTTAGTGGTAGAGTGCTTGTCTAGCAAGCACAAGGCCCTGGGTTTGGTCCTCAGCTCTGAAAAAAAAAAAAAATGACAGTGAAACAGGTTCCTCTGTAACCGCAGAAATAAAACCTCAGAGCATTACTAATAATAAGCCATGAAAAAATTATCCCAGAGGGCGGGTATGATGGGAAAAGATTAAGGTGTAAATAAAAGGCTAATGAAAATCATCTAAAGCAAACATTATAAAATTAAAAGCAAAGCCCAATTTGGAAGTTTAAAACAGAGCTAAACTACCAGACAATAGTAACATCAGATGAGAAAAATCAACTGAAGCCAAAGCACTCCTTTGTTAACTGCTTTTGTTAAGTTACACAAATAATAATGACAACGAAGGAAGCACTCAACAGGCAGAAATACCCACACATTTAAATTCATCGCTAATGGCAGAAATGCATTTCTTTTTCTTAATTGACAAAGCGACCAGATGGAGAGGCAGAGGCAGGCAGATCTGTGTGAGTTCAAGGCCAGCTGTCTACATAGTGAGTTCCAGGCCACTAGTGCCACACAGTGAGATCCTGCCTCAAAAAACAAAGAAACAAGTAAACAAAACAAAACCCAAAGTGGCAAAAATGGTAATATCTAGTATTGATAAAAGTGTAGAAAAGAGCAGTTTAACACTGTTGGTACATTCCTAATTAGAATTCTGTCATAATAAATATATAATTGATACAGAAATGTTAATTTGTCAAACGGCTTTGTGGCTCACACCTGTAATCCCAGGACTCAGGAGACAGAGACAGGTGGATTTCTGGGAAGTTCTAGGCAAGATCGGTCTATATAGCAAGTACCAGGCCAGCCAGGTCTACATAGTAAGACCTTGTCTCAAAAAAAAAAAAAAAAAAAAAAACAAATTTTTATCTGCATGTACACACAGGTGTAGGTGATTGGTGACCTGGGCCAGGTTGTGGTGTCCAGCTGTGGAATTGTGGGATTTGAATAGCATGTTATCCGTCAATTTCTCACCTGTCTACAGAATCTGGACTCATTGCCACAGTGGCCAGCAATTTACCTCATGGTACCCACTATCCTTTATATCTTTCTTTCACAACTTCTTGGTCTTGAAGTCCTAGAGGTAGGGGGAAGGCATATGGTTTATTGCAAGGTTTCTACAAAGTAGTATGTAATAAAATATTTAATGCAGATTGAACAAATGTTTCAATATTCGTTAAGGTATTTAATATCCATTAATACAGTTCATTCAAAAAGCTTTAAACATTGTTTACAATTAATAAAAACTACAAAATCTCACTATGAAAATTTAAATATAACCTTTAAAAGTATATAGTATATGAGGGCTCCATATAGTATATGGGAGATGGCTTAGTTGGCATAAAGTATTTGCCATGAAAACATGAGGCCCTGAGTTTGGTCTCCAGCACTCACATAAAAAAGCAGGTGTGCAAGTGTGAGCCTATAATCCCAGCTCTGGGGATGGGGAGACAGGAGGATACCTGAGGCTTGCTGACCAGCCAGTCTACAAATCAGTGAACTCCAGGTTCAGTAAGAGCCTGTATATCAAAACTAAGGTGGAATTTGAAATCAGGGATGATAATGCCCCCAGCATTTCTTTTACTGTTCAGGCTTGTTTTGGCTATCCTGTTTTTTCTGTGTTTCCATAAAAAGTTTGAGATTGTTTTTTAAAATTTCTGTGAAAAATTGTGTTGGAATTTTAATGGGGATTGTGTCGAATCTGTAGATTGCTTTTGGCAAGATGGTCAATTTCATGATATTATTCCTACTGATCCATGAGCATGGGAGGTCTTTCTATCTGCTATCTTCAATTTTTTCTTCCATTATTTATTTTTTTAAAAATAATTTATTGAGAATTTCATACATGCATATAAGGTGTTTCGATCAAACCCATGCCCACTCCCTCCCCTCCAACTCCTCCCATATCTCCCCATCACTTTTTTTCTGATAACTTCATGTACTCTTTCTTCTTCTTTTATTTATTTTTTATGGGGCTTTTGGCTACTCTAACATTCCCCCCTCTGAAGAGGTAACCCTAAAATCTTTTAAGGATTAGATACAAGCTCCCAAATACTTTCGACATTCTTGTCCTTTGGAACAGAGTATGTTGCTAAAAGGCCCAAGGACACTTTGACTTTTAGCCAAGAAAATAGCTACGTTTCTTTGCGGTCTTTCTACCCTAACTGCCTAGCCAATTCCTACCTCCTATTCTTATCACACCATCCTCTGAAGGGGTTGCCCAGATTGCCAACAGGGAATCGGGATGCAGACTTCTCTGGCTTCTCCCATGCTGAACAGGGACGAAGGGTGAGGCAATTGGAGTACCCCTTCAGTGGGTCTATCTAAAAGACTCCCAAATTGCATAACTCTTGTCTCTAAGGGGAAAAGAAA
>NW_008355971.1:633087-634967 GCF_000622305.1 Nannospalax galili
GCTGAGCCATCTCTCCAGCCCCTATACACATGGACTTTTAAAGAAATATACTGATCACTTTACTCTTTTGTTATACTTTCCTTTTGGGAAAGACCATACAGGGTATTTAAGACCATACAGTTGGCCCAAATAAATCAATTTATTTTTACACTTAAGGTCATTTGAAGATCTATTCCTCAGGGGTCACATGGGCTTGGGAAGAGCTCCTGGCTCTTTTCTTTTAAAACAGTTCCATCTATGTGAAAGTGAGTCAAAGGTCTTGCTTAACCATGTCTGGTTTCACTTGAAAGCATGAATGAGATGGTTCCTCTGAGTTGACCCTCCTCTTTGTAGACTGGACACTGGTTCAAGTCAATCTTGTGGGGTCTCCATGGCCTCCCTGAAGAAGAGGACAGGTGACTCACCACAGTTACAGGACATTTTGAGAGATGTTCCATAGTCCCCTGGAACTTAGTCGACCATGGAGGGCAAGGGGCAAAAAACTGTTCTTTAAGTCCCTCTGACCAGATTAGTACAGGCCTCAAAGTATGGCTGTTAAACATCCAATAAGGTTAGTTCCACCAGTCTGGTACTTTTTAAAAAACATATATATTTTATTATTTTTTTATTTTATGTGTATGTATGTATTGCCTGCACGTAGGTAAGTGCACCATGTTGTGCAATGCCCGTGGAAGACAGAAGAGGCTGTTGGATCCCCTGGAACTGGAGTTACGGACAGTTGTTAGCTGCCATGTGGGTGCTAGGATTCAACAGACATCCAATAAGGTTAGTTTCACCAGTCTGGTACTTTTAATTACCATGTGCTCTGTAGAGAAGGCTTGGGTAAAAAACCAAATATTCTCAGATAAATCTTGACTAGATATATATTTTGTTCCTTAAACTAGTTGACTAAACTATGACCATAGACATTTTAAGATTATGTGTATATTATTTTTGTCTCATCCTTTATATATCATAACAAACCTAAACAGACCTTTATCACATGCTTAGGCTGTCTCATTTTTTCTGCCTATTTTGGAAAATATCTCCATTCCCATATCCTTTCAACATCTTTTACATTATTTCCTTTTTAAAAAAATAATTATGAGACATATAGCATTAACAAATACATTCTCCATCTGCTGTGAAACTTCTTTTCCTGGGGGATGCTAAGCAATTTTTATTCCTTTTTAAGGTTCTAGTGTCATGAGGGGCATGGTGGCACATGCCTTTAATCCCAGCACTCGGGAGGCAGAGGCAGGCAGATCTCTGTTAGTTCAAGGTCAGCCTGGTCTACATAGTGAGTTCCAGGCCAGCTGGGGCTACAGGGAGACCTTTTCTCAAAAAACCCCCCCCCCCCAAAAAAAAAAAAGGTTCTCGTGTCAAGCCAATGTTTGATTAAAGTTTTACTGGGGAACCAATGAATTTATTGAGCTTACTTACTGAGATAACTGAGGGGTTGCTGAGGTGTATGAATGACCTGAGGGTATGCACACTGGAAAGCCTTTACCCAGCATGGGCCATGCCTTCTCTTCCTAGCCTTTCCCAGATTGTATACTTTAGCCCTCCCCAAAGCCAGGAGATAATGTGTGATTAGGGTCAAATTACACACAGTTGGCTGGGAAGAGTGGCTGGATACTCCAGTGAGGGTCCAATGACCCTGTTTGGCCCTCCTTTAATGAATGAGCACAACTGTCAACAAGCCCAATTTTGATGATGTTTAGCAATCAGGCTCAGCTGAAGTCACGATGATGGTAGTTATTTCATGCAGAAGGGACTGCTGTATAGCATCATCTTATTAAAAGGACCTGGAATTTAAAAGGATTTGGTGCTAGGATCCACATGTGAGGGAGAACATACATCATTTGTTCTTCTGAGTCTGTGTTACTTCACTTAGTATA
>NW_008355971.1:635058-668253 GCF_000622305.1 Nannospalax galili
ATACCACATTTTTGTTAACCACTTGTCAGTTTTGGGGCACTTAGGTTGCTTCCATCTCTTAGCTATTGCAAAAAGAGCAGCAACAAACATGGTTGTATAAGTGTCTCTACAACAGGATGAGTCCTTTTGGTATATGTCAAGGAGTGGTATAACTGGGTCATATGGTAGGTTCAATTTTAGTTTTATAAGAGTTCTCCACACTGTTTTCCACAGAGGTTGTACGAGTTTGCAATCCCACCAGCAGTGAATGAGTGTCCCCCTTTCTCCACATCCTCGCCAGCATTTGGTATCATCTGTTCTCTTGATCCTAGCCAGTCCGATTGGGGTAAGGTGATACCTTAGGGTGGTTTTAATTAGCATTTCCCTAATTACTAACGATGTTGAACACTTTTTGAGATGTTTCTTAGCCATCTTTATTTCTTCCTTTGAGAGTTCTGTTTAGACCTTTAGCCCACCTTTTCATTGGGTCATTTGGTTTCTTGATTCTTGTTTTAAAATATTTTACTATTTTTATTTTATGTGTATGATTTTATTGACTGAATGTATGTGAGTGCACCGTGCTGTGCAATGCCTCGGAGGTCAGAAGAGGGCTTTGGATTCCCCTGGAACTGGAGTTAAGGACAGTTCGTAGCCACCATGTGGGTGCCGGGAATCAAACCTGGGTCCTCTGCAAGAATAATCAGTGCTCTTAACTGCTAAGCCATCTCTCCAGCCCTCTTTCTAATTTTTTAATGTAGGCACTTAGAGCTATAAACTTCCCTCTTAGGACTGCTTTTAATGTGTCCCAGAGGTTGTGTTGTGTTGTCCTTTTCATTGAATTCCACGAACTCTTTTGTTTCTTAATTTCTCCTTTGACCCACTCATTGTTTAGGAGTGTGTTGTTTAATCTCCATGAGTTTGTGTAGTGACTAGGGCTTTGTCCAGTGTTGATTTTGAGCTTTATTGCATTGTGGGCAGATAGAACGCAAGGAATTATTTCAATTTTTTTGTATTTGTTGAGGTTTGTTTTGTGCCTCAGTATGTGGTCAATTTTTGAAAAAGTTCCATGGGGTGCTGAGTAGAAAGTATACTCTTTGGTGCTTGGGTGGAATATTCAAAAGATTTCTGTTAGGTCCATTTGATGTATGGTATCATTTAATTCAGACTTCTGTTTATTCTTTGTCCAGTTGACCTAATGGAGACAGTGAGGTGAAGTCCCCTACTGAGTTGGGGTAAATCTGTGTCTTAAAGTCCTGCAGTGTTGCTTTTATGAATTTGGGTGCGCCAGAGATTGGTGCATATATGTTAAGGATTGTAATATCTTCTTGGTTAACTGTACCTTTGATCAGAATGAAGTGACCTTCCTTATCTTTTCTGAGTAGTTTTACTTTGAAGTCTATTTTGTCAGATTATTAGAATTGCAACCCCTGCTTGTTTCTTAGTGCCATTTGCATGGAATATTCTCTTCCATACTTTTACCTTAAAGTAGTGCCTGTCCTTGAAGGTGCGATGGGTTTCTTGCAGACAGCAAAGAGATGGATTTTGTTTCTTAATCCATTCACTTATCCTGTGTCTTTTGACTAGGGAGTTCAGTCCATTGATATATCAGGTTATTACTGAAAGATGCGTATTGGTTGCCATCATTTTGATTGCTGTTTGTGTTCTCTGTGTAATTTTGTGTTTCCTAGATTATATCTTTGTTTATTTTCTTTTGTTGCCCCTGGGGTATAGTTGCTTCTCTCTCTGCTCTCTGTATTCCTTCAAGTATTCTTTGAAGGACTGGTTTTGTGGACAAGTATTCTTTCAGGCTCTTTGTGTCATGGAAGATTTTTCTTTCCCCCTCAACTCTAATAGGCATTTTTGCTGGGTAAAGCATTCTGGGATGGCATCTATTGTCATGTAGAATGGGAAATACCTTGATCCAGGCTCTTCTGGCTTTCATAGTTTGTATTGATAAGTCAGCTGTGATTCTGATGAACTTCCTTTGTATGTGATTTGTTGTTTTCCTTTTGCTGCTTTCAGTATGGGAGATTCTATTCTGCACATTTAGTGTTTTTACTATGATATATTGTGGGGAGTTTTTTTTTCTGATCTTGTCTATTTGGTGTTCTATGTGCTTCCTGTATTTGTATGGGGATCTCTTTCCTTAATTTTTGGAAATTGTCTTCTACAATCCTGTTTAAGATCTGGTCAACACCATTAACCTGAAATTCTTCTCCTTCCTCTAGTCCTATGATCCGTAGATTTGGTCTTTTCATGGTGTTCCACATCTCTTACATATTCCATTCCTGGGTTTTCTTAACTTTTCCATAATCTTTGCTTGAGTGGTCCAATTCTTCAACTTTACCCTCCAGTAAATTGATATTCTGTTTTCTATTTCATTCATTCTAGCTGTGAGGCTTTCCCTTGTTGTTTCAAGTCAGCTTATTAAGTTTTGTTCTTCCTTCATTTATGCCTGAGTTTTCTTCAATGTTTCTATGAATTTTGTGAATTCATTCAGAAATTTATCCCTATCTTCTTTTAGCTCTTTGTTTGTTCATGTGTTCTTTAAATTTGTTGAATTCCTTAATCATGTTTATGATTGTTCTTTTAAATTCAGTGTCTTGGGTTATCTCTAGGGATTTCTCCTTGTAGAACTCTTCTACAGGATTGGTGGGCTTTGCTGGGGATCTAGTGTCTTGGCTGTCCATTTTATTATTCTTTTGTTGTTTATGATTCTGATATGAGAATTAAGTTGAAGTATGCTTCTGTTTTTATTATCGGGGTGCCTAGATCCTTTCTATATTGGTTATGTAAAGCTGGTTGGTACAAGGTTCAGGTTCTCTCAGGTTTACTTTGGAGGGAACTGATGGCTTCAGATCAGCTATTCAGGAGTATCCACAGAAGCCCAATTCAGGTTCTAGTCAGGTATGCTCAGGCTTCCTTCATTATGAAGAGGCAGGATCTGGGCTCTCTCAGGCAGTACCCTGGCATTCTCAGCCTCTACACCAATGGAGGTTGGACCCAACCCTCTCAGGCTGTCTGCTAGGATCTCAGTCTTAGCCTATCAAAGTCAGATCCCTGGGGCCTTGGAAGGGGCCTCACAAAATCCCAGGTAGGGGATGGTCTGGCGCAATTAGGGGAAGCTCACCACCACATGGAGGCAGGATTGGGGACTCTAGGGCAGTTCCCTGCATTCTCAGGCCCTCTGCCTGAGGGAGGCCAGAACTAGGCACTCTCTGGTGGTCTGCTGAGATCAGAGTCGCTACACCGATGGAAGTTGGAACCCACTGCTGCCTGCTAGGATCTCCCTTCTTCAATTTCTTAAAGGGTTTTTTGTTTGTTTGTTGTCTTTTTGAGACAGGGTCTCCCTGTAGCCCCAGTTGCCCTGGAACTATGTAGACCAGGCTGGCCTTGAACCCACAGAGATCTGCTTGTCTCTGCCTCCTGAGTGCTGGTATTGAAGGTGTGTGCCACCACACCTGGCTTTTTTTTTAATTTTAATTAATTTATTTTTTATGTGTATGAGTGTTATACCTGCATATGTGTAAGTGCATCTGTGTCATGCAGTGCCAGAGGAGGACAGGAGGAGGGGGTCAGAGCCCCTGGAACTAGGGTTACGGATGGTTATTGCCATGTGGGTGCTGAGATTCAAACCTAGGTCTTCGGCAAGAACCGTCAGTGCTCTTAACCCTCTTAATCACTGAGCCATCCCTCCAGCCCCCAATATCTTAAAGTTTTTATTAAACAAGTCCTTCACTTCCTTGGTGAGATTTATTCCAGGATATCTTATATTTTTTGAGGCTGTCACGAATAAAAGTGTTCCACAATTTCTTTCTCAGTGTGACTGCTGCTATAAAGGAAGGCTACTGATATTTGTGTATTAATTTTATATCCTGCTACCTTGCTGAACATGTTTATCAGTTCTAGGAGTTTTCTGGTGGAGTCTTTTGGGTCTTTTATGTATAGAATCATATCATCTGAAAATAAGGATACCTTGACTTCTTCCTTTCCCATCTGTATCCCCTTCACTTCCTTCAGTTGTCTGAGTGCTCTAGCTAAGATTTCAAGCACTACTTGAACAGGAATGGAGCGAGTAGACATTCTCATCTTGGTCCTGATTTTAATGGGAACGGTTTGAGGTTTTCTCCTTTTAGTATGATGTTCTCTGTGGGCTTGTATATTGCCTTTATTATGCTGAGATATGTCCCCAGTATCCCTAGATTTTCCATGTCTTTTATAATGAATGGGCATTTTATTCTGTCAAAACAGATGCAACAATTAATGGAATAGAATTGAGGATCCAAGTTTAAGCTCACACACTTATAGTCACCTGATTTTTTGACAAAGCGGATAAAAACACACATTGGATAAAAGACAGCATATTCAATAAATGGTGCTAATCAAACTGTAGAAGAATGTAGAATGAAGCCAGACCCCCATCTCTCACTCTGCACAAACTTCAGCTAAAGTGTACAGAGAGACAGCCCATCTTTTCTGAAAATACTGCAAGTATTCCAGAATCCAAGTCCAATAAACAAGGCAGCAACTTGCTTAAGGAGGCTGGAAGGACAAGAGGCAAAGCAGCTGTGAAGGACGGGGACGATAAGGTGCCTTAGGCTACTCTACTCCTTGTAATTTCAAACCCTCCTTCAACAATAAGAAATTTAGTTACATACTGGAAAAGCAATATTGAGGAAGCAGTCATTCCAAAATTAGGTCATAAGATATAAGGAACAGAAAATTATTACCTACTGACACCAAGTTACTATAGTTCTCCAACATCACATCTCTGTACAAATCCCTCTGAGCAGAGTCCAGGTATTCCCACTCTTCCTGAGAGAAGTCAATGGCAACATCCCTGAACATCACTGATTTCTGAAACAACAAATATAATATCAACTGTAGAAGTAATTATCAGCATCTATCAATTACGAATTCCTGGTTTTTCTTTATCCAGTCCCTAACTCATATTACAAAGCAGGAATTCTTCTATAATTTTGGCACTCAGGAGGCTGAAGCAGGAGGAGTGTGAGTTTGAGGCCAACCTGAGATACAGAGTCTGAGGGCAGCATAGGCTATATAGCAAGTTCAAGACCAGCCTAGGCTACATAGCAAGATCCTGTTTCAGCCAAACAAGCAAAGCCACATACTGAGATATTCACAGACTTCTTCTATGTGGTGTCATTTTAACACCCTTCTCTATCCTATAAAATCAGAGAATGTCTCTCTTATAAAATCTTGTTATATCAGTGTTCCTAGTCAATAATGCTGACTGTCTTGTTTGATGAGTACACAAATATAGGCTCTGCTAAAAAGACACATTTATGGAAACACTATTATAAGAATGGGACAAAATGGGGGAATGTATTCCTAGTTAGGAAGTTTCGGGACTGAGGAATGCTAACACGCACATGCCTAGTAAAGAAGTAGCTAAGACCCACCAATTTACCTGAGACATGACTTTTAGGACAGTAAGAAATGACCAGTCCTCTTCTGGGTTCTTATGTTAGAAAAACATAGAGTCTGGGAAAGGCAGTGCTGAGGAGAAAATGGAATCATGAGACCAGGACATTGCAGGACTGCAACTCATTAAGTTAGAATGGTATTTGTTGCTTTCTTCTTCCTAATCCTGCAGGTTCTTAACCCAGTCAAACTCAATGCTGTCTATATACAAAGAGAAATTAAAATTTCTTTACCATTTCTGAAATGAAACTTATAATACTGATACATCTATATACATTATATAAAAAACAGAGATGACCCACAGTTATATTTCAATACATCAATGCTCATTACTACATTACAATAATAACTACATTAGAAGGTTTGAATAACTGTATACATAAATGCTTATGTAAACAACTCCAGTGAAAAAACCTTGACTTATGAGATTGATTTATGGTATTCAACTAAATAGTGCAGATACCTTTTATTTATATTTGGCCTTCTGAAACAAAAGCTAGGCATGTATGTGCATATTCAAGTGTATGTGCAGAAGTGCACATTTACAAATACAGCGCTCTCTAAGTATCCGCTACTGATGAGTCAAATACTGCAGTGCTGTCATTCATGTTGTGACCTTTTAAAATGGTTTCTGAAAACAGTAAATTTCCCAATAAAACAAAGTACAATCTTTTCTCAACCAAGCCTACTTGCATTCATGGATGATTCACTTGACAATAAAGCTATCCAGTATTAAGAAAACAGACAAATTCATCAAGTAGAAAAGATAATGCAAAAACTTTATGTGGGCGGTTCCAGACTCACCTATTTAAAAACTCATTTTTTTCTAGTTACAGTTCTCATTTTGTAAGTCACAAACAATTATTTGTTGAACATTGGAGGACATTTAGATAAAAGTTGGCAAATGAATGTCTACCACCTACTTTTATTTATCACGTATCTATGAATGTTTTACCTGCATGTACATAAGCGCACCTGTGTTATGCAATGTTTGTGGAGGTCAGAAGAAGGCATTGGATCCCCTGGAACTGGAGTTATAGATAGTTGTTAGCTGCCACGTGGGTGCTGGGAACTGAACCCTGGTCCTCTGCGAGAGCAGCCAGTGCTCTTAACTGCAAAGCCATCTCTCTAGCCCCTCTACCACCTATTTTTTATAATAAAAGTTTTAATGGAATAAAATTTATACTCATTTTCTAAGAAATAGTATTGTATTTGACACTGCAGTGGCAGATCCTGTCAGCTGCAAGTGAGAGCAAGTGGTCTCCAAAGTCTAACATATGTACTGTCTAGACCTTTTTAGATAAAGCTGAGCAACCTCTGCTCTAGATTTATGACCATGCAGCCAGATGCCTTCCCCTTCAAACTGGTTACTTCATTAAAAAGAATCCAGATAGTCTCTAAAAATTCTCTTGGAGAGAATCACAGTTCTAGTAGAAAATCTCTGTGACAGGTACTCAATAAATATTTAACTGCAAATCTCACTTCTTCCACATATAGAAAGTAGTAATAGTAGTAACTGTTCATTTTAACACCCTCAAAATAGTTCAGATAAAATGAAAAAAAGTTCTTTAAAATTTATTTATTTTTATGAATGCTTTGTATGTACATATATAATGCACAAGTGTCATGCAAGGCCCAGAAAGGCCAGAAAAGGGCATTGAATCCTATGGAGCTGGAGTTATGGATAGTTGTTACTCACCACATGGGTGCTGGAAACCAAACCCAGGTCCTCTGCAAGAGCAGCCAGTGCTGAGCCATTCCTCTAGCCCTTGTTTTTTTTTTTTTTTTTTTGGTTATTGTTTTGTTTTTGCTTTTGGGTGATTTTTTGTTTTGTTTTCAGACAGGGTCTCTCTGTAGACCCAGCTGACCTGGAACTATGTAGACCAGGCTGGTCTCCATCTCACAAAGATCTGCCTGCCTCTGCCTCCAGGGTGCTGGAATTAAAGGCATGCACCACCATGTCTGGCAACACAACTCCTTTTAATCTCATCAGAATGGCAAGAGCAGAGAAATTTAGATTTGAATGGGTTAAATCCAAAATGGGCCAAGCTGTTTTTTTATTTTTGGCAAGGCTAGGAATCAAATCCAGACCCTGCACTTACACATACTCACCAGTGAGCCTGGTTTTTCCAGAGAGTCTCACTATGTATCTCATGGTTGCCTTAAACTTGCTTTGTAGCCAGGCTGACCTCAAACACACTATCCTCTGCCTCTGTTCCCTAGTCCTGGTATTATAGGCCTGTGCTACCATGTCCAACACTGCCAAATTCTTTTGTTAATGTTTTTAATCTTAAAAAAATCCAAAATTTGGGGCTGGAGAGATGGTTTGGCGGTTGAGAGCACTAGCTGATCTTGCAGAAAACCTGGGTTCAATTCCTAGCACCCATATGGTGGCTAACATCCATCCGTAATTCCAGTTCTAAGGGAATCCAATGCCCTTTTCTGACCTCCGTGGGTATTGCACGACATGGGTGCACTTACATACATTCAGGCAATACACTCATATACATAAAATAAAGTAAATAAAATATTTTAAAAAATAATCCAAAATTTGTCCCAGAATACTACTCTTATATTGAACCTCATCCAGCCATGGCTCAGGGACCACTGTGGAAGAGGGGGCAGAAAGATTATAAGAGCCAGGGTTGGTGCATGACCATAAGTAACTGTCCGTAACAGACTCCTGGAAAGTTGCTTATATGAACTTGCAGCAATGGTGACAGCATGCACATGACCAATGCAGACTCAATCAGACAAAACCCTGCATGAAACTAGAGAAATGAGCAGCAACCCCAACCTTAGCTGAGGAATTATTGGCATCTAATTACTGCTGGGAGAGGAGGAGCTGATGTTTAAGGGAGTGACTCTAGATAGGCTGCTACCCCAGTGGATGAACTTGCACTGAGGGACATCTAGGTACAAAAGCTTGACATGATAGGCATTAACATATAGGATAGAATGAATGAAATCTGGTGGTGGTGGGGGCTGTGGGAAATGCAGATGGGGGAAGGGGGTCTAAATATGATTAAGATTTATTTTATGAAATCCACAAATTTCAATAATTTTTTAAATTAAAAATTAAGCTGGCCGTGGTGGCACACGCCTGTAGTCCCAGCACTTGGAGGCAGAGGCAGGCAGATCTCTGTGAGTTCAAGGCGAACCTGGTCTAACTAGTGAGTTCCAGAACAGCTGGGGCTACAGGGAGACCCTGCTTCAAAAAGACAATAAATAAATAAATAAATAAATAAATAAATAAATCTAAAATTAAAAATTAGTCCATCAAGCCAGGCGTGGTGGTGCACGCCTTTTATCCCACCACTTAGGAGGCAGAGGCAGTTGATCTCTGTGAGTTCAAGGCCAGCTTAGTGAGTTTCAGGTCAGTTGGGACTACAGAGACCCTGTCTCAAAAAGACTAAAAAGGGGCTGAAGAGATGGCTCAGTGAGGTTAAGAGCACTAGAGGACCTGGGTTCAATTCCCAGCACCTACATAGAGGCTAAGAACCGTCCTTAACTCCAGTTCCAGGGGAATCTGAAGCCCTCTTCTGACCGCCATGGCATTTGCACAACATGGGTGCACTCACATACATGCAGGCAATACACTCATACACATAAAATAAAAATTTTATATATGTATATATATATATGCATATATATATATATGACTGAAAAAAAGAAAAGAAAAAAAAGAAATCACTTTGGGCTGGAGAGATGACTCAGCAGTCAAGAACACTGGCTGTTCTTACAGAAGACCTGGGTTCAAATCCCAGCACCCACATGACAGTTAACAACTGTCTATAACTCTAGTCCCAGGGGATCCAACAGCCTCTTCAGTCCTCCTTGGGCACTGTGCAACATGGGTGCACTTACATCCATGCAGGCAATACACCCATACACATAAAAATTATAAAAAATTAAAAAAGAAATTAGTCTATTAATATATTTCATGCCTAAATGTCTTGTATGGCTTTCAGAAACAAGGACAGATGTTGGGTCTTTGGCCCAATGGTAGAGCACTTTCCCAGCCTTATAATGAGGCTCTGGATTCCATCCCAGTCTTAAGGGGGAAAGTATATTAAAGAACAAGATGATTCTAACAGCCACAACGCCATTACTACACCCAAGAAAGTCAGATCTCAATCATTTCCAAGATATTGTCAGTTCTGGATCCAGTCAGGGCTCACACGCACTTGGCAGTTACGTCTTTTGAGTTGGTATCTTTGAATGTTACTCTCCTCTTTCTGTTCGCGGTGTTGAGTCTTCTGAGGAATCAGGGCAGATGTTCATTACTCTGCATTCATCTCATTACTTCCTCACGATCATATCACAAGCAGAAATTTCTGCCAAGAACACCTCATAGATGACCATGTAGTTTATTAAGACCACAGACTAGAGGGAAGGAAAATTTTCCTTAAGATGGGAAATCCTAACACTCAGAAGGCTGAGGCTAGTGGATTGCTACAAGTTTGAGGCTAACTTGGTCTGTGTAGAAAGTTCCAGGCCAGCCTGGACTACAGAGTAAAGGCAAGACCCTGTCTCCAAAAAACAAAAGTAAAACAAAACTGGAATTTGCTTTAGTCTTTGTATTTATGAATTTTATGAAGAACAATTATATGATTATTTCTAGTACTCCCTTCTGGTACCTACTTATACCTTCTATGCAAAAGAGTCTTCAAAGTAAAATTAAGAGCCTTAACTGGCAAGAAATGGGAAAAAGTCCATGCATTCTCGAAATGAATTATTCTGAGTTTTGTAAGCATATTTTTGGCGGCCAATCACAAAAACACTCTAGGAGGAAAGGTTTGTTTCTTTGTGTGTGTGTGTGTGTGTGTGTGTGTGTGTGTGTGTGTGTGTGTGTGTATGTGTAGACAGGGTCTCACACAGCCAAGGTTGGTCTTAAATTCCTGATCCTCTTGCTTCCATGTTCCAGGTGAAGAACTGCAGGCCCCATGCTTGCCCATGTTCTTCTTTCCTCCCTCCACATCTCACCTCCTTCCCTCCCTCCCCTCCCTTTTGCCTCTCTCTTTTGGTAGGATATTACTATGTACTGCAGGGGGTCTTCAACTTACTATGTAGTTCAACTCAAGATTCTCCCTCCAAAGTGCTGGAATTAGAGCCACATGCCAAACTCTTTTTAAGGGAAAAGTTCCAACTATATGCTCTTTAGAGGAAACACTTTAATTATAAAAACAAAAATGGGATGAAAGTAAAATGGTGAGAAAAATATACCATAACACAAAAAAGCTTGTGTGCCTGGGGGTTGAGGATGTACCTCAGTTGTCAGAATGCTTGTGTAGTATGCAGGATGTCCTGGGTTTGAGCCCTCTTAGCACCACATAAAACCAGGTGTGGTAGCTAATACTTGTAAGCTTATAATCCCAGCACTTTGGAGGTAGAGGCAGCAGGATAAAGAAGCTAAAGGTCATCATGGCCTACAGAGCAAGTTTGAGACCAACATGGGCTACATGAGATCCCGTGTTAAAAGGGGTGAGGACTTGTGTATCAATGTAGATAAAACAGACTTCGAGACAAAAAATAACACTAGAAATAAAGAAGATCAATTCTCCCTATCCCTCCTGGGGATGTACAGAAGGTTACTGGTTGCTGTAGGAGAGAGAGACATTTTCTTCAGTAGTTTAACCACTGGTAAGATGTCCATGCTCCTGTAAATAACCTTTCACCCATGCTCCTCTAAGTAACCCTAATGAAAATCATTAGATTACCAATAACAAATTTAAGAAAGGGACCAATTTATTACATAACAACACTAAATGTGTAGATGTTAACAAAACTTCAAAATACAGGAAACAAAAATCAATAGAACTAAAGGATGAGACAAATTAACAGTTAGAAATTGTGGTACAGCAAGGTAACTCTGCAGTTCAAGGTACTTGGCACCAAGTCCAATGACCTGAGTTTGATTCCTAGAACTCACCCAGAAGGCAAGAACCAACTCCCAAAAGTTGTTCTCTGACCTCTACATGCATTCCATTCCACACACCCACATCCGCACATATCTCTATGTCGGTCTGTCCGTCCGTCCATCCATCCATCCATCAACCTGTATATGTTGATACAGGGTCTCACTATATAGCCCTGGTTAGCCTGGAACTCACTATGTAGACCAGGTTGGACTCAAACTCACTAAGATCTGCCTGCCTCTACCTCCCAAGAACTGGGAGTAAAGGCTTGTGTCACCATGCTGGGCACATATATTTTTTGGAAAAAAAAAAAGTTATAACATCTTTTTTCTTTTGGTCTTTTTGAGACAGGGTCTTCCTGTAACCCCAGCTGGCCTGGAACTCGCTATGAAGACCAGACTGGCCTTGAACTCAAAGATGCACCTGCCTCTGCCTCCCAAGTGCTGGGATTAAAGGGATGCACCACCATGCCCAGATGAAAAGAAGTTATAACATCTTTCACTCAGTAACTGAGGGCATTCGTTACCAAAAAAATCAGTAACAATAGAGAATTAATACAACATTACATCAAATACTATGACATAATTCACGTGTGTGTATAATACCTACAAACGATTGTCAAGACTGGATGAACCTGGAGAATGCATAGCTACCAGGTTAAAGAAAAGCTGTTTAAGGCAACAAAAGCCAACATGGAAGTAACAATCAAACTTTTCTTCATTTACTAACCATTCATATAAGCAAAGGGTTGATGCAGAGAAAGCACCAACTCCCCCACTGTTCAATTTCCTCCATGGAACAGCACTGGGAGAGGCAGAGTAGATCAGCACTAATGGGGGGGAAGCATCTCACTGCTAAGAGAGCACTGAACAAGAGATTCCTGCTATTTTATGAACTGGGCACAGGGGAGACGATGGAGGAAAGGCTAGGAGTAGAAAACTACTGAGAACTGACTGACAGTAGGGATAAAATGTCTTCCAGGTTTTAACCTTCGATAAGGATGTCTTGGCAGAGTGTCTATAAAGAGGGCTCCTAAGAAAGGTGCCTGGGCTAGGAATGAAGATATGCGTAAGAAGAGAACATGATTGGTGAGGAGGGTCTGAGTCCTTGACTTCAACTCCCCTTGAAGACTGCAAAGCATTCCATGTGTACTATATCTGGTATGGGAAGGACAGCTTTTTCCTGAGTGGCTTACCAGGATCACCTTTGAAGAAAAAGACAAATCCAAGAAATAAACAGTAAAATCAGTAAAAGTCTAGAAGATTTAAATAATATTATCAATCTACCTGAAGTTGATAGTTATAGAATATTCCACCCAACACCAGCAGAATACAGTCTTTTCAATTTCCACAGAGATCATTTACTAAGATGCACCAAATTCTAGGGGTAACCATCTACTTTCTCATTGGACTTAAGGCCTGCTCCACAGGAGGAAACACATGCCTGGCATTGTAAACCTGGCCAACAATCCATGGTTGGGGAGCTCAAAGGCCTTAGGGGTGAACTTCCTACTATGATTCTGCTAAATAGACATGGTGTCAAGTTGCCCTCTAAATTCCTACCTCACTATCCACAGATTAGTGTAGCTCTCAGACCTCATCAGAGAAGTTTCTTTGTGCAGTGGATGGTGGTTTATGCAGAAACTCACAACTGACTGAAGCATAGAAAATAAGTGTCAGTGGAGTGCTCAGCTACAAATGGGACATCTATATCATACTTCCCTCTCCAAGGCTCGGGGACCATTGTGGAAGGGTGGGGGAACATGGTAAGAGCCAGAGTTTGTGGAAACTGGAGCAAAACAGTGTTGTCTGGACATGACAGGTCCACTGCACTCATGAACTCAGAGCAGCTGTGGTTGCCTGCACAAGATCGAGCCAGCCAACAACCTAGCATGGAAGGGGTTTACCAGGCCCACCCCTAACTGAGAAACTAAAGACAGCTGGCTTCTAGGGGAAGGAGAGTCAGTCTTCTTTAAGTATATGACTCCACACTCAAGAATATATGGGCAACACAAATATTTATTAAAAATGAAAAGAGAGAGCCAGGTATGGTGGTGCACACCTTTAATCCTAGAACTCAGGAGGCAGAGACAGGTGGATCTCTGTGGGATGGCCAGCCTGGTCTACATGGTGAGTCCCAGGTCAGCTGGGGCTAGATAGCAAGACCCTGTCTCAAAAAAACAAAAATAAATAAAATTAAAAAAGAGGACATAGAGTCCCAAGGAGGGAAGGTAAGGGTAGATCTGGGAGGAGTTAGGGGAGGAAGAGAGTGGAGGTGAATAAGCTCAAAACACATTGTACGAAATTCTAAAAAACAAAAACAAAAACCTCACTGGGCATGGTAGTACACAACTTTAATTTTAGCACTCAGAAGAGGCAGCCAGATCTCTGTGAGTTCGAGGCTAGCCTGTTCTACATAGTAAGTTCCAGGCCAGCTGGGGCTACGGGGAGACCTTGTCTCAAAAATACCAAAAAACAACAACAAACCCCCGCCCAAAACAAAAAAAAAAACCCAAATGAACAAATCAAAACACCCAAAAACCCCTGAAATGAAAAATAAAAAGTAGTGCATACCTGAAAATAGAGGTAAGAGGTTCTAGAGTTTGAGGCTAGCCTGAGCTATATAGCAAAATCCTACCTCAAAAAAAGAAAGAAAAGCTAAAACTCCCAAAGTTTAAACAAAAAACTATGTAAATTTAATCAATAGACTCATCTATCATAAGTTTTTGTTACTTTCAAACCTACAAAAATAAATTGCCTTGTTTCTCCATCATGAGAAGACTTAAGTAGGAAATTTACACCCCCAACACACAAAGATTACATCCTGCAAAATCAAAGGCAGTTGAGGGAAGCAGAAAGATATGCCTACTTACCTCAAACTTCCCTTCTGAATGAACAACAGCCATTCTTTCTCCCTGTGCTCTACTTTCAGAAAAAAGAAAGTGGAATGGGTTAGACTCTAAATTAGAACACACCCTCTGCCTTGAGCCCCACAATCTACTCCTAATTTAAGAGAAAGGAAAGTTGGGAGACTAGAACAACCTTACTCCTTCTCTCTTGGGAATGGACAAGGTTGAACTGTCTTGGGCTTGAATTTATTTCTGGACTTAAAGCTGCCACTAGAGACACGGCCATGCAGTGCAGTATATAGGTTCTAAAGTGGGCAGCTCACTCTTGTAGCACCGCTTCTACAAGTGAGCACTGGAACCCCATTACACTTTCAAGTACCTGTCTCAGAGGTGCTATCATGTCATAGCTTGGGATAACTCCCTTCCTCAAATATATAGCTTGAGGTGACTCCCTCCATCTCTTCCCCCCTTTCTTTCCTTCCCTGCTTTTCTTCCTCCCCCCACCCTTTCCTATTTCCTTGGCCGTAAGATGAGACACTGGGAAGCAGCAACAACCCTACAACTTAATTCCAAGGTGAAATGCAGAGAGATTACAGGAGAAAAAAAAGGTAGTATTGATATTGACCATGTATGAATGTGTAGCCACTAGCCACTGTGGTCAAAACAGAGAAGTCAAGTTCTTAAATTCTGGGAGGGACCTAAGGTCCCATAAAACTCATGATCCCTCTGATAGATTAGATTCAGCCCCAGAATGAACTCCATGCAAAATTTTACCTCTGTATCCTACTAAGCCCTGATAAGATCACAGGCACAAAACACACAAATGACCACACAGAACCATATCTAAGATTTCCCAGTTACATAGCAAATCATAACTTTACACTGAGTCCTGACTCTCAAAAATCAAATCATGCACAAGGACAAGCACCTTGTCAGGGATAAGTACTGTCATGCACACCCTTTCATAAGAGACATTTTTACTTTCTTTAAAAAATTTTTAGTTTATGCGTATGAGTGTTATGCCTGCATGTATGTAAGTGCTCCTGTGTCGTGTAATGCCTGTGGAGGTCAGAAGAGGGTGTCAGATCCCCTGGAACTGAAGTTACAGATAGTTGGCTGTCACGTGGGTGCTGGGAACCGAACCTGGGTCCTCTACAAGAGCAGCCAGTGCTCTTAACAGCTGAGCCATCATGCCTCCGGTCCCATCTTTTACTTTCTTTACACACTCATGAAAACGGCATATACAATCCCACAGTCACACATAAAATCATTCACCCATATGGAAGAGCACAACGAAGTGACAGGCCACGGAACGAACAAGCAGTCACCGTCTCAGCGACAGTCATACTCATCCACGTCACAGGCAAACCGGTCACACACAGGACACCAGGCACATCCAGCAACCTCAGTGACACGAACACGTGCCAATACCCTGTCACAACAGCACGAGGCACCCGCCCAATCCCACAGCCACGGCAACCTGTCTCCCGGCGGGCAGGTACTGGGTCCACACACCCGCGGAGTCACAACCACGACCCCCTTCCCGCGGGCTCGGCGGTCTCTCAGTCACCGAGAGCAAGCCACCCCCGGGAGACAGCCACCTCACGCCGCAGACGTCCCCGCCACGGCGCCCCCGACGCTTCTACCTCGGCAGAAGCGGGCCGCAGAACTCGGCAACTGGCTCCCGGGCTCCTCACCCGACGTCTGGGCAGCCTGTCCAGCAGGAACGCCTACCAAGACGCCAGAGTTCCCAACTATCGCGATAAAACGGAAGTGTAGCTGCGTTTCCCCACGCGGAGACTCTGGGAAATGTAGTTCAGCTTCAGAAGCAGGCGGCTGGAAGCAGGCCCCTTCAGAGCCAGGGTCTGAGTGGGGAGTGGGGATCAGGCTGCTGGAACTCGCCGGTCCAAACCGTCAGGCCTGGAAGATTCTGGAGAGTTTCCGAGGATGCTCAGTGCGCAGTGCTCGGTGCGCGGGTCCAACGGTTCCCCCCCCCCCCCCCCCCCCCCCAGTAGCCAGATCCCTTGACATACCTGGGTGTGTTCCCTAAAAGTTGGGTGCATTGGACGTCTCTCGGTGACCGAGTGGATTTCTGCCTGTTTCGTGCTGTGGCTGTGAGTTGATCTGTACTTGAAGCAGTGTGGTAGTGGGATTCTATACCTGTGTGCCATTGCCGGACAGAGAGACCCTCTGCCATACCTGTTTGTGACCAGTCTCTGCGTGTTTCCGGTATAATTGACCAGTTGGTGATGATTATTTGTGTTATGTAAATGTGCTTTTCGACTACTAAATGATTGTATGTGATCCTGTTGACAGTGAAACTGTGGTCAAGTTATTTCTTCCTTGAATACTGGTTTGATCTGGAAAAGGTAAGTTATCTGAAAAGCAATTCAGACATAATATGTTCTATTTAATCAAATATATAAATATACTGTGGGAAAGAATGACACATTGCTTTTTTCTTGAAAGATAATTTCAAAACCAGTCGTACAATAACCACTTTTTTCCTCTGCCTCACATTACTCAAAAAACTTTTTAAAAATATAATTTAAAATTTTTATTTATGTGTATGAGTGTTTTGCCTGCATGTATGTATGTGCTCCTGTTTCATGCAATGCTCACAGAAGCCAGAAGAGGGGATAGAATCCCCTGGAACTGGAGTTACAGGTGGTTGTTAGCTGCCGTGTGGGTGCTGGGATTCAAACCTGGGTCCTTTGCAAGAGCAGCCAGTGCTCTTAACCCCTGAGCCATCCCTCCAGCCCCATTTTTGTTTTTGTATTACATTTATTTATATGTGTGTGTGTGTTGGGGGGAGTACACGTGGGCATGCCATATTGTGTTTGTGTGTATGTGTGTGTGTGTGTGTGTGTGTGTGTGTGTGTGTATGGCATGTTGGACAACTTGCCAGAGTTGGTTCTCTTCTATCAAATGGGGCTGGGAGGTCAAACTCAGGTCATCAGGCCTGTGTGTAAGGACCTCTACCCACTGAGCCATCTTGCTAGCCCATGAATGACAGTTTTAAAGAGTGAAAAGTTTTAGAATACTTGTTTTGTAGAATATCGAATGTTTGAGTTTGTTCTTTCAGTATTACATTAAATTTAAATTATATTTAGCAATACTATAGGTGGTGGTGTGTTTTTCTGGTTATATTACATCAAAAAACATGTAATCTTGGTTCAATCTGTTATTAGTGATATCAAATTTGATCACCTTGATTCAAATAGTATGTGGCGGTTCACATTCCTCCATAGTAAAAGATAACTTTTTTCTTTGTACTCCTATATCCAGACTCAACTACTGTTCTTTCATCATAGGTTTTATCTCTTCAACAGCTTCATTTATTATAAAATATGTGTTCTGTGGGGTAAAGCTTCTTTCATTCAGTATAATGCTTTAAAAAAAATCCATCCATGTTATAATGGTATGTATATTTGTGTGTTGTATCTCACTAGTTCTTAGTAATAATTTGTATTCTGTGACTGCATTAGGTTGTGTGTATTTATGCATGTTTGTGGTATGAGCGCATGTTTGAATGTGTGTGGACATATGTCCATGTGCAGGTGGATAACTGCAAGTGTGCACATGAATGTGGAAACCTGAAGTTGACCTTGGGTGTCTCCCTTCATCACGCTCAGGGTCTCCACTCAACTCAGAGCTCACTATTTTGACGAATCTGGTTAGCCAGCTTGCTCAGGGGATTTCTCATCTCTGCCTTCTACCTCTTAAATTCTAGGATTACAGGTGGACCTCCATGCTTTTTATGTGGGTTATGGGGATCTGAACCCTGGTCCTCACACTTGTGCAGCCTGTGCTGCTGAGCCATCTCCCCAGCCCCTACAGTTTCTTTGATTATTCTATTGATGAACTCTTGAGCTAACCTCAGGCTTTTGGCTATTAGGACTAATGCTGCTATAAACTTGTAAATTAGCCTGGTGTGTTGGTTCATACCTTTAATCCCAGAATTTAGGAGGCAGAAGCAGGTGAATCTCTGTGAGATGGAGTCCAGCCTGGTCTACATAATGTGTTCCAGGCCTACTGGGGCTATAGGGAGATCCTGTATTAAAAAACAAAAACAAGCTGGGCATGGTGCTGCACACCTGTAGTCCCAGCATTCGGGAGGCAGAGGCAGGCGCATCTCTGTGAGATTAAGGCCAGCCTGGTCTACATAGTGAGTTCCAGGTCAGCTCAGGCTGCAGGGAGACAGTGTCTCAAAAAGCCAAAGACAAAACCAAAAACACAACCAACCAAAGTAAATTCGTAAATTATTTCTTTTATTAATGGAATATATTATGACGTTTACATCCATCTATCATCTATCTACTATCTACTATCTATCATCTATCTATCTATCTATATATATATCATCTATATCAATTGGTCAAATCAGAGTAATGTTTCTGTCTCTATGTCATTACTTTGTGTTTTGAACTTTAGAGTGCCTTTCTTTTAGTTGTTTGCAAAATATGTAGTCCATTAGTATGAAGTATAGTCATTTACTTCATAGTGCTGTAGAACATTAGTACTAATTACTTAGCCAGGCATGGTAGCACATGACTTTATTGCCTGCACTCTGGAGGCAGATGCATGCAGATCTCTATGAGATGAACGCCAGCCTGCTCTACATAGGGAGTTCTAGTTCTAGATCAATTGCAGCTAGAGGGACACCATGTGTCAAAAAAATCAATATATAGAATGTTTGTTTGTTTGTTTGTTTGTCTTTTTGAGACAGGGTCTCCATGTAGCCCCAGCTGTACTGGAACTCACTATGTAGACCAGGTTGGCCTTGAACTCACAGAGATCCACCTGCCTCTGCCTCCGGAGTGCTGGGATTAAAGGTGTGTGCCACCACGCCCAGCTAATATATAGAATATCTTTACCAGGACTCACAGTACACCAGGAGTCACACATATATAAGGATATAAGAAAACTTTCTAAGTCAACCCTCAATATCAGTAACTTCATGTAGGGAAGAAACCTTTTGATAAAAAAAAAAAAATGAAGGAAAACTTTCTCCTAGAAGTCAGACCTCACCCAACATGAGAGAACTCATTCAGGTGAGAAGCCCTAGGAAAGGAAAGAATGTGGGAAAGCTCTCTCTGACAAGTCATAACTCACTGTACATCAAAGATTGCATACAAGTGGGAAGTCATATGAAAAGAATACAGGAAAGCTCTCCTATAAGCCACACCTCACTCAACATGAGAGAACTCATAGATAAAAACATATAAACAATTGTCCATGACTGACATTAGCAATTTTATGCAGGTGAGGATTTTGATGAATGTAATATGTGAAAACTTTCTGCTGTTTGTCGGAGAACACATACACAATCCTTCTTTGGAGTCTAAAAGGTAGAGTCAAGTGTTCTACCTTTTGTTGCTATGATAAAATGCCATGACCAAAAACAACTTTCCAAAGAAAGAGTTATTTGACTTATAGCTCACACGTCCCTCATTAAGGGAAGCCGAGGCAGGAACTCAAGGTAGAATCCTTGAGGCAGAAACTGAAGCACAGAGGAACACTGCTTACTGACTTACTCAACTAGTTTCCTTTAAAACTCAGGCCCCCTTGTTTAGGGATAGCATCACATGTAGTGGGCTGGGCCCTCCTACATCAATTAGCAATTAAGAAAATACCTCACAGACATGGCCAAGGCCAATCCCATGGAGGCTTTTCCTCAACTGAAGTTCCCTCTTTCCAGACATTTCTAGTTTGTACCAGCACACAAGGCAAGGCTGGTGGCACCATAATAACCTCAGTTTCCAGTACAAGGCCACTCAGTCGCTGTCCTTTCCCCTGATGCCACTCTGTCCACATTGCCCACCTACAAGCTCTCTCTACAACCCTGAATGAGTTGGAGAATGACACATCCCATGCCTTTATCAAGGCTGTGTTGACACACCCCCACCCCATAGGTGCAGCAGGTTGGACCCTAGACAGCTGAATATGTTGTAGATGAGGACTGAGATGCTGCTCCCATGTTTTTTCTCTTTTCTCCTGACCAAATTTTTCCATTAAAATTTAACTTAAAAAGAAAATAGAGCCACATGTGCGACACACACCTGTTACCCCAGCACTCAGGAGACCCTTGTTCCATGCCAGTCTTGTTCCAGCCACAAGTTCCAAATCATCTTCAACTAACTCTGTTGCTAAGCCAGGTGTGGTGGCACACGCCTTTAATCCCAGCACTTGGGAGGCAGAGGCAGGCAGATTTTTGTGAGTTCCAGGCCAGCCTGTTCTATATAGTGAGTTCCAGGACAGCTGGGGCTACATGAAGACTCCATCTCTAAAAAGGTGGTGGTGGTGGGGCAATGACACAAAATGTTACACAGTGATACGAGGCTATCTCTCAAGCTTTTATCCTGTGAGTTATTTCTGTAAGGGCCTTCTATGTGAATTCCTCAGAAAAGGACTGTATCCTCCCCAATGCTAAAAGCCTATGCTAAAAGCCAAGCGGATGAACTCTGAAGTCCATATTTAGATCCTAAATACACTCTTCCTATCCTCAATTCTGTCCTTCATAATTACATAATTTCCTATTTCAATGTTTTAATTGTAAGAGCAATATATTGCTAATATAATGGAAAATATACTAGACAAAATGCCAAAAGACTTGTGCTCTCAATTTTTCATCCAATCCTTAATAGGTAATTATTTACAAATTACTAGATTTATTATTATTGAGTTGCTGAATCCTGTGTGTTATACAATGTACCAAAGATGCCTAACAGAATACTAAGTAATCCTTAAAACAGAATTCTTTTGTGTATGGGTGTTTTATTTTCACACATGTATGAGCACATCATGTGTACAGTGCCCTTGGAGGCCAGAAGAAGAGGTCCTCTGGACAGGATGTTTTAATTATTTAATTAATTAATTAATTAATTGGTCTTTTTGAAATAGGGTCTCCATGTAGCCCCAGCTGACCTGGAACTCACTATGTAGACCAGGCTGGCCTTGAACTCACAGAGATCTGCCTGCCTCTGCCCCCTAAGTGCTGGGACTACAGGCGTGTACCACCACACCTGGCTATTTTTATATGTATGACCTGGCTATTTTTATGTGTATGAGTGTATTGCCTGCGTGTATGTTAAGTGCACCCATGTCATGCAATGTCCGAGGAGGTCAGAAGAGGGCTTCAGATCCTCTGTGCTGGGTGCTGGGAACTGAGCCAGGTCCTCTACAAGAGCAGCCAACGCTCTTAACTGCTGAGCCATCTTCCAGCTCCTAAACAGACTTTTTTTTTTTTTTTTTGGTCTTTTTTGAGACAGGGTCTCCCTGTAGCCCCAGCTGTCCTGGAACTCACTATGTAGACCAGGCTGGCCTTGAACTCACAAAGAGTCATCTGCCTCTGCCTCCCGAGTGCTGGGATTAAAAGCCTACACCACCACGCCCAGCTTGAGAATTTTTTAAAGCCCCTAAACATGTTCTTAATGAGACGTAAGACAATGATATTATATGTTCTATAAGGAAGAAACCAAAACACAGAGATTTTCAAAATAAATTATAAAATTTTCATCAGGGGAGGAGAAAGGAAAGCTAGTAGCACAAAGGTTGCTGACATACACTAAGGTAGTCCACCGGAAGTATAGCTCACAGTGTTATTCTAGAACTCAGAAAAGGTCAAATATGTGAAAAAGTATAACAAAACAATAAATAAAATGTATCTGGAATATCTAAAATATGTCTAAAGGTGTTCCAAACTGTGGGTCTCTCCCTCCCCTTGTGGGCCATTGGCTACTGGCCCACGAGAACAAAGGGAGCAGAAGCAACTAACGGGGTCAGGACAGCCAGTGAGCACGACAGAAAAGACTTTCTGGGGAGTCAGATTCAGTGATACAGCTGTATTTATTCAGTGTGGGTTCAGGGAAAACTATAATGTGGAGGCAGCAGCCAAAGCTTCAGCTGATAGGTGTTCATAGTATGCTTTATTTACATGTGGTAGGGGGATCCTATCATCTGGCTATAGGGCAATGCCTAATTATCATATAGAAAAAACCTGGGGGCAGTTTTATTGCAGGTAACTATGCCAAAGGTCATGTTCCAAATAAGGTCAGCCATCCATGCGTGGAGGCACTTTCCAGATAAAGTCAGGCAGAGAACAGGAGGCCCCCGCTGAGAAAGGGAGTCCTTCCATATAGTGCCAAGCTCCTTAAAGCTATCCAGACATGGTGGACTGCAACCTTGGCCGCATGGTCCCCCAACACCAAACTCAAGAACAGATGGAAAGAGTAACCATTTTGTGAAAGTAGAGAAAAAAATTCCTTAAGATGATCTTCAGTCTTTCACATATGGAAGCATCCTAGAGTTAGACAAGTGTAGCAATAAGATACTTAGTGAAAAATTTTGAATATTTTATTATTTTTATGTGTATGAGTGTATTACCCACATGTATGTAAGTGTACCCATGTACTGCAGTTCCCACAGAGAAGAGGGTGTCGAATCCCCCTGGAACTGGAGTTATGGATGGTTGTTAACCACTGTGTGTTCGGAACTGAACCCAGATCCTTTGTAAGAGTAGTCAGTGCCCTTAACTGCTGAGCCATCTCTCTCTCTCTCTCTCTCTCTCTCTCTCTCTCTCTCTCTCTCTCTCTCTTTGGTCTTTTTTGAGACAGGGTCTCCCTGTAGCCCCAGCTGTCCTGGAACTCACTATGTAGACCAGGCTGGCCTTGAACTCACAGCGATCCACCTTCCTCAGCCTCCCGATTGTTGGGATTAAAGGTGTGTGCCAGCCATCTCTTTAGCCCCTCTTTAATGAAATTTATACACTGCTTACCTACAGGTAGAACGCTCTTATTTTTATCTTTATTTCTGTGGTTGTTAATAGTTTTTTTTTGTGAAAGGGTCTCATGTAGTCTATCTAGGCTGGCTTTGGATTCACTAGGTAACTGAGGATGACCTTGAACTCCATATTCTTCTGTCTCTTCTTCCCAAGTGCCTCCAAAGTGCTAAGATTATTATAGATGCATCATCTAGAACACTCTCATGTGAGAGTGTGTGTATAAAATTATGCATGTGGGTGCATGGGCACGTGTGCACATGAGTGTAGAGGCCAGAGGTTACCATCAGGTATCTTTTTCAGTTCCACTCCACCTTATTTTTTGATACAAGGTTTCTCACTAAACCCAGAGCTCACAGATTTGGTGAAGGATCCAGGTCACACTGGCTCCATTTCTTAGCAGCCTCCATCTTGTCAGCCTTAAGTCTTTGTTCCTAGAAACTGTAAGTCTCCTTTGCCCCATACTGCAGGCTAAGATTAGGCATGCCTGGGCACGACTTGCTTATCTGAGTCTAACAGAAACCAACCGAAATTCCTGACCATAAAAGGGCATCCAGAGGCCAATAGGGCACCCTACTATAAAAGGAAAAATTGAGACATTCCAGGCGGCTGACCATGACTATAACCAATGAAAATTTCCCCCATACAAGGAATTCAGAGTTATCCAATCAATTCAAAGGTCGCCCAGTTTGCACAGGCTTTTTCAAGAGTACCCAATAAAAACCCTCGCTCATTGTTGGTCAGGGCCGGACTCCATTCTTTGGCTCCGGGAGTCTGTGCCTGACTGGTCATTCAAGAATTGGAATGCTTTTCAATAAAATTTTCTAAATTTCAAATTTTACTGGGTGGTCTCCAATCATTCCCGAACCTCCGATCCAACAAAAAAGACCAAAAAAAAAAAAAAAAAAATAGGGTTTTTTTCAAAATTCTTTAAAAAAAACCTGGGAGGACTGTCGGTAGAGACTGCAGCCCCGGTTTATTTTAGCTCAGCCTTTTTATACAGTAGAACATCAGCGATAGCTGCCGTTTGCTTAACTCAATTAGCTTCAACAGCTGTTTTTCCCACCTATATCTGAGGGTCAAGGAGCGGTCAAATACTTGTGAACTCCACCATATAAACACATTCCTCCTGACTTGGCAGATTAGGTCAAAACACAAACTCTAAGTAAACAAGCAAGCCTGCCACAGCTCAATGTACATAATGGCTTAATAGCTCCCAACAGTTTCCCATCATTCCCAAACCTTGGAACCAATATTTTGGGGGCTCATCCAGGATTTGGGAATATTGGACGGACCCCCTTTTCTGGGAAGAGTGGTCATTTGTTGGCTGGCTTCAGTGAGTTTTCCTCTGGTTTCTGTTTCTGGTGTCCACACAATCTGGGGCTCATGGGAGACCAGGCAGATGCGCTATTGGTCTCAGAGCCAGAGGAGTCTGGGGGACGCCCTGACTCCTCTCTTGGTGGGGGATCCAGGGGATAGTCTGGCCTGGCCCCCTTTGGAAAAGGAGCAGTCTTTTCTACTGACTCCAGCACGCTGCGAAATTTTTCCGCCAGCTTGAAGAGAGCTTCCTTTGGTTCTTTCTGCTTCCTTCTTGCAGTTTTGTTTTTGTTACCATGTGATTCCCTTGTTCCTGTTTGCCTTAATACCTTCTCTCCTCCTATTCTTCCTTGAGATCTTTCCCAAGATGGGTCAACAGGTTTTCTCTATGCCTCTTGACCTAGTCCTCGACCATTTCTCAGATTTCTGGAAAGCGGCTTCCACGATGTCTGGACTACATGTCAAGCCTGGCTGCCTGAGGACCTTCTGTTCCATTGAGTGGCCCTCCTTTAAAGTTGGCTGGCCCTTGGAGGGCTCTTTTGACTTAACTCATTTACAGGGTTCATGAGGTCGTCTTTGGCTCCCCAGGACACCTGGACCAAATCCCCTATATCTTAGGCTGGCGCTATCTGGTCACAGACCCTCCAGAATGGCTGATACCTCACCTTCCTCCCCAGGTTCAAAAGTGCCAGTCACTCTCCTCCCATTGAAGGAGAAGGAACCCAAGGGGCCTTCAAAACCCCCAGTCCTTCCCCTGTCAGCCCAGAGGAAGAGCCCCTCTTTCTGCCTCCCTATGCTCTGGCCACACCCCTGGGGTGCCAACATCGGGAGGGCTCTCCACCCCCTGCAGCCCCACCATGAGCCCAGCAGCTCCCCCAGAGGAGGAATCAGAGGAGCTTCCCTCTCCACCCCTTGGCCTTGGGCCTCATTTCTCCCGCCCTGAGCCCACTGCACACTTGATTTGGGGGAGGGGAAAGAATTGTTTGAGCTTTGCCACTGAAGGAAGTCTCCCCCCCATGCAGATGGAGTGATACCCCCCTGCTTCCCTTTTTCTACAAGTGACCTCTATAACTGGAAGTTGCAAATTCCCTCCTTCATGGAGAAACCACAGGCTCTAATCAGCCTTCTGGACATTGTCCTTTTCACTCACCAACCTACTTGGGATGATTGTCAGCAGCTGGTACGGGTCCTTTTTACCACTGAGGAGAGAGATGGGATCTGATGGGAATGCCGTCAGCTGGTCCTGGGTGACGATGGGAAACCCACTGACAATGAAGATAGCTGCTTCCTTTCCCCTTACCTGGCCTACAAGAGGATGGGGCTACAACACGGCTGAAGGTAGCGGGCACCCAAAGGTCTATCGCCAGGTTCTAATGGAGGGTCTCCGAGCTGCTGTTAGGTGCCCCACAAGTTTATCTAAGGTCACTCAGGTAATACAGGAAAAAAACAGAAACACAAGGAGCTTATCTAGAGCGTCTCCTAGAGGCCTATAGGACCTACACCCCCTTGGACCCAGAAGCACCAGCAAACCAAATGGCAATTAATATGGCCTTTGTAAACCAAATGGCCCCTGACATCAAGAAAAAGCTCCAATGCCTTGAAGGATTTGAAGGTAAAAATCTAACAATTGTTGCAGTGGCTAATAAGGTGTATAACAATAGAGAGACCGTGGAGGAACGACAAATGAAGGGGCTTGCCAAAATTCCCCTTACTGAAAGGGGAAAGCCTCCACACCCAAGGTTCAAGGCCCAGACAACTGGAAGCCACCCCCGACGCTGGGGAAATAGGGAAAGACCTCCTCTTAAAAACAATCAGTGCACTTATTTCAGGGATTTTGGGCATTGGAAGGGCGAATGCCCCCTCAAGAGACAGGGGGAAAGTACCAAGATCCTGGAGCTAACTGAGATAGAGGACTGAGGGGGAGAGGGCTCAAGGACCCTCCACCACGAGCACTGGGTAACTCTCCAGGTGGAGGGACAACCAGTTGACTTCCTGGTCGATACAGGGGCACAGTATTCAGTTCTAAAGAAGCCTATGGGGAAGCTAACCAATAAATTCACCTGGGTCCAGGGGGCTACTGGGATAGCTCAACACCCCTGGACCACAAAACGAACAGTAGACTTGGGAAACAAGAAGATCACTCCTTTATGGTAGTCCCTGAGTGCCCCTACCCTCTGCTAGGCCAAGACCTCCTAACTAAGATGAAGGCCCAGATTCATTTCACGGGGGACGAGATAATAGTTACTCCACAACCAGAAGCTTATATTCTGTGCTTAAACTTAGAAGAAGAATATAGACTCTATTCCTCCCTACAGGTTTCCAAGCCACCTCCTCTCCTAATTATCCTCCCAAAGATGATACCTGGGGTTTGCGCAGAAACCAACCTGCCTGGGCTGGCAAAACAGAGACCTCCCATGGTCGTGTCCCTGAAGGTTAGAGCATAGCCAGTCATGATAAAGCAGTATCCTATGACCCCAGAGGCAAAAATGGGGATAACAAAGCACATTAACTAGCTTCTAGAGTACAGAATTCTGATACCCTGCCAGTCCCCATGGAAAACCCCTCTATTGCCTGTCAAAAAGCCAGGGACTGATGACTATCGACTGGTCCAGGACTAAGGGAAGTCAATCGGAGGGCAGAGAACATCCACCCTATGGTGCCCAACCTTTACACCCTCTTGAGTTCGTTGAGGTCAGACCTTAAGATGTATACAGTATTAGACTTGAAAGATGCTTTTTTCAGCCTGACACTTGCATCCAGCAGCCAACCGCTCTTTGCTTTTGAATGGTATGACCCAGACCAAGGGCTCAGCAACCAGCTCACCTGGACCAGGCTGCCTCAAGGTTTTAAAAATTCTCCTATCTTCGATGAGGCACTCCATCAGGACCTCCGTGAGTATTGGACCTCCCACCCCACTATAAGCTTCCTCCAGTTCGTAGATGATCTTCTGATAGCGGCCCCAGATAAAGTTACTTGTGAAGAGGCAACCAAGGACCTGTTGTAGACACTAGACCAGCTTGGATACAGGTATCTGCTAAAAAGGCCCAATTGTGTATGAAGCAGGTAACGTACCTGGGATATGTCTTAAAGGATGGCCAATGCTGGCTCTCCCAGGCCAGAAAACAGACCATCTTGGGCATCCCCAGCCAAAGACCTAGAGACAACTTCGGGAATTCTTGGGGTCGACTGGTTTTTGTAGACTTTGGATTCCTGGGCTCACAGAAATAGCCAGACCCTTATATGAAGCAACTAGAGGGCAGGAGAACTTCCAATGGACTAAGCAACAGGACATAGCCTTCCAAACCATCAAAGAAGCTCTCCTGAAGGCCGTGGCACTAGCCCTCCCTGATATTAACAAGCCCTACTGACTATTCATTGATGAGAGGCTGGGAGTTGCAAAGGGGGTCAGTGGCCTCTGTGTCCAAAAGACTAGGCTCTGTAGTGGCCAGATGGCCCAACTGCCTTTGCATCATTGCTGCCACAACACTGATGGTTAAGGATGCCGACAAACTGACTTTGGGGCAGCCCTTGACCATTACTACTCATTCTATTGAGGGAGTCCTCAAGAACCCACCAGATTGGTGGATGACTAATGCCAGACTGACTCATTACCAGGCCTTGCTCCTCAACCTGCCCCGCATAAGATTCCTACCTGGCATGTCACTCAACCCAGCTACCCTACTACCAGAACCAGACACAGAGGTCATGCATGATTGCATTGAAATCCTGTATCAAATTCATGGAATCAGACCGGACTTGACTGATATGCCATGGAAGGACCTGGATGACACCTTCTACACTGACAGCAGTAGCTTCATCCGGGAAGGAACCAGGTATGCAGGGGCAGCAGTAGTCACCCTGACTGAGACCATATGGGCTACTGCCCTACTGCCTGGGACTTCTGCCCAGAAGGCCGAACTGATTGCCTTAACCAAGGCCTTAGAATGGGGAGAGGACAAAACTGTTAACATCTATATGGATAGCTGCTATGCCTTTGCCACAGCTCATGTCCATGGGGCCATTTATAAAGAGGGAGGCCTACTTACAGCAGAGGGAAAGACTATTAAAAATAAACAAGAAATCCTGTCCCTGCTCTCTGCCCTCTGGTTGACTCAAAAGCTTGCTGTCATCCACTATCCTGGATACCAGAGGGGGGGACTCTCCCGAGGCTCAAGAAAATAGGAAGGCAGACCAGGCTGCCAAGGAGGCAGCCTTAAAAACTGTAAGCTTGATGATAGCTCTGCCATCTCCCACGTTGCCGGACCAACCAACTTATTCAGAGGAAGATGATGGCAATTTTGCCTCCTTGCCTCATACAAGCACCAGAGAAGGATGGCGGTACACTTCAAATGGCTGGATAATCCTACCCCAGGAGTTGGCCATGACCCTGATTCAAGGACTCTATTACAGGAGCCATCTGGGACAGAGGAAACTAAAGGAATTTTTAACCCCATACAAGATTTTCAATCTACAACCCTTGATAGAAAGTTGCTTGGCTAAGTGCATTTCCTGCCAGGCTACTAATCCCCAAAGGGCAAATGGCCCCTTGGGAAAAAGAGAGAGAGGAACTCTGCCTGGAGCCCATTGGGAGGTGGATTTCACTGAGGTAAAACCAGGCATGTATGGTTATCACTATCTCTTAGTGTTTGTAGATACTTTCTCAGGTTGGGTAGAAGCTTTCCCCACAAAAGGGGAAACAGCATCAACGGTGACCAAAAAGATTTTACATGAACTAATCCCAAAGTATGGCCTACCCTCGGTCATAGGATCAGACAATGGACCTGCATTTGTCTCTAAGGTAATACAGGGACTGTTAAAAGCATTGGGGATAAATTGGAAACTGCATTGTGCTTATCATCCCCAGAGTTCAGGTCAGGTAGGAAGAATGAATTGGACCCTTAAGGAGACCCTGACTAAATTAACCTTGGAAACTGGCAAGGACTGGGTGAGCCTCCTTCCTTTTGCCTTATAACAGGTCAGGAATACCCCTTACACGTATGGTTTAACCCCTTATGAAATCATGTATGGAAGATTCCCCCCCCCAACATCTCTGTAGCTCTAATTCTAGCCTCATTCTAAATAGTTCCCACCCCTACATTGTTCCCCCCACTAACACCTGGTGACCTTGTACTTCAGGGATCGCCACCTGTCTTCACTCCTCAGTACTTGAATAAAATGTGGGATTTCCATGTGCTAGTACAGCTAGTCCCCCACCTTTTTTACAGGTCAGACCTAGAATTGGAGGCTGAGGTCACCAGATGGGCCCACCACTCTGAGAAATAGCCACGGGAGTTATAGTTCTCTCCCCTTTTACGAGTAGGAGTCTCTGCCGCAGTGGGCACTGGAGCCTTGGCTCTGATTTTACAGGACCATAATTATCGAGCCCTCTGGACGGCAATAGATACAGACCTCTGCAGTTTGGAAAGCTCAATTAAACATTTAGAGGAGTCTGTATCCTCATTAACTGAAGTTGCCTTACAAAACAGGAGGGGCCTAGATCTCCTCCTACTAGAAAAAGGGGGTTATGTGCTGCTTTGGGTGAACAATGTTGCTTTTATGTTAACCACTTGGGTGTAATCAGATAGTCTCTAGCTGAGGTCCGCAGACGCCTAAAAGAATGGGAGGATGCTAGGCTCCAGCAACAAAACTGGTATGAATCCTTATTCACATGGTCCCCGTGGTTAACTACACTTATTACAGCACTGGCAGGGACCCTGATAATACTCTTGATTGCCCTTACATGTGGGCCATGTCTAATAAATGCCCTCCTCAGGTTCATATGGACCTAGCTGCAGACCATTCAACTGATGGTCCTCTGTACTCAGTACAGCCCAGTGGCTCAGGAAGGCCTTTTACCCTAGACAACTGCTTGCTAACTGCAATACGTCTAACTTTTGTATAATTGCTTGCTTGCTGTGGTTTAAATATTTAACCCATGTTAACTCAAGGGGGAAATGAAGGATCCAGGTCACACTGGCTCCATTTTTTAGCAGCCTCCATCTTGTCAGCCTTAAGTCTCTGTTCCTAGAAACTGTAAGTTTCCTTTGCTCCATACTGCGGGCTAAGATTAGGCAAGCCCGGACATGCCTTGCTTATCTGAGTCTAACAGAAACCACCCAAAATTCCTGACCATAAAAGGGCATCCAGAGGCCCATAGGGGGACCCTACCGTAAAAGGAAAAATTGAGACATTCCAGGCGGCTGACCATGACTATAACCAATGAAATTTCCCCCCATACAAAGAATTCAGAGTAATTCAGAGTTATCCAATCAATTCAAAGGTCGCCCAGTTTGCATGGGCTTTTTCAAGAGTACCCATTAAAAATCCCCGCTCATTGTTGGTCGGGGCCATACTCCATTCTTTGGCTTCTGGAGTCTGTGCCCGACTGGTCATTCAAAAATTGGAATGCTTTTCAATAAAATTTTCTAAATTTCGAATTTTACTGGGTGGTCTCCAATCATTCCCAAACCTTGGACCCAACATTTGGCTAGACTGGCTGGCCAGCAAGCTCCAGGAATCTGCCTGTCATGACACCCCCACCCCAGGTTGCAGGAGGTTGCCATTAGGTATTTCTTCAGTCACTCTCCACCTTATTTTTTGAGACAAGGTTTCTCACTAAACGCAGAGCTCACAGATTTGGCTAGACTGGCTGGCCAGCAAGTGCCAGGAATCTGCCTATCATGACATCCCCACCCTGGGTGCTGGAATTATGTTGTTAAATGTGCTGACATGCCTGGCTTTTTACATGGATGCTGGGGATCCAAACTCGGGGGTCCTTATGTTTGCATGACAAGCACTTTACCAACTGAGCAATCTCCTCAGCACCTAGAACACTCTTTGAACATGTTGGGTCCGAGGTTCAGGAATGGTTGGAGACTACCCACCAAACTTCAAAATTTAGAAGATTTTATTGAAAAGCATTCTAATTCTTGAACGACCAGTCAGGCACAGACTCCAGGAGCCAATGAATGGAGTCCGGCCCTGACCAACAATGGGGGTGTGTGTTTTATTGGGTACTCTTGAAAAAGCCTGTGCAAACTGGGCAACCTTTGAATTGATTGGATAACTCTGAATTCCTTGTTGGGGGGATTTCATTGGTTATAGTCATGGTCAGCCACCTGGAATGTCTCAATTTTTCCTTTTATGGTAGGGTTCCCCTATGGGCCTCTGGATGCCATTTGTGGTCAGGAATTTCAGTTGGTTTCAGCAAGGCATGTCCAGGCTTGCCTAATCTTAGCCTGCAGTATGGGGCAAAGGAGACTTACAGTTTCTAGGAGCAGAGACTTAAGGCTGACAAGATGGAGGCTGCTAAAAAATGGAGCCAGTGTGACCTATATCCTTCATTTCCCCCTTGAGTTGTAACATGGGTTAAATCTTTAAACCATAGCAAGCAAGCAATTATACAGAAGTTAGATGTTTTTCAGTTAGCAAGCAGTTGTCTGGGGCAAAAGGCCTTCCTGGGCCACTGGGTTGTACTGAGTATGGAGAACCATCAGTTGGATGGTCTGCAGCCTGGTCCATATGAACCTGAGGAGGGCATTTATCAGACAGGGTCCACGTGTAAGGGCAATCAAGAATATTATCAGGGTCCCTGTCAGTGCTGTAATAAGTGTAGTTAACCATGGGGACCCTGTGAATAAAGATTCATACCAGTTTTGTTGCTGGAACCTAGCAACTTCCTGTTCTTTTAGGCATCTGTGGACCTCAGCTAGAGGCTGTCTTATTACATCCAAGTGGTTAACATAAAAGCAACATTGTTCACCCAAAGCAGCAAGTTTTCTAGTAGATGCCTTGTGTCTTAGTTTGTTCTTCATTGCTGTGACAAAATACTCTGACCAATACCAACTTGGGGAGGAAAGGGTTTATTTATCTTACATCTCCCAGGTCACAGTTCATCAGGGAGCCCAAGGTGGGAACTCAGGGCAGGAACCTGGAGGCAGGAGCTGGAGCACAGGCCATGGAGGAACGCTGCTTATTGGCTTGCTCTCTTGGCTCCTGCTCAGCCTGCTTTCTTATGCAACTCAGGCCCACCTGCCCAGGGATGGCACCACCCACAGTGGGCTGGGCCCTCCCACATCACTCATCAAGAAGATGCCCCTCAGACATGGCCACAGGCCAGTCCAATAGAGGAAATTCCCCGATTGAGGCTCCTTCAACCCAGGTGTGTCAAGTTGACACTAAAGCTATCCAGCACACCTTGTATTTTTTTTTTTTAGCTCTGTAGGCGTGATTTACATAAAAACAGTACGAATACCTCCTTTTAATGGTTTTGGCATCTTTAGTCTTAGAGATAAGCCCACTGGCAGACCCAAGGAATTTTCCAGCTTTCAGTTGAGAAACTGGTCATTTTTCTTTTGGGGTCTTTACTTTAAAACTGTTTAAGTAAATCCGGGTGTGGTGGTGCATGCCTTTAATCTCAGCACTTGGGATTTACATAAAAACAGTACGAATACCTCCTTTTAATGGTTTTGGCATCTTTAGTCTTAGAGATAAGCTCACTAGCATATCCAAGGAATTTTCCAGCTTTCAGTTGAGAAAGAAACTGGTCATTTTTCTTTTGCAGTCTTTACTTTTAAACTGTCTAATTTTTACCTTTCATCTAATTACTTTGAAGAGGTAATCCTAAAATCTTTTTGGGATAAGAGCTCTGTCCTGGTTTGTTTCTTCATTGCTGTGACAAAACACTCTGACCACTACAATACCAACTTGGGGAGGAAAGGGTTTATGCAGCTTACAACTCCCAGGTCACAGCTCACCAGGGAGCCCAAGGTAGGAACTCAGGGCAGGAACCTGGAAGCAAGATCTGGAGCATAGGCCATGCAGGAACTCTGCTTACTGGCTTGCTCCCTTGGCCCCTGCTCAGCCTGCTTTCTTATGCAACACAGGCCCACCTGCCCAGGGGTGGCACC
>NW_008355971.1:669667-671437 GCF_000622305.1 Nannospalax galili
CTCCTTACCCACCAACCCACGTGGGATGATTGCCAACAGCTCTTACAGGTCCTCCTAACTACGGAGGAAAAGCAAAGGGTCATCCTGGAAGCCCAGAAGCACGTCCCGGGGGCTGACGGGAGACCGACCCAGCTGCCAAATGAGATTGAGGCTGCCTTCCCTCTTACTAGACCTGCTTGGGACTTCAACACGGTTGAAGGTAGGGGACACCTACGTCTTTATCGCCAGGTGCTTGTAGCGGGCCTCCAAGGGGCAGGAAGGCGCCCCACCAATTTGGCCAAGGTAAGATCAGTAATGCAGGGAACCGACGAGCCACCCACTGTGTTTCTAGAAAGGCTCAGAGAGGCCTATCGGAGGTACACTCCCTTTGACCCAGATAGTCCTGGTCAAGAAGTGAGTGTTTCTATGTCTTTCATATGGCAGTCAGCCCCTGATATCAGGAGTAAGCTCCAGAGAATAGAAAATTTGCAGGGGCAAGGTCTTAGAGACCTCTTGAGGGAGGCAGAGAGAATTTTTAACAAGAGAGAGACGCCAGAAGAAAGAGAAGAAAGACAGAAAAGAGAGGCAGAAGATAGAGAGGCAATGAGAGATAGGAAGCGAAATAAAGAATTAAGCAGAATCCTGGCCACAGTAGTAAGAAAGGAAGATGAGGGCAGAGTAGAAAAGAAGGGAGATAGAGGGCGTGTCCGACTAGAGAAAGACCAGTGTGCCTATTGCAAGGAAAAAGGACACTGGATAAAGGACTGTACCAAGAAAAAGAAAAAACAGAGGGAAGAAGAAGCTGAAATCCTTAACCTCGATTAGGGAGGTCGGGGCCAGGAACCCCCACCTGAGCCCAGGGTAACTCTTCGTGTGGGGGGAAAGTCAGTCACCTTCATGGTAGATACTGGGGCGCAACATTCTGTCCTCACCCAGACGACTGGCCCACTTAGCAAGAAAACAATACGGGTAGAAGGAGCCACTGGAGCCAAGCGCTACCACTGGACTACAAACAGGGAGGTTCAGCTGGCTTCAGGAACGGTGACTCATACCTTCCTGCATGTACCAGACTGCCCCTACCCCCTGCTAGGACGGGACCTTTTAACCAAGCTTGGAGCACACATCTATTTTGAAAATAAGGGAGCCAAGATTACTGATTCTAAAGGGGCACCTATACAAGTGCTCACCCTTAAACTAGAAGATGAATATAGACTGCATCATGATCCCCATCCTGTCCAAACAGGCATAGATCAGTGGCTGGCCAAGTACCCAGACGCTTGGGCGGAGACAGGGGGAATGGGGCTGGCCATACATCAGCCACCCCTAATTATTGAACTGAAAGCCACCGCGGCACCGGTGGCTGTTAAGCAATATCCTATGACGGCTGAAGCCCACCAAGGAATTAGACCACATATTAAAAGACTGCTAGAACAAGGAATATTAGTCCCCTGCTGGTCAGCCTGGAATACTCCTCTGCTGCCTGTTAAGAAACCTGGGAGCGGGGATTACAGACCAGTACAAGATTTAAGGGAAATCAACAAGCGGGTAGAAGATATCCACCCCACGGTCCCGAATCCTTATAACTTGCTGAGCACCTTGTCTCCTAGCCATACTTGGTACACTGTATTGGACCTGAAAGATGCCTTCTTCTGTCTAAAGCTGCACCACCAGAGTCAGCCCTTGTTTGCCTTTGAATGGAAGGACTCCAACCTGGGGATTTCCAGACAGCTTACTTGGACACGGCTGCCTCAGGGGTTTAAGAACAGCCCCACCCTCTTTGATGAGGCCCTG
>NW_008355971.1:674861-676619 GCF_000622305.1 Nannospalax galili
TACCGGTCAAGACATCTGGCTTACTGATAAGTAAGTTTTATGGCCGGGACATCTCCAACTCACTGATAAATAAGTTTTATGGTTGGGACATCTGGCTTAGTGATAAGTAAGCTCCCCGCTCTCCCTGTAGCATTTTGTAATAGTTTAAACGAACCAATAACCGCGTTTCTGCTTCTGTACCCCGCTTCTGCCCTATAAAAGCTCCACAAACCCGACCTGAGGCGCGCAAGTCCCCCAAGGAGACTTTGTGCCCACAGGTACCTGTGTACTAAATAAACCTCTTGCTGTTGCAACCCGAAGGCTGGCTTGTCCTCTGTGGTTTTTCTCTCTTACAGTAGGAACTCAGGGCAGGAACCGGAACACACGCCATGGATGAATGTAGGAACTCAGGGCAGGAACCGGAACACAGGCCATGGATGAATGCTACTTACTAGCTCACTCCCCTGGCCCCTGCTCAGCCTGCTTTCATATGCAACATAGACCCACTTGCCCAGGGGTGGCACCACCCACAGTGGGCTGGGCCCTCCCACATCATTCATCAAGAAGATGCCCCTCAGACATGGCCACAGGCCAGTCCAATAGAGGGAATTCCCCAACTGAGGCTCCCTCAACCCAGGTGTGTCAAGTTAACACTAAACCTATCCAGCACAAGCTCCCAAATACTTTTAATGTTTTTGGCCTTTGGGACAGAGTACTTTGCTAAATGGCCCAAGGACATTTTGACTTTTAGCCAAGAAAGAAACTGGCTACTTTCGTTTGAGGTCTTTTTACCCTAGCTGCCTAGCCAATTCCTACCTCCTATTCTTATCACCCTCTGAAGAGGCTTACCCAAATTGCCAATAGGGAATTGGGACACAGACCACTCTGGCTTCTTCCATGCTGAACAGGGATGCAAGGTGAGGCAATTGGGGTATCCTCTTCAGTGGGTCTATTTAAAAGACTCCCAAATTGCATAACTTAACTATAGGGAGAAAATGAAGGTCCTTGACCAATGCCTGGGAGATGTGACAGAGAAGTAAAGGCAAGAATAGTTAGCATTACAAGTGTTAGGGAACCAGAAAAAAGTCACAACAGAGAAAACTTCAAATGTCCATTGGAATTTCTTGATGAGAGTTTCCAAAACCATCCCTCTGTTAGGTTACTCCTCATTTTTCTTTTGTCTGCCAAGGCTGGACTCAAGAGTGATGGACTCAGGATTTGCTTTCAGGCATCTTGATAGCTGTTGGAATGGCTAGGATCAGTCTTCTAGACAGGGAGAGAAAATAAATTTAGCCTTTATTTTAGAACAGTAGTAGCTGCAGGTGGGCACTAGAGTATTGGAGACCAAGAACTGAAGTCTTACACCTGAGCAGCATTTTCTTGTTAAGAATAAAATCACTACTGAGAAATAATTGTCTAAATAACATTTTACCTGGACTTAAGTCTAATGTCTGGGAAATGCAATCCTTTGGACTCTTAAAGAAATATACTGATTAATTTTTGGTTATACTTTCCTTTTGGGTGTTTAAGACCATACAGTTGACCCAAATAAACCAGTTTACTTTTATTTTTAAGGTCATTTGAGGATCTGTTCCTCAGGGGTCACATGGGCTTAGGGGGAGCCCCTGGCTCCTCAGGCTTTTCTTTTACCAGTTCCATCTATGTGAAGATAAGTCTAGAGGTCCTGCTTGACCGGGGCTTTGCTTGGAAGCATGGAGAAAATGTTTCCTCTGTGTTGACCCTCCTCTTTGCAGACTGGACACTGGTTCAAGTCCATCT
>NW_008355971.1:676864-680053 GCF_000622305.1 Nannospalax galili
GGCAGGGAAAATGTCTGCCTGGGTCTTGAGCTGGGGTCTTTTTAAAAGGGAGGCTTCTGCTTCCTGCAGAAGGTAGGAAGGTGTATTTTTTTTTTAAGTTGGGGGGGGGGTGGGAGAGCAGGACTGTTAAAACCTGTCCTCTTTAGAGATCAAAGGGGGAGCCTACTGTGTTGGCCAAACAGTGGAGAAAAGACTGCTTCTCTTGACTTCAAAGACCAAGGTGCTTATCAGCTAGGTTCCCTTTTCTCAGGAGCATGAGAATTCCTTGGGATCCTGTTGGTGAGGGGACAGGGCTATCTGAGCCTTAACATCAACAACTCTGTATCTCCATAAATCTGTTCAGACCTTTAATAAGTTTGCTTAAAATGAATTTCATTATTCCTTCTATTCTGGAAATATCCTGTTATTTTAATTTTTATATATAAATCTTTTATTACTATAGTATCTTTTAAATTCAGGAGACCATTTGTAATTAGGGCAGTATTATATACAGCTGGCTGGGAAGAATGGCTGGGTACTCAGGTGAGGGTCCAATGACTCTTTTTATCTCCCCTTTAATGAAGGAATAGAACTGTCAGCAAGCCCAGTTGTGATGACCGTTTGTAAGCAGGCACAGCTAAAATCATTAAGATGGTAGCTCTTTGACTCAGAGAGTGCTGTACCTGGATTAAGATAATATAATGACTTAACATTATCCATGTATGCACTGTGCTTTAAGTTCCTAGGTAGACCTTATAGAAAACATAAAGCCATTTAAATATTTTACTTTAACAAGTCAATTTGATATCTAGTAAATTATTATTTAATAACTGTTCCATTAGTATTAAACATAAATCTACCCATTCATTACCATCTCATTCAATAAATACTGTGGTTAGACACAATGTCACAACAAACCAGTTTCAAAACCCAGACTGATTACCTTTATGAAATTCTGATCAGATGTATATAAAAGAAACTCTTAAAGCCAGCAGTACTTTACATATACATCTATACATATACATCCATACAAACATACATACAAATAAAAGAGTGCCCCTCAGACCCTCTCCCTGGCCTCTGAGAAAAAGCTGCCCTCCACCTGACTCTGGAAATCCCCTTCATTGTTCAAACCCTTTCCTGGTATCTGTTTATGCTTTTTATGGAAATGGTCTTGGGCAGAAGAGATAGAACGTTCTGCCCCAGGTAAGCTAGCCAACGACAGTATACTTGATACTTCTGTGTATGGTCTCTATGGGAATAATCTGGGGCAGAAGAGAAAAAAACGTTCTGCCCCAGGTAAGACAGCTAATGGCTGTATAGGTAAAGTCTCTGGAAATCAGCCCTAGATTGTTCCAATCCTTTCCTGGTTATTCTGTGTATAGTTTCTATGGACAGCCCCTACTTTGTGGTTTTTTGCTTAAAAGCCCTGCATTTTCACTGCTCAGGATCACAGTACAGCTTCCAAGACTGTCTGCGTCCCCAGCCGGTTGGCCTCAATAAAGCGCTTCTGTTTACTGAGACTCAGTGTCAGAGTGGTCAATTTGGGGAATTCCTTGGACCTCAAACAATACCATACTCAGAGGGACGAGTATGGGCAGAATATTCTGAAACATAATATGCTTATTTTTTCCAGCGGAGTCAACATTTGAACTATACAGTTGACAAGAATATATGGCAAAGAAACTGCCTCACAGTGTGGAGAGGATGTGAAGGGTCAAAGGACAGGACAGAACAACGTAGAAAAGGAGTGTAAATGATACCGTACAAAACAGTAGTATTAAAAATATTGGGGGCTGGAGAGATGGTCATCTTGCAGATGACCCAGGTTCAGTTCCCAACACTCATATGGTGGCTAACAACCGTTGGTAGCTCCAGTTCCGGGGGACCCAACATCCTCTTCTGACTTCCATTGATATTGCACGATGTGGTGCACATACACACGTTGGCAATACACTCATACATATAAAAAATAAAATATTTTAAAATAAAGACATAGTAACAAACACCCATGCACTCACCATCTCCTGGTGTCAGCCACCCCTGCCACACATCCACAAGGCCACAGATTCCAGATCCCGGCCCACACCCGCTTCATTTGCGCCTCCAAAAGCCAGCTCCCCCGCCCCTCAGAACCAGAGTGGAAACTAGTGCTCCCTAAGCTAGGAGGCCTCTCCACAATCCTGTCGAAAGACCCCACCCACTCCTCTGAAGAGGGTTTAGTGCTCCTTTCTGGGAGCTCTGGGCATAGAGGGCTCTGGGAAATGTAGTCAAGGAAGCGACCCGCTGCGCAAACCTGAGTCTCGCTGGTACGGCATCTCCAACCGACCAAAACTACTTCCAAGGAGGCAGTTCATGGGAGATGTAGGGAAATTCGCAGCTGACAAGCATTCCCTAAACAAGCTCCGATTAGGTGCTTCTGAGTGTTTTTCTTTTTTTCCTTTTTTTTCCTGGACTTCATCTGTGCCCTGTGAATCCAACTTCAGCAAGAATCCTGTCAGGCCTGAATAGCAAGAATTCCCCGGACCATCCCATGACACCGAAGTTCCCCTTAGTGCTTTACCACCCCTTTGACTCCTGAACTTGCCTGCTGGCTATAACCCCCAGCAACCTTGGCAGTCCACGCTGACTACTGCAAAGTCTCCAACGTGCTTGTGTAACTAGTTGGGTGCGGGTTTCCTTTAGCCGCTCCCTGATTTCCACCACCCTACTGGCAGCCGATGGGGGTGCACGGCCTCCTGGGAAATGTAGTTCAAGACCTAGTCAGCAACCAGATGGGAGGGGGTCGCCCGGATCCCGAGGGGAGGCCTGGCGGCTGTGGTCAGACGCCCTGCGCCCTGGGAGGCTACTTCTTCTTGGACTTCTCTCCCGCTAGGAGCGCGCTGAGGCTGTGGAGGACTACAGTGGCGGGGCGCGTTCGCGACACCCTAGAGACCACGCGGACGTGAGACCTGCGCCGTTGACGCTACACCAGCCTGGGGAGTCTGATGAAAGGAAGCCGCCAGCCCAGTCCTGAAGGTGAGGAAGGGCAAGGAATGAAGATAAATCATGAGTGGCCAAAGTTGTTGTTTTGGGAGAGACCAAGATTCTGTGTCGCTTTATGAGGGTGGAGGGTAATATTATTTGGGGGTGGGAGGGATTTGTGTATTGATCTGTGCATGTGATGACTCTGTGTGTGTGTGTGTGTGTGTGTGTGTGTGTGTGTGTGTG
>NW_008355971.1:680090-717075 GCF_000622305.1 Nannospalax galili
GTGTGTGTGTGTGTGTGAGAGAGAGAGAGAGAGAGAGAGAGAGAGAGAGAGATCGCCTATGTGGATCATATGGGTTGACTGAGATTGTGACTGGAGGAATCTAAAGCTAAAGCCCATTTTCTCTTCAAATCGTGATTAATAAGTGAAAAGTCTCAGGTTTGGGGTTCAAGAATTGTCTTTGGGGTAAGAAATCTATTAAAAGAGATTCTAACCCCTTGGAAAAATAGCATGGTGGGGACTCTGAGGAGTTCAGGCCCAAGTGGCAGGGGGTTTAGGGTGTGGGGGAGGGGTGTCTTCTTACAGATGTTAGAGGAAATGTGGAGGTCCCCTGTCCTGTGGTTGATGAAGTAGTCCATAATACATGCTTGTAACTCAACTGTCTCTGATTCCAGGGGCTGCAGGGGGTTGGGAGGAGGGGCTTGCCTTTCAAGGAAGGAAAGTGAGACCTGGAGGATGAGAGGAGGGAGAATAGGAGAGGCTTGTTTGGTTAGTGTCTGTCCCTCATACTGGATATGTCACTGGTAGCCCTGGTGTCTTATAACCTGTTATTCTGGAGCCTGTACACAAAATCAGCTAAGAGGCAGGAGAGAGGCACAGCTGCAGATAGCCATGACATGAGCAGAGGCTGGTCTGGTTTCTAACAAGAATTTGTCTTCCTGGAACATCTATTCTGTGTGTCTGTGGTGAGGGGTGGGGGTGGGGTTACATACTGATAATAATCTGTAGCATTTTCACATAAGCATTTGGCATTTAGATACTTGTTCCAGAATAAAATTCAAAATCAGCATGACTTTTTGTGTGTGTATGGTCTTTTTGAGACAGTGTCCCCCTGTAGCCCTAGCTGGCCTGGAACTCACTATGTAGACCAGGCTGGCCTCAAACTCACAGAGATCTGCCTGCCTCTGCCTCCGGAGTGCTGGGACTAAGGGCGTGCATCACCACGCTGGCCTGACTTTTTAAATTGGGTGTATTTTGTGGTAGAAAGAGTTGTTTGCTTTGAATCCAAGCATTTTCTCTTTGTTCTTTCGGAGACCTTGCTGGTTTAAACATTCAGAGTCATGATTGTTTAATTCAGCCAGCAGCATCAGTCTGCATGACAAGTTCAGAGGAAGTTGTACAGGAAGGTAATTCTGGAGAGCCAGAGCAGCACAGACTTGTTTTGTATGGATAACTTTTTTGTATATAACAAAATTTCAAAATTGTGGAGAGATAGTTAAGAGCACTGGCTGCTCTTACAGAGGACCTGGGTTTGATTCCCAGCACCCACATGTGTAGAGACTCAGGTCTGCTGGTGGATGACAGAATTGTTGAAGGCAAAGGACCAAACTCTCAGGTGGAGAAAGGCAAGGAAAGGCAAGTTTAATTCTAAGAGTGGCTCTTTATACCTAATGAGCAGGGTCAGCCAAGGATAAAGTATACAAAACATAAATCAAGCAAAGTTAAAAGTAAAGGATGTTTTTCTTTTCTGATACTAACCAAACTCTTTCCCAGAGCTCTAGTCTGTGAGAAAGGAAAACACAAGCCCATCCACTACCATTCTTACTGTCCCAAGGCAGTGTTCTGCCCTTAACTGGGAAGCAGTGTTCTATTAATGTCCAAACATTCTCTTATTTTCAAGAGACAGTTGGACTCTATCTTTTCTTTGATTCACTTTCCACAGAACTGAGCTCCATCGTACATGGCAGTGAACATCCAGTCTTTAACTCCAGTTTCAGGAGAACTGATGCTCTCCTCTGGCCTCCACAGGCATTTCACACATGGGTGCACTTATACACATGCAGGGAAAACACTCATATACATAAAAATAAGTAAATACATTTTTTAAAAAATTCAAGGCAGCTGGGCGTCGTTCACAGGATTCACAGCTGGGTAAGGTTGGTGATTATTTTTCCCATCTGGTAGCTTCCATAGCACCTTCCAGCACTGTGAAGGCTAGCCAGTAGAGATGAGGCCCTGAAGTCAGCCCCGGCTTGATTTCTCCTTTGTTCTGAAGCTCATGTATGTTTTGTCTTTGGCAGCAGGGTCTTGCCATCCAGTTCAGGTTGTGGTAGGCCTCACTTGTAGTTGTGGCTGTTAGCCATCATTATCCCTCTATCAGCACCATGTTGTTGAAGCATGTCTCATAGGTCCACATTCCCTTCTTCCTTTTCATAGCCCACATATAGATTCAATCTTTTATTGATCCACAGTCTTTCAAAACTCTTACTTCCTCATGCTGTTTATTTTTATTAAATTTCAGTTTCTATCTATTCGTAAAACATCCACAGTTATATCAGCACTTCCAACTGCCATGTAAGCAAGGCTTTCATAAATCATTCCAATATATTTGGGTCTTTTATACTTTATTATTTTCATTTTATGTGTATGAGTGTATTGCCTGCATGTGTGTAAGTGCACCCATGTCATGCAATGCCCATGGATGTCAGAGGAAGGTGTCAGATCCCCTGGAACTGGAATTACAGACATTTTTTAGCTGTGGGTGATGGGAATCAAACCCGGGTCCTCTGCAAGAGCAGTCAGTGCTCTTAACCACTGAGCCATCTCTCCAGCCCCTGCAAAGCAAATACTTTTGTTACAAAGTATTTATTGAAGCCTCTGTGAATCTAAATTTATACTTAGTCCTTGGGATCTAGATAATTATGCTGTGGGAACTGCCATCAAAGAATTCACAGGGAAATTAAAAAAGCAATTACAAAGCATCGCGAAGTAAAAGTTGCTATAAATAGAAATGGAGATAACAGAGATCCAAACCAAAACTTTGTGACACTTTTCCTATAGGAGACAGTGCTTCAGCTGAGTCTGAAGGGCTCACCTGAGGAGACAGGGCAAAGGAAGGATTTCCAAGTGGAGGAAACACACTCCAGTCAAGCAAAAATATCTCTGGCATTCAGTGACGATAGAATGGGAGATGACACTAGTCACACATGAGATTGTGTAAACCAGGGAAATCCCTAAAAATAGCCTAGGGAGGTGAGTTTTGTATCAGAATAATGAAAAGCCATTCCTTTTTTTTTTTTTTTCGTCTTTTTAAGGCATGGTCTCTGTATCCCCAGCTGGCCTGGAACTCACTATGTAGACCAGGCTGGCCTTGAACTCAGAGCATTCTGTCATTCTGTGGTGACCATGGGATATCTAACTCAGGGTTGGTATAGTTGTAGGGAGCATTTAGGGCAAATCAGAGTGGCTTTATTTCGTATTCTGATCTATGCCCTGGTTTTGGTATAATTGAATTTAAACCATCTTGCCTTCGTTGAGTAACTCTGGTTTTGGAAAGGGCTAGAATTTTCTCAGACTCCTTCTGTCCTTCCTCCAAGGAAGAAAACAGTCCTCTTATTTGGCCTGAAGGCTTCAAGGAAAACCTAACCTCTCATAATTATTTCCTTCTAGCCCTGCTTTCTCAGGACTCTACTTCTTTAATAGAGAGATCCAGAAGAGGACTGGTCAGCTCTTGGAGTTTTAAATCATGGTCCAAGTGAGTTGGAATTGTCTCTCCAAATATAGCCGTTTCTATCATATCATATATTTATTATCACTTGTCCTTCACCTGTTTGCCTGAGTCTCTTCAGGATGGTATGTGATGGTTGTGAAACGGCCTAGTGCTTTCCCTAAATGTCCCTCATTTTTCCATTTGATAGTCTGATCTTCTGACAGAGCATCAAAGGAGGAAAAATGTGCTTCTGTAAAGGGGATTCTAGAGTTTCATTTCCAAACCATAGCTTAACAAGGTGGAATTGTGCATTAAAGGGGCTACAGTATAAGAAAGTTTCATTTATTCCGTGGCAGTTTTGATTAGTCTGAATGGGATGTGGCATTGATGACAATTTCAGTGTGGCACTTTGTGATGCTTTTAGCTAGAGGTTATGATAGGATACTAAGTTCACAGAGATTAGGATGTTGCCAGGGAATCAGTGAGATGTGACTAGATCTCTAGGAATTTTTACAATTTAAAAGGAGAGAAAATCCACCTAAAATTAGCTTACTCAAAAAGCAAAAAGTGAGCAGCCCACAAAGCCTCCAACTTTTCTAAGGTAATAAACCTGGAGTTAGTGATTCCCAGTTGCTACAGCCTTTACATACTGTCAAAAAGATTCCTTAAGGTGTCTTTTACTCTGAACTACCATCCAAGTATCTTTTGTTTGTTACGAGAAGGTAACCAGGAAGTTGTGACTGAGCAGTAGTTTTGAAGCACTCCACTTCACCAAGTCACTTTTATTTCCATGTCTTCCTTCCATGTCTGAGGCTACCAACTCTAGTTTTTGCTCATTGTTTTCCATAATTTCCCCTTCCATCTAAACAGTTTCCTTAAATTTTACCAATAATGTTTTTGTGTGTCACTTTAGGAGTTGATTACATTCAGGGATGTGGCTATAGATTTCTCTCAGGAAGAATGGGAGTGCCTGAACCTGGAACAGAGGAGTTTATGCACAGATGTGATGTTGGAGAACTACAGCCACCTCATGTCAGTGGGTAAGATTCAAAATTGGACTCGAAATTTCTGCATCACTGTTGGGGTCTCTTTCAAAGGTGTGGAGGAATTTCTCTGAAAGTGCTTTATGTTTTACCACATCAGCAGTAGTCATCAGCCCATGGGGGTCCTCCATCTTTCTGGCCCTTCAGAAGTACTTGACTGTTATTGTCTATCTTCCTTAATAACCAAGGAACCAGACAGTAATTTTGGAATCCTTACCTATGTGGTCATTTCCTCCTCTTTCTTCTTCTCCCTCTTCTTTTTTTATCTCTGGACAGGACTTTGCATTTACCAACCACATGCGTTCTCCTTATTGGAAAAAAGACAAGACCCCTCGATAGTTTTAAGAGACGAGACAAGAGGGCTTTTCCCAGGTGAGTGAGGGCTAAGCTAGCATAGGATGGTCACCAATAAAGATGATAGCCCAGCTTCTTACTGAGGAAAAAAATGCCTCTGAAATATCTTTTAATTAGCCAAAGTCCTTGGACAAAGGTGTGAGTTATAGAACAAAAGCTGTCCAAAGGAATTTTCTTTTCACCTAGATACTGCCGGTGCTAGCCAGCCTTAGATGAACAGCACCTGCAAGGGGGAATGAGGACTGAAAGAAAAAACAAGAGACAGAGAAAGATGCTTGGGAGGACTGTCAGTAGAGACTGCAGCAGCCCCGGTTTATTTTATCTCCGCCTTTTTATACAGTAGAACGTCAGTGATAGCCACCATTTGCTTAGCTCAATTAGTTTCAACAGCTGTTTTTCCCACCTGTATCTGAGGGTCAAGGAGCGGTCAAATACTTGTTGTGAACTCCACCATTTAACCATCTTCCCTAAATTATAAACACATTCCTCCTGACTTGGCAGAAAAATTAGGTACTGGTGTGCAAAACACAAGCTAAGTAAACAAGCAAGCCTGCCACACTCAATGTACAAAATGGCTGTGCTTATGTTAATAGCTCCCAACAAGATACCACTCTGTTTCTGTGCTCTTGTTTGTCTTTCATGTTAGAGAGGTAAATGCTGTTCTTTGTACCATTGGCCAGTACTTTGTGAATGGTTTGGACATATCTTCTAGCTCCTTGTAATTTTCATTTAGATATTTGCAAATTTCTTCATTCTCTTAGACTCTTTTTCCTATTTTACCTACTCCCTCATGAATTTTTTAATCTGTTTTCTCCTTGCTTACATTTCCTGAGTTTATTAATTCATTATTTTAACCATCAGTTACTAATTTTTTTTAGTTTCATTTTACATTAAAAGGGCTAAGAGTACATAATGTATTGTGAAATGTTTTTATTCTCCTCTGTGACTTGAACATAGGCATAAATTTCTGCATAATGGGCTCTACATTAAAAGTAGGTCTAATAAACTGCATAGCTATAAGTCTGAATAGTAAGTAGATCTGGTTTCTAACCACAGTGAGGAGATGCAGAAAAAGTTGGAGATGAAGAACAAGAAGAAGAATGCAGTGTGTTAAAAGATAAGCGCCTGGGTGTGATGATGCATGCAGAGGCAGGTGGATCTCTGTGAGTTCAAGGCCAGGCCAGCCTTGTCTACATAGTGAGTCCTGGCTAGCTGGGGCTACAGGAAGACCCTATCTCAAAGAAAAAAAAAAAGACAAGCCATGCTCTGTGTAGTTCTCCATATTTCCCATTTTCTTTAATGTTGATAATTATTAACTCATCTACTCTGTGCCAGGTACTCTGCAGATACAGCATATTCCCAAACTTGTCTACACACTTCTCATGAGAGGTATTTTATCCATGTTTGTTATACTGAAAAATAAAATCAATAATTTTCCTATCACCAAAAGAAAAGTTTATAAAACAAAATCAGAATCTGTCATCATTACATCACAGTTCATTACTGTTCTTATTTTGTGACTGAATTGCCTTTCAACTCACTCATTCCTGACAAAGTCCTTGCTGAGTTCCCAAGAAACTCTGTTTCTAATAAAAATTGATACATCCATATGACAGTTTCACAAACTTCTAAATTCATTGGAAAACAAGACTCAGAAGAGCTATACTGTTTCTAGCTTATACCAGACTCATTCTCCTTTGACAGCTTTCTATTTTCCTATCTGACCTATCATTCATAATTGTTTCCCCTAATAATCATTTTTTAAATATAAAACAACATGCCTGTCTTACTGAGTTCATAGGACTTTAACTCTGAACTACTTTGCTTTCCATATGAGGAGATGATGCTCTCCTATTTCCCAACATTATTGTTTTGGTTTTGGTTTTTTGTTTGACACGGGGTCTCCCTATAGCCCCACCTGGCCTAGAGCTCACTATGTAGACCAGACTGACCTCAATCTCACTGAGATCCACCTGCCTCTACCTCCTGAATGCTGGGATTAATGCTGGGATTAAAGATATGCATGACCATACCCAGCCTCATTACTGATTTTTAAAAATTATTATTATTATTATTATTATTTTTATTATTGGTCTTTTTGAGACAGGATCTCTCTATAGCCCCAGCTGTCCTGGAACTCATTATGTAGGCCCAGGCTGACCTTGAACTCACAGAGGTACACCTGCCTCTGCATCCCAAGTGCTGGGATTAAAGGCGTGCACCACCATGCCCGGCTATTTTTTTTTTTTTAATATTTTGTTATTTTTATTTTATGTATATTCATGTATTTCCTGCATGTAGGTAAGTGCACCTGTGTCATGCAATGCCCACAGAGGACAGAAGAGGCTGTTGGATCCCCTGGAACTGAGTTATGGACAGTTGTTAGCTGCCATGTGGGTGCTGGGATTTGAACTCGGGTCTTCTGCAAGAACAGCCAGTGTTCTTAACTGCTGAGCCATCTCTCCGGCCCCTTTATTATTTTTTAAGTATTTTATTTATTTTTATTTTATGTGTATTCGTGTATTACCTGCACGTATGTAAGTGCACCTCTGTCATGTAATGTCCTTGGAGGTCAGAAGAGGGCATCAGATGCCCTGAAACTGGAGTTACAGTTGTTAGCTACCATGTGGATGCTGGGAAGCAAATCTAGTTCTTCTGTAGGAATAGCCAGTGCTCTTAACCACTGTACCACCTCTCCAGCTCCTAAAACATTATTTTACTTGGGGGGAGGAGACATGTAACATAGGTCATGTCTAGTGGGTTCTTTCCTATCCTATCACTTTATTGATGAAAGGTCTCTCTTGTTGTTTCTACCATGCTGTGTACTCTAGGCTAGCTTGTCTACATGATTCTGGGTGATTCACTGGTCTTGCCCTCCCTTCTCACCATGGGTGCTATGACTACAGACAGGTGTGTGCCGTGCCATTTGCTTTTTTACATAGGTTCCAGAGTTGAACTGAGGTTGTCAGGTTTACACATTTACCTTTATCCACTGAGGCATTCCACCAGCCCCTTTACCATTTTTCAGTTTAGAATTTTATAAGCTTCTCATTATCTGTGCCTTATACAGTTTGAAATGTTTAACTTTTATGAAATAGTTTTTCATAATTTTTATTTTGTCTTTTTGAGACAAGGTCTCCTTGTAGCCCCAGCTGTCCTGGAACTCACTATGTAGACCAGGCTGGCCTCAAACTCACAAAAATCCACCTGCCTCTGCCTCCTGAGTGCTGGGATTAAAAGCATACACCACCATGCCTGGCTCAAAATTAATTTTATAATTACTAATGTGCTGACTTGATTAAATCACACTGAGTAAAAAAATATCAAGTCTGCATTTTCTGTTATTGAGTGGTTAGCTGGGCAATCATTTTTTATTGGACTTCTCACATGAATATGATTGTAACAAAGCTCTGTGCTTTTCCTCCCCTGACTTGGCTTTTATTAGCTCTTTTAAATTAATATTTATTGTTTCATGTCCGGAATTTGGCTATTTAAAGACATTCATTTCTTTCATGTTTTACTATAAGATTTACTTTATTTATATTAGATGCTTCATCTCTTTTTGGGTAAACAGCTGTGTACTTTATCTTTCAGACATAGATTCCAGGTGGCAGATCAAGATGTTATTGGAAAGAACTAGTGCCTTTGAAGGAGAATTATCCCAGTGGGAATTGACAGAATTTTTTAGAAAACACAGCCTTGAAGACTTATGTTTTAGAGATGATTGGAAAGGCAAAAGTCAGTTTCAACAACAGCATGAAAATCAGGACTATTTTAAGCTTGCCTATGAAAAGCTACCTACTTTGAACCAGCATACCATTTTAAATCAACACCAAAGACTCAATACAGGCGAGAAAGTCAATGAATTTAAATGTGAAAAAGCCATTAGTTTGGGATTAGATCATATTCAACTTCAGTTAATTCACCCTGGTACCAGATTCTGTGAAGATAAAGAATGTCAGAAAACCTTTCTTCCAGATTCAGAACTTACTCATCAGAAAGTTCACACTGATAAGAAAACTTGTGAATGGAAAGTATGTAGAAAGTCACTTGATTTACAATCAAGAATAACTGTTCTTAAGAGATTTCATACTAGGGAGAAACCTTTTAAATGTAAGGAATGTGGGAAGACCTTTAGTTATGGCTCAGACTTTACTCGACATCACAGAATTCATACTGGTAAGAGGTCATATGCATGTAACAAATGTGGAAAAACCTTTACTCAGCAATCATATCTTATTTCACATCAGAAAATTCACACTGGTGAAAAACCTTATGTATGTGAAAACTGTGAGAAAGTGTTTACTCGTGGATCACACCTAACTCAGCATCAGAATATTCATTATCATATAGTTAATGCTGGTAAGAAAAGATATGAATGTAAAGAATGTGGCAAGAGTTTTAGTTGGCATTCAACTCTTACTGGTCATAAGAGAATTCATACTGGAGAGAAACCTTTTAAATGTAAGGAATGTGGGAAGTCCTTTAGATTTCATTCACAATTTAGTGTGCATAAGCGAATTCATACAGGTGAGAAATCTTATGAATGTAAAGAATGTGGCAAGAGTTTTAGTTGGCATTCAACTCTTACTGGTCATAAGAGAATTCATACTGGAGAGAAACCTTTTAAATGTAAGGAATGTGGGAAGCCCTTTAGATTTCATTCACAACTTAGTGTGCATAAGCAAGTTCATATAGGTGAGAAATCTTATGAATGTAAAGATTGTGGAAAATTCTTTACTTGGAGCTCAGACCTTACTCGACATCGGAGAATTCATACTGGTCAAAAGCCTTATGAGTGCAATGAATGTGGAAAGGCCTTTAGTCAACGATCACATCTTATCCAACATCAGAGAATTCATACTGGCCAAAAGCCTTATGAGTGTAATGAATGTGGAAAGGCCTTTAGTCAACAATCACATCTTATTAAACACCAGAGAATTCACATTAATGAAAAATCATGTGCATGTAAAGACTGTGGGAAAGCTTTTACTCATGGCTCACACCTAACTCAGCATCAGAAAACTCATACTAATGAAAAACCACATGATCATAAAACCTTTAATTATATCTCAGACCATACTCAGCATCAGTTAACTCATATTGGTAAGAAATTCTGTGAAGATAAAGAATGTGGGAAAACCTTTCTTCTTGCTTCAGACTTTGTTCAATATCAGACAGTTCACACTGATAAGAAAACACATGAATATAAAGAGTGTGATAAGACTTTTAATTTAGGTTCAACTCTTACTGGTCATAAGACAGGTGATAGTGGGAAGAAACCTTTTGAATGTAAGGAATGTGAGAAGCCCTTTAGATTTCATTCACAACTTAGTGTGCATAAGCGAATTCATACAGGTGAGAAATCTTATGAATGTAAAGATTGTGGAAAGTTCTTTACTTGGGGCTCAGGCCTTACTTGACATCAGAGAATTCATACTGGTCAAAAGCCTTATGAGTGTAATGAATGTGGAAAGGCCTTTAGTCAACAATCACATTTTATTAAACATCAGAGAATTCACGCTGGTGAAAAGTTATAAATGTACATAGTTTGGGAAAGCTTTTACTGAACATCAGAAAATTCATACTGTTCAAAAGCCATATTTATGTAAGAACTGTGGGGAAACCTTTATTAATGGCCCATAGCTTACCCAACATCAGATATGTTCATGTCAGTAAGAAAACCTTATAAGGTGAAGAAATGTGGAAAACCTACATCTGGAGCTCACATCTTGCACAACATCAGCAAATTCATACTGGTAGAAAACAATATGAGTGTAAGCAACAAAGGAAGACGTATTTGGGCTTCATATCTTGATCAACCCAAGAAAACTGATAAGAGAAAACAGAGTATATGGAATGTGGAAAGATCTTTCTTTGTGGCTCAAAATTTGAATCAGCATGAGGAAATTAATTTTGGTGAGAGAAATTGTAAATGCAAGGAATGTGGAAAGACATTTGTGGTTCTGAAGTTAACATCAGAAAACGAATAGTAGAAAGAGACCTCGTTGAACGTGAAGAATGTGGAAAAGCCATTCTCGGGAGTTCACAACTTATTACACATTAGCAAATGCATACTCGTGAGGAACATTATATTTTTTAAATGTGGGAAATTCTTTATCTGGAGGTCACAGGTTCTGTAACATCGGGATAGCCACACTGATGGAAAACACTACACCTTTCATTAGTCACCATATTTTGATTAGCAGAAAATTTACAATGGTGAAATCTCTGTGAAAGGACAGACTATGGAAATACATTTGGTCATGACTAAAACTTTGACCAGCATCAGAATATTTACACTTTTGGGAAATCCTATTATAACTTTCTTCAAGTTTTCTATTGACATATTTTGAAATTGTATACTATGAAAAGAAATGAAAGGGTTTATCCCTGGTTTATTAATTGAAGTCAGTTCATTTCTGTTTTTGAGATATCCCAGAAGTGTTTTGTTGTTGTTGTTTTGTCTTTTTGTGACCCCAGCTGGCCTGCAACTCGATATGTAGACCAGGCTGGCCTTGAACTTACAGAGATCTACCTGTCTCTGCCTGCCTCTGCCTCCCAAGTGCTGGGATTAAAGGCATGTGGCCACCACACCCAGCGAGATCCCAGAAGTATAGAAAAAGTCTTTTTAATAGGACACAATGTGCCCATCAGAATTTGTAAGGTAATTTATATTAAGAAAGACTTTACTAATTGGTCATCTGTTATGGACTATGAAGATGCTTTATTATAAGATGAGATATGGTGTATATTGAAAGGGTATTTTTAAGGTAATAAATGTGTGAAGAATATTAGACAGGATTTTATATGCTAATGAATTAGTTTTTAGGTAAACATTAATACAGTGATTTTTTTTTTCAGAAAAAAAATTTTTTTGGTCTTTTTGAGACAGGTTCTCCCTGTAGCCCCAGCTGTCCTGGAACTCTCTATGTAGACCAGGCTGGCCTTTAACTCACAGAGATCTGCCTGCCTCTGCCTCCTGAGTGCTGGGATTAAAGGCATGTACCACCACACCCAGCCTCATGGAAGACATTTTGGTTTTTTGGTCTTTTTTTGAAGCAGGGTCTCCCTGTGGCCCCAGCTGTCCTGGAACTCACTATGTAGACCAGGCTGGCCTTGAACTCACAGAGATCTGCCTGCCTCTACCTCCCAAGTGCTGGGACTACAGGTGTGTGCCACCACGCCTGGCTTGGAAAACATTTGGGGGGGGGTCTTTTTGAGACAGGATCTCCCTGTAGCCCCAGGTGTCCTGGAACTCTCTATGTAGACCAGGCTGGCCTTGAACTCACAGAGATCCGCCTGCCTCTGCCTCCCGAGTGCTGGGATTAAAGGCGTGTGTCACCACGGAAATGTGCGGAAAACTTTTTAAATTGAGAAATGTCAAAGCAAACCAGGCTATATCGTAAAGGAATAGAATATTTTATGGGAAATTTGTCAACTTGTGCTAACATAAGTCTGATAATAAAATCAGATGAGGGTAGAATTGAACAATAAATTCCTGAAAATTTTTAAGCAAAATTTTTACTGCATTTTTATTTGTGTTTGTGTATGTGTGTATAATTATGGGTAAGACATGTGGGTGCTGGGAACTGAATCTGGATACTTTACAAGAGCAGCCAGTGCTCTTAACCACTGAGTCATCTCTCCAGCCCCTTTTGATTTGATTTTGAGTTTGTATGCAATGCTAAGTTTAGAATACATGACTTGCACATGCTAAACAAGTGCTGTAGCACTGAGCTGTAGCTCCGGCCTTTAAAATAGTTAACTTTTCCCAAAAGGCAAAATGCAAAGTTTTACTAGAAACTGGTATTGGTGATTCCTTGATTGTCTCTAGTTACATTCCCACTCTTGTTCTGAAGCTACTGTCCAAATTGTCCTGAATTACTATAAAAAATCTAATATAAATATAATCAACAAAGATGGTGATTATGGCCTTTTCTTGTGATCACATTTCCCCTCTGCCTTGCATTGGTGTGAGCCAGAGTTCCTTCTGCAGGTTTTCTTCTAAGTGGAAACATTGCAGGCATCCTAAAGACAGCATCATTTATATTAACAGTAAGTAAACAGCAGCATGGCACCAACATCAATTACTGACAACCAACTAATAAGAATTTGGCTGGGCAGTGGTGCACGCCTTTAGTCCCAGCACTTGGGAGGCAGAGGCAGGCAGATCTTTGTGAGTTCGAGGCCAGCCTGGTCTACATAGTGAGTTCCAGGACAGCTGGAGCTACAAGGAGACTCTGTCTCAAAAAGACCAAAAAAAAAAAAAATGATATTTCCAAAGTAAACATTAGTTGTTTATGTTGTACTTTGGGATCACAAGAGGTTTTAGAAAGCAGAATTTTATGCTCATTTTTTTGCTCCATTTTCCTCTCTGTGACTTGGTACTGTCGGCTACCCCCTTATGAACCTCTGTATTATACTTAAAAGCATTTAACAAAATTATTGAAATACTTTGCTTTTTCCTATCCTATAAATACATAAAATTTCTGTTTGTCTTTGGAATTTTAAAATTGGGGCAGTTCTTAGGGTGGCATTGAATGGCTCATTACAGTATGTAAACCATCTATTAGAGCATCTTTTTTTTAACTTATGTGTGTGTGCAGGTGCCTGTGGAGGCCAGATGAAGACATAGGATATCCTGGAACTGGAGTTACAGGCAGTTGTGAGCAATGCAGTGTGAGTGCTGGGAACCAAACCCAGGCCTTCTGGAAAAGCAGCAAGCACTCTTAACCACTGATCCCTCTACTGAGTTTAATGTATGTAACGACCAAAGATCAATTCAAATGAAAATGGTTGCTACAATAGATTTATATACTTTTCAATAAATATGACATACTTTAGTAAAAATAAAGAAGGTAAGGGAATAAATATATAACCTGAACCACAAATCATAGAAGAAATTGCAGAGGTGCTGTAGTTCTTTTTACAAATCACAAGATTGCTATTGGCATTCAGTACGTCCCCAATTCTAATATAAATTGTGTTCACATGCCTTTCTGTGAAAGATTTTATTGTGAATATATAAACACTGACTAGAAGGGTAAATACCTGTATGCCCACCCTCTGGACTCTAAGAATTAATATTTTACTGAATTTTCAGCTGGCAATTCTGCCTGTTAGATTGGAGCCTTGAGCCATCCACACTGTTACTTTGGCATTGCAATAGGAGAATCCATGTTTAGTGGTGGACTTAGATATACTAGAAGCATCTGAGCAGATTCCGCTATGCTCCAAACATACAGCCTCCTTCCTCCTTTTGATACTCAGAGCGGCACTCTGTACATGTCAGTCTAACATATTTCCAAGACTTGTTTCTCGGCAGCATTAAGAACTCTGAATTGGCGGGGGGGGGGGGGGGGGGGGGGTTCCATACAGTATATGTGTGTTACTTAAAAAATAATTTAATTGAATTTTTGTGAATTTCATAGAAATATTTTGATGACCTTAACTCTAGTTCCAGGGGAATCCAAAGCCCTCTTCTGACCTCTGCGGCATTGCATGACATGGGTGCACTCACATACGTGCAGGCAATACACTCATGCACATCATATATATATAAACTCTGAATGGCAAAGTAGCAGGTTCAGTTACAAGATCACTGGAATTATTCTATCCCCTAGTTGAACATTTCTTTCCTTGGAATTAAGACTTTCAGGGCTACCAAGATAGTTCTGTGGTAAAGGCACCTTCTGCCAAGCCAGATAACTCATTTGATTCCCAGGACCCACATGGTGGAAGAAGAGAACTGATTCCAAGCTGTCTTCTGACTGCCGCATCCACACCTACCTTGTGGATACACACACACACACACATACACACACGTTTTTAAAAAGACTCCAAGGGTGATAAATTTGCCAGCAAGGTGCTTGCTGTGCCTGTATGAGGACCTGAGTTCAATCCCCAGAAGTCATGTAAAATAAGTTGAGTATGGTGTCTGTCATGTGCTTATGATGCTGGGGGGGGGTGGTCAAGGATAGGAATATTCGAGGGGCAGCCTAGCAGAAGCTGTTTATGAAGTAAAAATTAGAAATGTGGAAAACATTTTTGTGTTTATTTCAAAATCCTGGGTTCTTCCTTGAGGAAAGAAAGAAAATGAAAAGCATTTAAAATATATGTCAAAGGGCTGGAGAGATGGTTCAGCAGTTAAGAGCCCTGGCTGCTCTTGCAGAGGACCCAGGTTCGATTCCCAGCACCCACATGGCAGCTACCAACTGTCTGTAAGTCCAGTCCCAGGGGATCCAACTCCGTCTTCTGACCTCTGCGGGCATGTAAATACCGGTGCACTTACATAATGCAGGCAATACACTCATATGCATAACATAAAAATAAAAATTTTGAGAATATATACGTTTGCATTTCCCTAATTACTAACAATGTTGAACACTTTTAAAGATGTTTCTTAGCCATCTTTATTTCTTCTTTTGAGAAATCTGTTTAGATCTTTAGCCTATCCTTTAATTGGGTCATTTTTTTATTGTTTTTTGAGTACTTTATATATTCTGGATGTTAAACCTCTATCAGACGTGTCACTGGTGAAGATTATTCCCACTTTGGGTTTTCTCTTCACTTTCTTTTTTCTTTTACTGTATAGAAACTTTTTTAGTTTAATGAGGTCACACTTGTTGATTGTTGACCTTCATTCCTGAGCAACTGGTGTCCAATTTAGAAAGTCTTTTCCTACACTTATATCTTGTAGGGTTACTGCCAATGTTTTCTTCTAATAGTTTCAAGTTTCACATTGAGGTCTTTGATCCATTTGGAGTTGACTTTTGTGCAAGGTGAAAGATAAGGATCTAGTTTTATTTTCCTACAGGTGGAGATCCAGTTTTTCTAGCACCATCTGCTGAAGATGCTGTCTTTCCTCCATTGTGTAACACACAGCATGAAGCAGAGTTGGAGTTTATCAGGAAGAGATTTTAACATAGGTTCAAGCAAATAGAAACAGAGATGCTCGTGGGAAGGATAAGACATATCCAAGTGTGGCTGTGCTCTTCTAAGAGTCCTGTCGTCCTTATGATAGCCATTTATACAGTTTTGGTGGCTTCTTAAGCTACAGCTCAAAGGGAGTTTAAGGAACTTAAATAAGATCATAGGATGGTTCTTGAAATAAGACAACAGCTAATATGATAAAATCTTGGGTCACAAGAGTTGCATGGGAAGTTAGAATGCTTTATTTTATGTGTATGAGTGGTATTCCTGCATGCATACACCCATGTCATATAATGCCTGTGAATGTCACAAGAGTGCACCATATCCCTTGGAACTGGAGTTTGGATGGTGATTAGATGCCATGTGGGTGCTGAGAATCAAACCTGGGTCCTCTGAAAGAGCAGCCAATGCTTTAAACCACTGAGACATCTCTCCAACCCAGGATGCTTTTACTGCAAACAAAAATTTATAGTCTTATTTGTGAAGTTCCAATAAAAAGTTAAGGTTTACAGCTGGGAGAGGAGTCAGGCCATATACACTTGGGCCTCAGCTGAGCTATGTGTAAGAGGAATAGTATATTGTCTCAAACAGGCAACCTTTACAGCAAATGTTAATTGCACTGAAATTCAGAGACTTCAAGCAAACTCTGGAGGGGTTCACATTCTGTATCTCCTTAACTTCCCCTTTTTTCTTAGCCTGCCTCAGGGAGACATATTCTATGAGGAGTTAATTTTTTTTGAGACAAGATCTCCCTGTAGCCCCAGCTGGCCTGGAACTATGTAGACCAGGCTGACCTTGAACTCAACAGAGATCACCTGCCTCTACCTCCCAAATGCTGGGACTAAAGGCATGCGCCACCACGCCTGGTGAGGTGCTAATATTTTTCATCAATTTATATACAATATATTGATATTGATTGCCTGTGTGGCATTTACTTTAAGAGCTTGAAATGTACCATCCCATGCTTTCCTGGTTTTTAAGAGTTTCTTTTGCGAGGTCTAATATTATTCCAGTGAGTTTGCCTTTAGAGGAAACTCGGCATTCCCCTTGGAGCTTTCAGTGTTCTTCATTCTGTATTCTTGGCATCTTCACTATAATGTGACAAAGACTTTCTGGTCATGTCCATTTGGTGCTGTCCATATGCCTTCCCTAGATTTGGGAAACTTCTGTGGTTGACTTGGATTTCTGTGCTTTTCAGTTTGTATCTCCATTTTATTTATCTATATTTGAGGCAGTATTTATTTTTGTCTCACTATGTAGCTGTAGTCCTTGCTGGTATGAAACTTGCTATGTAGACTAGGCTGGCCTCAAACTCACCAGAGTTCCACCTGCCTCTGCTTCCCAAGTTCTGGGATTAAAGGTGTGCATCACTATATCTCCCTCATATTCTATAAAAGCAAAACAAAGTAAAACAAAACAAAGCTTAGGTTTGGCCTCTTGGGTTTTTGTTCATTCTTTTAAGCTTGATCTCTTGATTATGCCCCAGAGTGATTAATTTTCCTTTATTGTTATCCAAATGTAATAATTTGTCAAGTTGTTTTGGAGCTGGAGAGATGACTCAGTGGCTAAGAGCACGGCCTGCTCTTGCAGAGGACCCAGGTTCAATTCTCAGCACCCACATGGTGGCTAACAACCATCTGTAACTCCAGTTCCAGGGAATCTGACACCCTCTTCTGATCTGTGGGCATTGTATGACAGGGGTACACTTACATACTTGCAGGCAATACACTCATACACATAAAATTAAAAAGTAAATAAAATACGTTTTTAATTCATCAAGTTGTCTTCAATCTGATAGTCTTTATTTGGCTTTATTTAGACTAATAGTGATAACTTAATAACTGAGTTTTGTTGGATTTATTGAGATTTAGATTTCCATTATTTCAATTTGTTTGGGTGTTTTCTCCCAGATTGTTAACTATTTGGTGAATTTCTTGTCTAAGTCTTCACCTGACTTTTTATTTCATTCATGTGTTTTGTTTCCTCTAATCTACATTTGATATTTTGACCCACATTTCTACCACTATGGTATTCCCAAGTTTGGTTATTGAAGAGTTTTGAACATTCTGGAGGGACTGCACTGCTCTGAATCTTTCTTGTTTCCGTGGTGCCATTTGCCCCTGTGTTGGGTCAGATGTCCCTTCCTACTTTGTATGGATAGTCTTCTTAGTGCTCAACCTTCTCTTCAGGACTCAAGTTCTACTACCACTCCCAAAAGAGAATCCAGGCCCTGGTTAAGAACAACTTTAAATTAAACCAGCTGTGTGAAAACAGTAAAAACAAAACCCCTACATACCCAACAGACATAGAAAAGAAAGAATCTAAGATCCAAGGATCTCACCTTGTAGCCCTGGTTGGCCTGGAACTCACTGTATAAACAAAACTCAGAGGTCTGCCTGCCTCTGCCTCCTGAGTGCTGAGATTAAAGTGTGTACCACCAACCCAGCTTAAAGAAAAAAAATAAGGAAAAAAGAAAGATGACGCTAAAGAAGAAAACATACAGTATGTAAGTTTGAGACATAATAGTAAAAGCAAACAGGAAGTCAAAATAATGATATTATGTTTAAAGACCAGTAACTATTTCCTCCTTGCTCAGGAGATACATATTATTTTTCCCAGGCATGCCATTTTGTAATTTACTTTCTATGGGTATAGTGAGTTGCTTCCTGCATTCCAAACAGATTAGGCATAGGTTGTTTGCAGGTAAAGACTTGATCTGCCTTTACCACTAGAGTATGCTAGGTATCATGGCTGCTGCTAGGCTGAATTTCTGCCCCTTTCTCTTTATGCAGGCTTAGAAATATGGTGAAAATAGGATCCACTATTCTGATGCTCCAGCCAGCTCAGCTTGTCAGCCACATGACTGAATATCTCTTTGCACAAAGGCACTGTACAGGCACATGCACACCAGGAAAGTTCTTCCCTTTTTAATCAAAGATTTAAACTTCATTTTATTAATTTAAATAAGTTTTGGAGTCCTACATTTGGAAATAGGCCATAAAACACAACCTACAGGAATTGCATCCCATTGTTCCTCTGTCTTGCAGAACAGGTCTCATTGAAAGATAGCATTATAATTTAAAGACCATTTTCAGGTCATCTGGTCTCCCAGACTATATTATGGCTATGATTAGTTTCTTAGTCATTAGCCAAAAAACCTCTTTTTTTTTTCTCTTTTTGAGACAGGGACTCCCTATAGCCCCTGTGGCCTGGAACTCACTATGTAGACCAGGCTTGGCCTTGACCTCAGAGATTCTCCTGCCTCTGCCTCCAGAGTGCTGGGACTAAAGGCATGTGCCACCATGCCTGGCAGCCAAACATCTTAATGATGAAGGAAACACTCCGGTGGAATCTCTTCTAGTATGGACACCTTATTGCCATATTAGTTACCTAGTGGCTGAAAGGAAGAGGGAGGGATGGAGGGGTGGATGGAGGGAGGGGAGGGAGAGAGGGAGGGACAGAGAGAGAATATACAAATTTTACAACTATTTACATAGGGAACTTTTTAGAATAAAGAATGCCTCTTAGTTTATTTCTATTGCATTTACCAAATCATTTTTTCCAACTATTACAATTTCCAGTCTTGAAATGACTGCAACAAACATAACCACAGTGAGGGACTTACCTCCTCCTGGGCATCTCAGGCAGCTGGGAGCTGCAGTTGCCACATGCTTTGTTCCTCTTGGTGATGTACCTGTTGGGCTTGGAAGGTTACTTCATCATTTTCACCGTCACAATGCTGGATCCACTGCTCTAAGCACAATGTATTATTTCCCAAAGCACCTTTCCCTTCTCAATCTCTCCTCCCTGTCTGTTGCCTTCCCCAAGTCTATTCACAGTTCCCTGACTGGCAGTGGTTATATTTTCTAGGCCCTGTGTATGCTGCAGATTTTCTTCACTGAGGTGTCCATTCTCACAGCGATCTCCTATGACCACTATGTGGCCATCTGCCTCCCACTGCACTATGAGGTCATAATGAGTCCCAGACCATGTAGGTGGGCTGTGACATCTGTGTGGCTAAGTGGAGGCATCTCAGGAATCTTGTACACAGCAACCTCATTCTCTGAAATTATGCAGGATCAAAATAATCCACCAGTTTTTCTGTGATGTCCTCCAGTTGCTGAAGCTCTCCTGTATCAATGTTTACCTTGATGTGATTAGAGTGGCTGCTTTTCTCTCTGTCATGGCATTTGTCTGCTTCATCACCATCGCCTTCTCATATGTCCAGATATTCTCCACAGTCCTCAGGATGCCTTTTGCAGGAAATCAGTCTAAGTTCTCCACTCACCTGCTCCATATTTCTGTTCACAGGTGTCTGTGCATATCTCAAGCCAACTTCAGACTCAACTTCTCAAGGTCTCATGCTTTCTCTTTTACACAGTACTTACCCCAACACTCAAACCTGTTATCTAGTCTGAGGAATGAGGCCATGAAGAGAGTGTATGGAAATTACTGTTGGGTGCCAAATTTGATGATTAACATAATTTTTCTCATGTTGTTCATAGCTGTCCAAGTATTACATAGAAATGTTTTTAGTTATTGGGATTCCTTCAAGTTGTCATAGTCATATATTTTAACACTTTGTGACTGAAGATGAATTATAAAACCTCTGTTCTTATGCAATACTTAATCTGGTATCCTCATAGTTTGTTGTTAAAGCCATTCTTCTTTTAAATAAGAAAACTGTAGCACTCCTCGCCTTGTAATACTGGTCTGGTATTTACCTCCCAATACATTAACACATATACATATTGAAAATCGCCATGAATGCCTTCATTTTTCTCCAGAGACATTTTAATAATAAGAGAAAATGTGAATTACCCCTATTCCTACCCATCAAGCCATAATTTCCACATCAACCCTTTATTTGCTAATTTCCACTTCAAATTCATCTTGTGATGTGCCAGTGTACATATTAAAACCAATTTTCATGATATCAGCAGACCACTTTCATGTTCTATTTTTCCTGAAATCACATTTCAATTCATTAAAATTCATCTAGCCTTTCACTCATTTTACATATAAAGCATTTTCAATGTATTGTTCTTATAAGCAATGGTAAAAAATTGAAGTTTTGTCTTCATAATTTCTAAATGGGTCTATAGACTCAAAGTGTATAAAGTGTTCAAATCTCTTAATTCATGTGGTCATATTGCACTCCAAAAATACTGTATCATATTATTTGGCAATCAGCAATACAGGACCAAACAACCTCTCCTCTAGAAACAAGCGTAGTTTTATTACTTCTTAAAGATGGTCAGTCATGGCATGTCCCCACAGGTTGGTTTGGCCCCCTATTCTGAGGACTGGGTTGGGGAGAGGAGTGAACAGTCAACTACAATGTGTAAAAGCCTCAAAAATAATTTAAAAAGCATGATATTCTTGGATGAGTACATGAAGGACTAGAAATTCTTCCCAGTCTTCAAGCCATAATAGAGTCAAAAAGCTGCCGAACAGCAACACCAACACTTCAGAGCAGCATTTCAGATGCCAAGGACAAGCTCCCAGAACATTCAAAGCTGTTTTAGATACACAACATTCATTCTGTATGGTAGGAAGCTACAATCTAGGAACTGTCATAGAATGTAACTGGGTTAGTGGCCTATTCAATCATTACTGTACAATTTGAAATAAAATTAGAGTACAGAGTACAAAACAAATTAGAAAATCATGGTCTATGACACATTGGATCCCAACTGTTCCTTCAGGTAGTCTGAGACATGATAGTCTCTGTTTTTCAAACATCAAACCTCATTTGATAAAGAGGGTTCAATAATTTCCTTACAAAGACAATCATTTTTCTCCTTTCATCCCAGAATTATACCCAGGTCCTAAACTGTTCAAGTATCTCAGTTAATGTGTGCATGTGTAAAACAGCTTGTACCATTTCCTCTGGGTTTGACAAATTTAATGTGACCATAGTCATGGGGAATCAGAGCAGCTGGGGTGATATTCAGGAGACTTGGGCATGTAGTAATGCAACAAAAGAACTATATAGCACATAGCTAGGCCAATGGTGATGGCCTGATAATATTTCCTCCTTGAATAGAGGAGGCATTCCTCTGAGGTGAGGGTCCTGTGACCCTGCTTGGCACTTCTTTAACGAATGAGCACAACCGTCAACAAGCCCAATTGTGACTATGTTTAGCGATCAGGCTCAGCTGAAGGGACTGCTGTATAGCATCATCTTATTAAAAGAACCTGGAATGTAAAAGGATTTGGTGCAAGGAGCCACTTATGAGGGAGAACATATGTCGTTTGTTTTTCTGAGTCTATGTTACTTCACTTAGTATAACAGTTTCTAGATCCATCCATTTGCCTGCAAATTTCATTATTTCATCTTTTATTTTTTTGAGACAGGGTCTCCCTGTAGCCCCTGCTGTCCTGGAACTCACAGAGATATGCCTGCCTCTGCCTCCCAAGTGCTGGGATTAAAGGTGTGCACCACCGCGTCCGGCCTATTTCATCTTTCTTTACTGCTGAATAGAACTTCATTGTGTAAATATACATTTTTGTTAACCACTCGTCAGTTGAGGGGCACTTAGGTTGCTTCCATCTCTTAGCTATTGTGAAAAGAGCAGCAAAAACATGGTTGTATAAGTGTCTCTGCAATAGGATAAGTCCTTTGGGTATGTGCCAAGGAGTGGTATAACTGGGTCATATGGTGTCAGGACTCAGGTTTGCTTTGCTTAGTGAGGGACCTGCTGGCTTCGGGGAAGAGGGTCTGGTCAGTGACAGAATCAAACTCTGACACCTGTGTCTTCCCAACAGGATGATTTATTTTAGAATTCAGGTGGTTTTTATACATCCCAAGGAACTAGCAGTCATGTGGGATATGGCAGTCACATACAAAGATTTAGGGTACAAAGAAACAGGACATTTAGTCTGTTAGTTGGGGCCAGAAGAATGCTTAAATTTTACTCAAGGTTACCAGTACCTGCCAGTAATTTATTGGCCACAGTGTTTTTTTTTTCCCCCTAAGTTCCCCTTCATCACAAATCATGACCATGGCACCAGAAGCCCTCCTGGTCCATTGTGTAAATATACCACATTTTTGTTAACCACTTGTCAGTTGAAGGACACTTAGTTTGCTTCCATCTCTTAGCTATTGTGAAAAGAGCAGCATAAAAACATGGTTGTATAAGTGTCTCTAAAATAGGATGGGTCCTTTGGGTATATGCCAAGGAGTAGCATAACTGGGTCATATGGTAGGCTCATTTTTAGTTTTTTTAAAGAGTTCTCCACACTGTTTTCCATAGAGGCTGCACGAGTTTGCAATCCCACCAGCAGTGAATGAACGTTCCCCTTTCTCCACATCCTCACCAGCATTTGGTATCATTTGTTCTCTTGATCCTAGCCAGTCTGATCAGGGTAAGGTGATACCTTAGGGTGGTTTTGTCTTTCTACACAGGGAAATTTTTTGTATTGACACTTTAGAGAATTGAAACCATGAAACTGCACATCTAATCTTTCATGGATATATAATTAAAACACACACAAACATAAAAAAAAGACAAATGAAATCCACACTTCTCTCTAGTGCTCCTTTACAAGATGAACTCATCCTTAGTTTTCAGCTTTATCTTGCATTTGGACAGAGAATTTTTTTTCATTTCTCTGGCATCTTTTGGTGTCTCCTACATTCAGATGTCTGTTCAATCAGGATTGAGACTCCCTTTAATCTTTTGGACTTCTGGTGTCAGCCTGGACAGAGCTAATCAGACTTCAATGTCAAGACAGAATCTCAAACCTGTGACTGATGTTTGTGTGCTTTTCAAATCCATTCAGTCCTTCTCCACTCTGCTATCAAGTCTCTATCAGCTGACTTAACAGTTCCCTTAAGGTTCCAGCACTGCTCCCCATACCAGAGAGATTCAGAGCATCACCAAGTTCACCCAGGAACACAATCGGTTGTGCAGGAGCTCTAAGGACCCCAAGAAGATATTCCACTCACTGGCACAATACTCATTTCCAGCAGTGTAAGAGGGTCAACTGGGAGGGCACTCTTTACTACCTCATCTGTTGGGGAGTCAAAAGACAAAAGCCCAGGAGCTTTCAAGTGAAACATCCCATCTTAGTAGGAAATCTGTAAATCTGTTTTGCAAAGCAAAACAAAACCAAAAAAATGGTAGAAAGCTTTACTGCTTGCATTAGGTATGGCCATAGAGTTTTTCAAATCAGCACCTTCCTTAAACAAAAGCAGCGTGGAATTTATTTTCAATTTTTTTGAGACAGGGTCTCTGTGTAACCACACCTGGCCTGGAACTCACTATGAAGACCAGGCTGGTCTTGATCTCACAGATCCACCCGCCTCTGCCTGGGATTAAAGGCATGTGCTATCCATGCCTGCATCACCATGGATGATTTTTTTATTTAAGCAGTTTGAATATTTTATATGAGAAAGTATGTTGGAGATGGGCACATTGCCAAGCATGCTCAGTCTACAAGTACATTACTGAGCATGCTCATTCTAAGGTGACAGTAGAAGGAAAGGCATTGGGCAGGTACACTGCTGGGCTTGTTTTGATGGCCAGACCAACCCTCAGCATGAAAAGCTTGCATCATAAAGGTGGCCAGGAATATTATTCGGCATTTTTCTTTTCCTAATGTGTTTTAGTCAAAGGAAAAAACATACCAAAGGTCCTTAGAGTTTTACCCTGAGGGTGACTGCCATAGCTAGCCACTAATAGGGTAACAGTGAAGGAGCATAAAGGTAGATCAGGCTTAATTTATTAATATTTTCCATTAAGCAGAGATGTGGATTTAAAGTTATGGCTTATAGAATTTTAAAAACATGTAATAGTTTCATTGGTTGGCTGAATTACAGATCAAAAATGATCTGTGAAGAGCTGGGTATCCCTGGGTTTACTGTTAATGGATTCAATTGAATATTGGCATGAACATGTCATGTAAAACTTAACTCAATGGGAGAGTCTGGGAGATGTGAACTCCATCAATACTTTAAGAAACAGATGAGGGGGAGCAAAAGCATTGTTGAAGAACTCTGTCATTGCTCTTTTCTATATATACTGGAAGCCAGTCATTCAAATGAAAATTTTAAATAGGTATAATAGGCTCCTGGATGGCACAGCCCTAGTAACAGCATCCAAATGCCAAAAGCAAAATAACTATATTTCCCATAATGGATATCAGAGGCAAAGCAATGATCAATGATCTAACTCATATAGACCTTGGTGCTGGCTAATTAATCATGGTCTTCCCAGAAGTTAAATACTTACAAAGCCTACTAAATTCATATAGAAAAATCTCAGGGCAAATGACCAAAAGGCTACCTTGATTCATAACAACAAAGAATCATGGCTTCGCAGTTACTCCCAGATTTTATCAGGTCTACAAACCCAGAACCCCTTGAATGAGGGGAAAGTCATGTCATCTTGAGGACAGACTCTGCTACATTACCAAAAAGTTTTACTACTGATCTTTCTCCTATCCTTCCCCAGAAAGTCATACAATTTTTTTACTACTGTAGATGTACATTGAATAAAAGGAAATAATCAGACTTTTGGGGGCCTTGACCATGGGCTCTGAACTGATGTTGAGTCTGGGAGGGACAGACAGCATTTTGGTCACTCAATAAAGATATGGGAGCTTTAGCACAGCTTCAACTCACAGTGGGTCCAGTGGATCCCTGAACTCCTATGGTTAGTTCCCTAGCCTCATATACATAATTGGGATAAATAGTCTTAGCACCTGGCAGGGTTCTGACATTGGTCCACTAAGGGTGTGAAGGCTGTTCTATAGGAAAGGTCAACTGAAAGCTATTAAAACTGTCTCTACCTGAAAAAAAAATCATAAACCCAAAAATGTGTCACATCCTTGGAGAGATCAGAGATTAGATCCACAACATGAACTTGATTGATGCAAGGGTGATGGTTCCTACCACCTCCCTATTTAACTCTTATCTGGCCTGTGGAAAAGACACGAGGATCTTACAAAATGAGTTGTCTTACGTTTAATCAAATGATAACTCAATTGCAGCTGCTTTACTACATGTAGTTTTCCCTATTTGAGCAGATGAACACATCTGGTTTTGGATATGCAGATAATGATGTGCCAAATGCCTTTTCTCCACACTTATCCCCAAGCCTACCAAATGCAATTTGATGTCAGCTGGCAAGCCCATCAATATATCTCCACTTTCTACCACATGGGTATATTAATTCTCCAGTCCTGTGTCATAACTTAGTTCACAGTGACTGATTGCCTTTCTCTTCCACAAGGTGTTACACTAGCTTATTACAGTGATAATACTGACTGGATCTAGCGAGCAAAAGAAGCAAACGTGGACATACTGGAAAGCATCTGTGTTAGAGAACTGTGTTAGACAACTGGAAATCAAGGCCTGTGACTTAGTGAAATTTCACGGAGTCTAGTGGTATGGAGCATGTCAACATATACTTTCTCAGGAGAAGACAAGTTTACCTGGCCCCTCCTACAACAAAGAAATACAATGCCCAGAGGGCATATTTTGGGTTTTGAAAGTACAACTTTCTTAAGTGTGTTACTCTGATCTATTATTTGGAATGATTCAAAAAGCTGCTAGTTGTAGCTTGGCATAGTTGCACATGCCTTTAATCTCAGCACTGGGGAGGCAGAGGCTGGTGGATCTCTTGAGTTCAAGGCCAGCCTGATCTACATAGTGAGTTCCAGACCAGTTCCAGACCCTGTCACAAAAAAAAAAAAAGACACACACACACACACACAAAAGCTGCTAGTTGTGTGTGAACAAACACACATACAACGGGCAGAGGAAGATGTTAGGTGTCATGCTCTATCACTCTCCACCTTAATCTCTAAGGCACAGTCACTGTCTGTACCTGAAACTAGGGTGGCAGCCAATCAGCTACAGTACCTGTCAGTCTCCATCCTCCCCTCAAGAGCACTGGGTATAAAGATGCACAATCGACTACACCCAGCTTCTTTAATGAGTTTGGGGATTTGAATTCAAGACCTCAGCAAGCACTCTTACCAGCTGAGCCATCTCAGTCCCTTTTCATATTTTATACAAAAAATTCTCAATAGTGAAAGTGAGACCTTGGAGAAATGTCTTAGAAATCTTTGTTCATGGTGGCGCACACAATCCCAGCTCTTGGGAGGCAAAAGCAGGATCTCTGTGAGTTCAAGGCCGGCCTGGTCTACATAGTGAGTTCCAGGCCAGCTAGAGCTACAGGGAGAACCTGTCTCAAAAAAACTTAAAAAAAAAAGTGTAGATATTCTGAGGGCTGAAGAGAGAGCTCAGAGGTAGAGTGCATGTCTAGCAGGTACAACACCACCCTCGATTCTGTACTAAGTGCTATATTCCCACCACTACCACCAGAGAGTAAATATTCTGATGTTGAGTAAAATTTGTGCAATGATTAATGACATTCCCATACCCTGTCCATTTTCTCCTCAGAAATGATGAATGGTTACAAAAGACCGGCCAGTTCTTTTCCATTCATGTAGGTTTTTTGGTCTTTTTTGAGACAGAGTCTCCCTGCAGCCCTAGCTGGCCTGGAACTCACTTTGTAGACCAGGTTGACCTTGAACTCGCAAGAGCTCCACCTGCCTCTGCCTCCCAAGTGTTGGGTTTAAAGGCATGTGCCACCACGCCCGGCCCATTCATGTAGTACTGCATCAGTATGAAGTTTTCTGTCATATAAGTTGTGAATCCCAGATGAAAGTTTTCCATCCTTTTTTCTTGATTTTTTTTTCTTCTTTTTGATACAGGGTCTCCCTGGAGCCCCAGCTGTCCTGCTAACTATGTAGACCAGGCTGGCCTTGAACTCACAGAGATCTGCCTACCTCTGCCTCCCAAGTGCTGGGATTAAAGGCGTGCGCCACCACGCCAGGCAGGTTTTCCCAGTCTTTACATAGCTTCCTCCCAGTATGTAAGTTGAGAACTATACAGAATGGCTTTCCCAGTCTTCAAATCCATAGGCACTCCTTCCAGTATGCATTTTCTGATGCTCATTAAGTTTGAATCATGACAAAAGGTCTTTCCATAATCCTTGTATTTACTTTCTCACACCAGTATGTCTTTTCTGATGCCAAGTGAACTCAGAGGCATGCAGGAAGGTCTCCCCACATTGCTTACAATGACTTTTCTTATCTTGAACAAGGTATGAATCCCCCAAAAGTCTTCCCACATTGCTTATACTCATAAGGTTTCCTGCCAACAGGAATTCACTGATGTCGAACAAGGTTTGAGCTACAGATGTATGCTTTCCCACATTTCTCCCATTCATAGGGTTTCCTTCCTGTATGAACATTGTGACGTTGTATCAGATTTGACACATGTATAGTCTTCTCCACATTCTTTCCATTCATATGATTTCTCAGTATTATGAATTTTCTGATGTTCAGTTAGATGTGAGGCATGAGGAAACGTTTTCTAACACTCCTTACATTTATAAGGGTCCACAGCAGTGTGAAGTCTCTGACAGTAAGATGAGCTCTCTGAACAAAGGTTTTTCTACACCTGATGCACCTGTAAGTATGATCTGCACGTAAAAGCTTTCTCACAATTCTTACATTCATAGGGTTTTTCACCTGTATGAAATTCATGATGTCCAATAAGGTCTGCTTTACGAATATAGGCTTTCCCACATACCTTATATTCACAGGCTTTTTCACAAGTATGAAATCTTTGATATTAAGGTCTGAGTCAAAACTAAAGACTCTTTTACATTTCTTACATTTAAAAGTTTTCTTCCTGGTACGAATTCACTTTAGATCAGCAACACTTGCAAAATCCATGCCACACTGTTTATGTTCATGTGCTTTCCTGGCAGTGTGAGATGTCTGATATTAAGTTCTGAATCAGAAACAAATGGTTTCCCACATTCCTTACTGCCACAATTTTTCACCAGTGTGAATAAAATGATGGTGAGTATGCTCTGAACAAGAACTAAAGGCATCTTCACAAGTAACTTCATTCAGTTTCTCTGTGTGTTGAGTTTTGGTGATTACAGGCTGTGAACTGGTTCGAGATGGGCATTTTACCATAAGTGGTTATCATTTGTACATAAGACTCCCCCTGATTTTCATGTTCTGCTTGATAAGGAACTTTGTCCTTCCCCTCACCTCTAAAACACAAATCTTCAAGTATGTTTTCTAAAATCTTCTGCTGTTTCCCATTCTGATGATTTTCTTTCAAATGTGCAATTTTTTTTGCAACACTTTCTTGATCTGCCACTCATAATGTGTGCCTAAAAGATAAGAAGGTCCATATATTGCATTTTACTGTCCATAAATAAATAATATTCTAAACCAGATACAGAGAGTAAATGAATCCTAAAGCCAAGCACACAAAAAATGATTGCCTTGCCAGGAGTGATGATGCACGCCTTTAATCTCAGAACTTGGGAGGCAAAGGCAGACGGATCTCTGAGAGTTCAAGGCCAGCCTGGTCTACATAGGGAGTTCCAGGACAGCTGGGGCTACAAGGAAACCCTGTCTCAAAAAGACCAAAAATAAAAGAAAGCAAGAAAGCAAGAAATCAAGAAAGCAAGAAAGCAAGAGAAAGAATAGAAAATCTTTATCTGGGATTCACAACTTATATGACAGAAAACTTCATACTGATGCACTACTACATGAATGGGCTGGGCGTGGTGGTGTACAACTTTATTCCCAGCACTTGGGAGGCAGAGGCAGATGGATCTCTGTGAGTTCAAGGCCAGCCTGGTCTACATAGGGAGTTCCAGGTCAGCTGGGACTACAGGGAGACACTGTCATAAATCTGAAGTATAACAGACATGTTGAGACACAATATCTAACAGGGGAAATCTATGTAGGCCCGTAATACCAAAGTACTCAATAACAGGGCATTTTCTATTTTCACTATGGATAATAGGTCAGACAAGAAAATAAGTTTGTGGCATACAGTAAGAGATCATCGATTACTAAATGTCATAATTAGAGAAGAAAATGGACAACATGGGGGAAGTAGACAAGCCAGGGCTTGCCTCTAAGACACTGCCCTCCCTAGTCATCCTCCTTTGGCCTGAACCTGTTTCCGCTACTCTTTCCTTGTTCTGGTCAGAAACTCTTTTCCTCTATTCTGACTTTCAGCTAAGCAGCCTGTTATGTCTTCCCTTGATGTAGCGCATAGAATGAGTAAATTTATTGCCTTGTTCCAATAACACAAAAGAACAAAAGGATTTTTATTACATTATATGCTCTTTATTAACTCTTCCTAAAGCTAAATAAAATTAGAAGACCAGTATTTATTGAAAAAAAAAAAGAATGACTTTGGACTGGTAAGATGATTCAATGCAAAAGGTGCTTGCCACTGAGCCTGATGATCTGAGTTCAATTCCAAGCACCCTCATGGAGGAAGGAGAAAACTTCCAAGGGCTGTCCTCTGACCTCCACTTGCACGCTGTGGCATACCTTCTGCACCCCAAATAAATAAATACAATGTAATAAAATTTTTTAAAAGAATAACTATGAATACAGGAAATACACAAGCCGGGAGAAAGTAGGAAATTTTGGAAAACAGTTAAAAAAGAAGTAGGCTAACTGAAAAGCAAGTTCACTTTTTTTTTTTTTGTCTTTTGAGACAGGGTCTCCCTGTAGCCCCAGCTGGCTTGGAACTCACTTATATACACCAGGCTGGCCTTAAACTCCTAGAGATCCACCTGCCTCTACCTCCCCAAGTGCTGGGATTAAAGGTGTGCACCATGACCATGCCCAGCCCAAGTTCACACTTTAAGGAAATAAAGCAATTCAAAACACCTACATGAAAAAGAAAGGGAGTGAGGGAAGGGAGAGAATCTGGGACTGACTGAAAGAGAGAACCTTGATCCAAACCATCCATAAAATAGTTACACTGAAGGAGATCGATGCTGTTACCTTTGTGGAGCATTAGGAGCAAATGAGAATTCTGAATGGGGGGATGTGGAGTGAAGAAACAGTTCTTTTGGAAAACTTTGTTCTACATCTCAGGCCTCTATTAAAGCCTTTGACTAATTGCAGACCAGTATTTCAGAGGTATTGCTAGCTCACTAAGCAACTAGCCTGTCATCTAGAACGATGGTCACTCAGTCCTCACTTACATACACAAAGCCCTCTTGTCTCATTTCTCAAACACATCCAGGAGTCCCATTTATTTTTTTCCAATGAGAACACATGTGGTTGATAAATACAAAGTTCTGTCTGAGAGATAATATAAAGGAAATAACCACATGGGTCAGGGTTCCAAAACTTCAATCTGGTCCCTTGGTTAAGGAAGAAAAATTTAAAAAGCACAAAACATTCCTGAAAGATGGGCAAAATGGAGGTTCCCAATGATGTCTACTGATAACTACCTATTGAGACGAAGTGGCTGTCATTTTCCAACACCACATCTGCATACAAAACCTCTGTTCCAGGTGCAGGCACTTCCACTCTTCCTGAGAGAAATCTATAGTACATCCTTGAATGTCATCAACTCCTAAAGGGCCACCTTAAGAAATTAATGATGAAATTTAGGCAAACCATTTACAAGGACGGAGAAAAGATGGAAAAAGTCACAGCAGGGAATGGGAAAAGAGTTGGCTGGTTGTGGTATGGGAGGAAAGAGTATGGAAATAAATGTGACTAAAGCCAAGTCCCTAGAGGCTCTTAAAGACTCTTATTGAGGGACTGGAGAGATGGCTCAGCAGTTAAGAGCACTGGCTACTCTTGCAGAGGACCTGGGTTTGGTTCCCAGCACCCACATAGTAGCTAACAATTGTCTGTAACTCTAGTTCCAAGGGATTGGATGCTCTCTTCTGGCCTCTGTGGGCATTGTACAAACAGGTGCACTTATATACATGCAGGCAAAACACTCGTGCACATAAAATAAACCAAAAAAAACCTCCTATTGATCAATCACAGCATCCTTATGACCATCATGTAATAAACATCAAGACTCTCAGGTGGCAGCCCAGAATAACAGACATCACAGGCTTTTTGTTTCTTTTTATTGTTGCTTTGGTTGGGATCAAGCAGAGGCTAGAATCTGCTAGAATCACTAACTCCTAACTCATTACATGAAAAAAATTGGGCTCTAACCTAGGTTAGAGAAAAATATCCATCATCTTTCTTTCTTGAACTACAAATTTAAACAGTAAAGTCAGAAATGTACACCTTAAATTCACTATGCTAAGGAATATGAAACACTCAAAGTAGTCTCCAATATGAATATGTAGAAGATTCCAGAATAAAATGCCTGTTTCTTCAGAAAGATTATTGCTTTGGAAACTCTCCATATCTACTGCAGGTAATAATTCATCATCCACACTTAACATTCACACACACCAAGAAGTAAACCCATTGCCTTTAACTACAATCTCATTTCTACAAATGACTTTCTGTTACTCAACACAATGTTCATTTCTTTCTGGCCCCAAAATTGCTGTAACACAGTGATAAACATGCAAGCTACATTTCAAATGTCCATAGTGTGAATGACAAGGTTCATCAGGCTAAGACACTTGCCACTTAGCCTGATGACCTGAGTTCAATACACAAGACTCACATGGTAGGAGAGACCTGACTTCGAAAGCTGTCCTCTGACCTCCATACGTGTGTATGGCATACATGCATCCACCCACATACACACAAAATAAGTAAATATGGGATGGAGAGATGGCTCAGCAGCTAAGGGCCCTTGCTGCTCTTGCAGAGGACCTGGATTGGGTTGCCAGTACCCACATGGTAGCTCACAATCATCTGTAACTCCAGTTCCAGGAGATCCTAAAACCTCTTTTGGCCTCTGCAGGCTTTAGTCACAAACATGGTGCACATATATACATATATACATACAGGGAAAACACTTCTACACATAAAATAAAATATCTTTAAAAGGCGGGGGGGGGTCTGGAGAGATGGCTCAGAGGTTAAAAACACAGCTGCTCTTGCTGAGGACCCAGGTTCAATTCCCAGCACCCAGATGGTGGCTAACAACTGTTTCTAACTCCAGTTCTAGGGAATCCAACTCCCTCTTCTGACCTCCATGGATACTGAACGACATGGGTACATTTACATACATGCAGGAAAAATAACAAAAAACAACAAAATAATACTTTTTACATACATGCAGGCAAAATAACAAAAAAATAACAAAAATAATACTTTTTAAAATCTTATAGTGTAAATTTTAAAATTAAAATTCGACTATAGACACAACTCTCTCTCTCTCTCTCTCTCTCTCTCTCTCTCTCTCTCTCTCACACACACACACACACACACACACACACACACACACACACACACTTAACTTGGGTTTAGACTCCCACCTCTTTCCTCTCCCAAGGTCACTGCACACACACACACACCCCGACACGTGTTGTGGAGTTTCCCAGTTCCAGGTCGCGGTTGGTCGCCCCTAGCTGTCCTTTCGGCGGCAATTAGCTCTGGGAACTAAGAAAATAAGTTAACGGAATCTAGAAATCTAATACCGGAAGTCGACCAGACCGGAAGTTGCCTTGAACTAGCGCCCTCCTGGGAAATGTAGTCCAGAGTTCGGGAAACAAAAAAGAGCCTTAGTGGGAGCTAGCTGGGTGGGCTGAGGACACCTGAGGTGTCTGGAAGGTGCTGGAGAACTGCATTAGCGTGCTGGGCCTCTACCCAAGTCTTGGGTCGATGATGTGGATACCTCATATGGCACCATAGGTGGTCTGACATAGGATGAAGAGAGTCATTGGGACTCCTGCCCACTAAAACAGGAGGGTTTCTTACCTGATCATCCATGGAACCCGGTGCAGGACCCCTCTCATCCTTAAAGAGAAATACCTTATTCCCATCCTCCAATAACCTTCAAAGTATATGTTTTAAAATTAATGTTCATGATTGTATTTGTGTTATTTGGTATTGTTCATGTCGTTCTTTTTGCTTAAGTAAGTGCTTGCCAGGATTTGAATGTTTGTTTCATTTACTTCCGTTCCTATGTGTGCATCACATAGACACAGGGTCTCACTATGTAGCTCTGGATGACCTGGAACTCATAATGTAGACCTTAAACTCACAAAGTTCTGCCTGCCTCCCCAGTACTGGGACTAAAGGTGTGCACCACCACACCCAGCCTCATCACATAGATTTCCATCTAAACTTTCTGACAGAGGTATTATTTTGTTTCAGTACTTTCAAAGTCATCAGGTAATTTAAGTTTTTTTTCCCTTGGGTTTTTTTTTTTTTTTTTTGTCATAGCATGCACAGTAAAAAGGGTCCATATTGTGTGTTCAGAACTAAGGCCACAGTGAACTTGTATGATGCGACACACCAGAAACACTCAGATTTATTAGATTTTCATTTTGAATTAATTTTTGATTGTTGCCCATTCAGAAACCTTTTACCACTGCCAAAAATCTCCATGACCCCCACATTCAGTTATGAGACCCCATATGGCATCATGACCCACAGCTTAAGAAACTCATCCCTAGATGACCTTGTTCACCCAGCAGATACTCTATTTCAGGCCAGGGTGGGACCACTTTTCTTACTGATTGAAAAGCTTGAACGAGGGCAATGTGAGGCCTGTGAATGGTCCTTCCGACTGTGCTTGGAGGAACTGGAAGTTGTGTTGTGATTGGTGGAATTACAGTCCCTCCTCCTGCTATATAACATTTTCATAGGCTTTTTGAGTTAGCTGGGACGCTCTGGCATGTGTGCTGCCCCAGTGTTACACGAGTCTCTAAATAAGCCTTCTCCAGAATGGACTCTTAGTCTCCATGGAGTCTTTATCATGAGTGATGCAGGCTAAGTGGATTGCCTGGAAAACAAATCCATGGGCTCCACCTGCAACATTGCTACTAGGTGACTGGTACCCAATATCCAAAGCTCAGACCTGCAAAACTAGATAGTGGTTAAGACTTCCCAAAGAGATGCCGAGATCTGAGGGCACTGATACACCAAGCTCTGATCTGTGATACCAGTAGCTAAAGTTTTGAACTATAATTCCACCACAGAGTGACTGAGGATTTCTGAAAGTAACTGTGGACAGAAACTGTGAGAGACTAGGAGCCATGATGGAAACGCTGAGGTGGCAGATTAGTGGCTATCAAAAGATGGAGAAGGGAACCCAGACTCTGAGGATGGCAAACATCATCACATCAGTATTCTTGAGAGCCGCCAAGGGATCAAAGTTGAGGATCCCAGGCCAGGTGAAGTGGCACACACCTTTAATCCCAGTACATGGGAGGCAGAGGCAGGTAAATCTTTTTGAGTTTGAGGTCAGTCTGTCCTACATAGTAAATTCCAGGCCAGCAAAGACTACATAGTGAGAGTCCCTATCTCAAAATCAAAACAAACAAAGTTGAGGATCCCAACACCCAGAGCTCAGAGCTTGTGTATTAGTTGCTTTTTGTTGCTAAAATATAATCACCAAAAGCAACTTACAGAAGGAAGAGTTTATTTTGGTTTGCAGTTCAGAGGGTAACAAACAGTCCATCATGCAGAGAGGCATGGTGGCAGGAGCAAGCTCAGAGATCACATCTCCATCCACATGCAGAAGTGGAGAGTAAATGGGAAGTAAGGCAAGGTGATAAACCTTGAAAGCCCACCCCCAGTGATGTACTTCCTTCATCAAGGCCATATCTCCTAAAGGTTCCTCCACAAACAGCGCCAGCAGCTGGGGACCAAGTGTTCAAATACCTGAGACTATGGGGGTATTGCTCATTCAAATTACTACAGCCTACAACACTAGTGGATAGGAATATCCCTCTACTTTTAGCACAAAGAGCAAACAGCCTCTGGCTCTAAAAGCTTGGAGCCCTAAGCCTGTTTCTGCAGGCTTAGGACTATAAGCATTGGAGTTTGGAATCTCAGTTCATGACCCTCTGGTATGCAGAAACGTCAACACTGAGGGTCACTCCTTGCCTGCCCATGATTTCCATCCAGACAGAGCAAAAGAGCCCCCAGACAGTGAGTGGTAACTGTCAACTCCAATGGAGTGCAACTTAGATATGGATGTCAAAATCTTAGCTGAAACAAAGGCTTACGGCTCTTCAAAGATCCACTTTACACAAAATCCTTTTTGGAAATTTGGGTGGCTCTCTTGTGGAGGTCAGGAGACAACTTACAGGAGTCAGTTCTCTCTCTCCACTATATGGGTTCCAGGAACTGAACTCGGGTTGTCAGACTTGGAAGCAGGTGCCTTTACCTGCTGAGTTTTCTCACTATGTAGCCCTGGCTGGCCTGGAATTTGCCATGTAGACCAGGCTGGCCTGGAACTCACAGAAAACCACTTGCTTCTGCCTGTAGAATGATGAGATTAAAGGCCTACGGCCAGCCCAAGGAGCTGCTAAACACTCTTAACTGATGAGCCATCTCTCCAACCCAGAATTTTTAGATGTGTGTTTAATTTGGAGTATCTGTGGAGGTCAGGAAGATAGAAAACACCCATGAAGATCCATGTTGGTGAGGGGACACCTTCAGGGGAGGGGAGGATGGACTACAAGATATGACATGGCGGGGGCACTAGGGATATCAAGGCAAGACCCTGGAGGCAGGCGCTGAAGCAGAGACCAGAGAGGAACCTGCTTACTGACTTGTTCCCTCTGCCTATCTCAGCCAGTTTTCTCATCCAGCCCAGGCCCACCTGCCAAGGAATGTGCCACGGTCTGGGCCTCCTACATCAACTAGCAATCAAGAAAACTCCTCACAAACATGCCCACAGTCCAATCCAATCAAGGAAGTTTCACAGTTGAGATTCTCTCTTCTCAGATAACATTAGGCTGTGTCAAGTTAGTAATAAAAACTGACCAGCACATGAAGGATGTATGAAAAAGCATATGGAGCTGGGCATGGTGGCGCATGCCTTTAATCCCAGCTCTTGGGAGGCAGAGACAGGCAGATCTCTGTGAGTTTGAGGCCAGCCTGGTCTACATAGCAAGTTCCAGGTCAGCTGGGGCTACAGTGAGACCTTGTCTCAAGACAAAAAAAAAAGATAAAAAATAAAAAGCATATGGAAACTACTTCATAAGCTAATTAGATATAATTAAAAATAGGAGTTCGAATGGAGGTACCCTTGCATGAATGGATAACGCTGCTTGTCACGCCATCGCCAATGGAGCCCGCGTGAGATCCTCCGTGGGTTGAGGCTGGAACTTCAAGGAAGGTTGCCTCTTGGAATTGGTTGTGCTGAGAAACATGCAGTGTACTTGGCATGCTTTTACTTGCTATTATTTTTCTAACTGTCACTTTATCTTTGGGCTTTCTGGGGGCCCGAAAAGCACCTGGTGTCCTTGGCACCGCTATCACC
>NW_008355971.1:717692-723427 GCF_000622305.1 Nannospalax galili
TTCCTAAAAGAAGTTTGGCAGAATTTTATGATTTTTTATTAAAAGTCAGTCCTTGGTTTCCAGAAGAAGGCAGTCTCTCATTAGCAGATTGGAAAAAAGTAGGTCAGGACATTCGTAGATATTATGAACAGCATGGTCCAGGGGAAGTCCCTGCCCTGGCCTTTCCAATTTGGGTCCAAATTAGAGATCTACTAACTGATAAAACTGAAATGGAGTCCCTCCTAGAAGAAGCTCCTTCGGAAGGAGATGAGGCAGTTCCTATCAATTGTCGTTCCAATAATAAAGATTATAATACTAATAGCGAGAGTAAAAATGATGAGAATAACAAATTAAACAAAAGACCAGTAACTGCAAAATATAACTCTAATAATTGGCCTAACGATGATGACTATAATGATTGGGATCAAGATGATCAGGCAGCTTGTTATCATGATAATGATGGGGAAAGAGATCATGTTCATGATCAGGATCCTCTGAAAAGATCAAAGTATCTGCTGCCAGTAACTACTGTAAGTAGAAAATCTGTCAAAACGGATCCTAATAATGTTGGGTTCTTAGGAGCTTTGAGGGAGGCCAGAAAGAGTGGAGATATGTCCTTTACTTTCCCATTAACTATATGGGATGAAGGTCAGCCTATGTGGGAACCCTTGCCTTTGAAAACATTAAAAGAACTTCAAATAGCAGTAAAAGACATGGGATCCTCATCTCCATATACTTTGCAAATAGTAGAAATGATTGGTAGTATGTGGCTAACACCTTATGACTGGCAGCAAACAGCTACATCAGTACTGTCTCCTGGACATTATATATTATGGAGGACTGAGTATGAAGATGCCGCCCGAGAGCTAGCACAAAAATCAATCTTAAAAAGAGGAGACAAACCTACAATGGCAACGTTAATGGGAAGAGGTGTGTTTGCTGCACCTCAAGATCAAATTAATATACCAAAAACGGTATTGGAAGAAATTTCTAAATTGGCAGTAGCAGCCTGGAGAAAGCTTCCAGGAGCAGGTGGTACAACCACTGTTCTTTCTGGAATTAGACAAAAACAGGAAGAACCATATGAGAATTTTGTAGCAAGATTGGAAGAAGCATTGCAAAGGATGATGCCTTCATCTGAGGTATCAGAAATTTTATTAAAACAATTGGCTTGGGAAAATGCTAAGTTTCTATGTAAAGAATTAATAAGGCCAATTAAGAAAACAGGCTCTTTACAGGATTATGTAAAAGCCTGCATAGATGCCTCACCAGCAGTGGTCCAAGGAATGGCCTATGCTGCAGCAATGAAGGGACAGCATTTCAGCGCATATGTTCAGAATCTTAAAAGCAGGCCTCAGACCAATTACGAGGGGGTCTGTTTCTCATGTGGAAAGCCAGGTCACATGAGTAAAGAATGTTTCAGTAAAAATAAAAGGAGCAATAATGGAGAAAGAAAACCTGGCAATAAGCGAGAACCTCCTGGGGTCTGTCCTAGGTGTGAGAAGGGAAAACATTGGAAGAATGAGTGCAAATCAAAGTATCATAAAGATGGAACTCCTCTTGCCCAGGAGTCAGAGGAAGCAAAAAATGAGAGAGGGGGCAAGCCCTCAGCCCCCTAAACAAAAGAGGGACCATTGAAGAAAATGGTAAATTGAATTCCCCTAGTTCCACCTTAAATCCTCTGGCACAGCCTTTTACTATTCATGATCTGCCGAGAGCTATGCAAGGAAGTGCCGGCCTGGATATAGTTTCTAAAAAAGACTATATTTTATCTCAGATGGACAGGATCCAAACCATAGAAACTAATGTGTTTGGCCCTCTGCCTGTTGGCACTGTAGGACTCATATTAGGAAGAAGTTCTAATTATAAGAAAAAATTTGAAGTAATACCGGGAGTCCTTGATTCAGACTCCATGGGGGAATTCAAGATACAAATTAGGCCATTAAAAGAGACAATTCAAATACATAAAAATCAGAGAATAGCCCAGATTATAATATTAAATTATGTTAACTTACCCAATCCTGTACTTAAGCAAGATAGGGGAACAGGGGGATTTGGATCAACTGACCTAATAGCCTGGAATCAGGAAATAACCTTGAATAGGCCCTATAAGATCATATTGGTCCAAGGAAAGCCTATAAAAAGGCATTTTGGATACAGGAGCAGATAGGTCCTGCATAGCAGGAAAAGATTGGCCCAGTTCTTGGCCTCTTTCCCATACCTCATCTACACTGGTAGGTCTGGGAATGGCTTCAAATGTAGCTCAGAGCTCTATGTTGTTAACCTGGACATGTGAAGATAAGAAGGGAATCTTCCAGCCTTATGTTATTCCTTCATTGCCTTTCCCCTTATGGGGAAGAGATATATTGCAAAATATGGAGCTAAGACTTGGTACAATAAAAAACTTTGAGACAAGTTTTTCATAGGGGCCACTGATGAATTATATGCAGATAAAATTTCTTGGAAATCTGATCAGCCTGTATGGGTGGATCAGTGGCCCCTTACATCAGAAAAAATACAGGCTGTAGAAGATTTAGTAAAAGAACACATAGATAAAGGACATTTAGTAGAATCAACCAGTCCTTGGAATAAACTAGGATTAAATACAAGGATGCTTATATAATACATTATATGGATGATATTCTATTGGCCCATAAAACTAAAGATTCTGCAGAATCAATATTAAAAGACATGATTCAATCATTAAGTAAATATGGTCTTATAATAGCTCCAAATAAAATACAATATAATAGGCCTTTACACTATTTAGGAAAAGTCATTGGTGAGCAAGGAATCAGCTCACAAAAAATGAGTATCAGAATAGATAAATTGAAAACTTTAAATGATTTTCAAAAACTATTAGGGAATATAAACTGGGTAAGATCTTATTTAAAAATAACTACAGGAGAATTACACCCCCTATTTGAATTGTTAAAAGGAGATGCTAATCCTAAATCACAATGACAATTAACACCAGAAGCTTTAGAAAAACTAATATTGGTAGAAGAAAAACTACAGACAGCTAAGGTAAAACAAGTTGATTATAAAGCACCATGGGATTTAATAATAATAAAAACTTCATATACCCCAACTGCATGTTTATGGCAAGAAGGAATCTTGGAATGGATGCATTTACCCCATACACAAGTTAAAATGGTATCTTCTTATATTTATTTATGTAGCCAATTAATAGTTAAGGGGAGAATTAGATCAAAAGAATTATTTGGTAGAGATGTGCATAATATAATTATCCCTTATAAGAGACAACAATTAGAGTATTTATTACAAAATGATGATGACTGGGGCTTGGCATTAATAAATTATGCAGGGCAAATAAAATATCATCTTCCCCAACATCCTACATTGAGATTTGTACAGGAAACAGACATAATATTTCCCTCAAAGGTTAAAGAAACGCCTATAGAAGATGCTATATTAATTTTCACAGATGGTTCCTCAAATGGAACATCTGTGGTTTATTTGCCAGATAAACCACCTTTAATAAAGAGGTGTGAAAAATTTTCTGCTCAGCAGGCAGAGATCTCTGCAGTTATCATGGCAGCAGAACATTATACTCAGCCTTTTAACTTATATACTGACTCTAAGTATGTAGTTAATTTATTTCCAGCTATAGAAACAGCCTTACTCTCAGGAAGCTCAAAGATATTGCCATTGCTAGAAAACTATTAATAATAGAAAAGAAAAAAATGTACATAGGACATATACGAAGTCATACTAATTTACCAGGGCCTTTATCCTTAGGGAATAGGATGGCTGACTTGCTTACTAGGGAAATAACAATTAATAATGTCATAGAAGTGGCTCAGCAAAGTCATGAATTACATCATTAGAATGCTCTAGCACTTAAGAGAATGTTTAACATTACTAGAGAACAAGCTAGACAAATAGTAAAAAACAGTAATTGTTGCCCAGAAGCTTATCATCCTCAAAAAATGGGTGTGAATACTCGAGGGTTAAAACCTCAAGTCCTATGGCAAATGGATGTGACTCATATTTCAGAATTTGGCAAGCTTGCTTTTGTACATGTTACTGTGGATACATGCTCTCATGCTGTTTTTGCCTCGGCAAGAACGGGAGAAGCAGTCAAAGATGTTATTCAACACATGATTGCAAGTTTTGTGGTAATGGGTATTCCAAAACAATTAAAGACTGATAATGCGCCAGCTTATACTTCAAATTAAAGACTGATAATGCGTCTGCTTATACTTCAAATACTTTCAAGAAATTTTGCGATACATGGGGAATAAAACATATCACTGGTATCCCATACAATCCACAAGGCCAAGTTATTATAGAAAGAACTCATCAACATCTTAAGTTACAGCTACAAAGATTAAGAGAAAGGGGACATTATTATTCACCACACCAGTTGCTTAATCATGCTCTTTTTACTTTAAATCATCTTAACACAGATCAGAATAACTTAACTACTAGGCAAAAACACTGGGAGGGAATGAAAGTGTCAAATTACCCACAAGTTGTGTGGAAGGACCTCTTGTCAGGTCAATGGAAAGGGCCTGATGTTTTAATAACCTCGGGAAGAGGATATGCATGTGTATTTCCACAGGATGCTGAAACACTCTTATGGATCCCAGACCAGCTCATCAAGCCCTACAATCAAGTCCAGGAAAAGGAGGAATCGAGGAAGGTGGAATGAAAGTGTCAAATTACCCACAAGTTGTGTGGAAGGACCTCTTGTCAGGTCAATGGAAAGGGCCTGATGTTTTAATAACCTCGGGAAGAGGATATGCATGTGTATTTCCACAGGATGCTGAAACACTCTTATGGATCCCAGACCAGCTCATCAAGCCCTACAATCAAGTCCAGGAAAAGGAGGAATCGAGGAAGGTTAAGATCTGTTAATCAAACCCAGGAAAAGGAGGAATCGAGGAAGGTTAAGATCTGTGGTGCACAAACTACAGAAGCTGAGTGTGTCCCCTCCACAGGCCCGATCAACACAGGAAGCCAGTCTGCCCACCTGGGGACAAGTGAAAAAATTAACTTGTGAAGCAGAAAATACCGTGGTTGCTTCAGGGCAACCTTTGACAAGAGAAAATATGTTTCTTGCAATTCTTGCTGTTCTGACCGTACAAGCATCAACTGCTTCGGGGGAGATTTATTGGGCATATGTACCTAACCCACCTCTTTTGCATCCTGTAGGGTGGGGAGATGGATCACAAATTAAAATAATGACTAACTACAGCCAACTTTTAGGTGGGTCTGAAGATTTTAGGACTTCTCATTTAACTTCTGAAATTATTAATTATGAAGGAATGTCAGATACCACTCCCATTTGTGTAAATTTAAAAGGGCAAGCGATGCCTGGATGCTTACCCATTAATTATAGAACCTTCTACACTGATGCTCCTGATCGCCGCTCTGATTCTGGTAAAAGATTAATGTGGGAACTGAGTATGCTAAATTTAGGGTATTATAACTATAATGAAACCTTTCTAGATCCTGATATTAGCATGCCATTAGAAAACTGTTTTCAAGAGTATCATGATAAAGATCAATTTTGAAATTCCTTTATCACTTATCCAAAATGGTTAAATTTTGGATTTCCTTCTAAAGTATCTAAACATCAGCCTTCAGGATCTAAAGACTCCATTTATGATTTCTCTATTCCAAATCCTAATTATAATTATACTGAGTATCTGTTAAATAACACAAATAAATTTAATAATTTTAAATTTCAGACTTATGGAGAACCAGTTAAAAGATGGTTTACTCCC
>NW_008355971.1:724784-740528 GCF_000622305.1 Nannospalax galili
GCACATAGGGGTTTGAGGTCAGCTCATTGTGTAACCACAGAATATAAATTTTAAAGGTCTCTAATGTGACTCACCAAGATGAAAAACAGAAACTTTCTGTTCAGCACTAGTTAATGTTTGACAATGTATTTTGATTCACCTGTGTTTCATTTTTGTCTCTGGAATCAGAACTCTTAAGAAAAATGGTTAAACTGTAAAACAATGGCTTATTGATGTAATCATGTAACTTTGTAATTTATAATCTGAGCTCTGCAGCTGCAAAATTACACTCAGACTTTCATCAAGCTCCTTAGTGTCTGTTTGTCACTAGCCGACTCCTTGTCCACCCTCTCGACGACCCTGTTCCCGTCGGACTGAACTGCCCCGGTCTGGGCTGGTCCGTCACAGCTGCTCATAGATTATTAAGTGAAAATACAGCAGTAAGCATGGGATACCACCCCACCTTCAAGTTGTTAGGGTGGCCCCAGGGGTCTTCAAAACAATACAGGTATACTAGCTAGGCTTATTTATTTAATTTTTTAATGTGTATGAGTGTATTGCCTGCGTGTAAGTGCTCCCATGTTGTATGATGCCTGAATAGGTCTGAAGAGGGTATTGGAACCCCTGGAACTAGAGTTACAGACAGACAGTTGTTAGCCATCATATAGATGCTGGGACTCGAACCCAGATTCTCTGCAAGAGTAATCAGTGTTCTCAACTGCTGAGTCATCCCTCCAGACAGCCTAGCTAGCTTTAACTGTTAACTTGGCAGTTTAGGAGTCACCTGAGAAGAGGGCTGGAGAGATGGCTCAGCAGTTAAAAGCACTTGTTGCTTTTGCAGAACTGGGTTTGTTTCCCAGCACCCACACAACGACTAACATCCATAACTCCAGTTCCAAGGGATCTGATGATGGCCTCCTCAGGTCTCTGGGGGCATTGCATGCACACAGTGGACTTACATACATGTAGGCAAAATCCTCATACATAAAATTGTGCCAACATCTAAGTGTTATTAGAAAAAACAATGAGTATTTCTGTAAGAAACAGTAAATTTTAAAATGAAATGAAGATCTTTTTTTTTTGGTCTTTTTGAGACAGGGTTTCCCTGTATCCCCAGCTGTCCTGGAACTCACTATGTGGTCCAGGCTGGCCTTGAACTCACAGAGATCCACCTGCCTCTGCCTCCCGAGTGCTGGGATTAAAGGCGTGTGCCACCATGCTGGGCTGAAGATCTTTTTTAAAGGTTAAAAATTCAATTTTATGTCTTATAGGGTTTATACTGAGCTCAATATTGTATAACTGTATTAATTCAACTGTGAACCTAAAAATTGTATAGCCACTTTTGAAAGAGATGTATCTTTGCTCTGGAAATTGTTATTGAGTATGTTAAAACTGTAATGAAATGCTTCTTCAAAAAAAAATTAATTAAAAAAAAAGCTACCTGAGAAGTGGATTTCAATTGAGGGATTATTCAGAAAGCACTGGCCTGTGTGTGGGGGGGGCTTGCATTTTTAATTAACTGTTGCAGCCAAGGTCCCTTTGACCTCCTCCCCACAGGGGCAGGGGATAAGTAGGCGTGAAGTCAACAACACAGACTCCGGGACACTCACTAGGCAATGTGCAAGCCAGCTTGTTTATTGTGAACACAGGCGTCTCCTTTATACCCCCTTCCCTCCTCCCATTGGTCCCTTATGTCCTGTTGGCATCCTTCTATTGGAGCTGTGGATGTGTTGTTGGTTTCTAGCTGCCGGGGCAGATTTTCAGTCAGCATCTTCCTGCTCATCAACAGGAAGCAGGGTGCACCTGCACTATTGGTCTCATGCCTAGCCTCCTACAATCCACACTTTTTGTTTTAAATTGTTGGCAGTCTAGGGGGAGGCAGTGGCTAACTGTCCTCTCAGGTCTTAGGACATTTTTATGAAGCTGTGTCTGTCTTAGGTTGTCCTCCCCATGTATGAGCCTTACCTGTCATCGGAGTGTGCATCTAGCCTCATGCCCATCCTGTCTTAGATTGACTTATTGTGGGAGAATCTTACCCGTCATTGACCACCAGCTTTGACCTAGATGTCCTTCAGAGAGCATGAGATCTGCCAGGGTGGTGGGCTAGGTCTTAGGAGGTGGCATTTAGCCTGAAGCTTTGTTTATTTTGGTAAACCAGGCTTGAATTACTTCAGTAGGTGGGCCCCTATTGGGATCTCATAGACTCATGAGGATCTGTAAGGTGGCTTTGTTGGTGGCCTTTTGTCTATGGATGTGCTGAAAATGACACTTGAACAAGAGGATTAACGCAATAGCTATGCAACCCAAGAGGGCTCAAGTGACCAACCAGGACGGGCCAAAAATTTTCTTTAGATTTTCCCAGATCTGTTCAAGGAATGTGGTATTTAATTCTATAACGGATCATTTAATTCTATAACTGGAGCTCTAGTATAATTAAGAGCAATAATTTGTCCTCACAATTGGATGGGGTAATTGAGAAATTTATTGGACCATGAGCCTGTAATGTAATCCTTTAAATTTTTTCTAGCTACTGTGATATTGGAGACTGGGTAAGGGGTCAAACAGATATCCTTTTACCTTGAGTCAGAGGCAAGTAGGGTCATTTCTCTAACTGTATCTATCTCTTCTGCCAGAAAGTCGATTCGCTGCTGTAGAATATGGATAGCACTCTAAAGGTGTTGGTTTATTAAATCCTGAGTGTGGAGGGCAGTGGCGGATTTGCTTACTACCTCATTGAGTGCAACAGCGGTAGTCATGGTTTGGGTCAGGGATACTGCCACCGCAGTAGCCCCCCCTATGACCAACAGAATAGCAGCGATGGTGGCAGAGGTAATGCCAAACTCACACTTGTTCCTAGTTAAGGCAACCTCGGTTCGTTCTATGAATTGTACAGGGTGAAAATGAGAATTCGAGGTCACTGGGAACCATACGACAGCCGGTTCCCATATGATGATGGCCCGTTGATGTGTGGGGGCCCAACGTGCCACAAGGAGACAGGTCCTATTTGTGCAGGCCAAAGAGGTGTTAGATGAATTAGTGAGTAAGAAGAAGAAAGGGGCCCGCACACAGCGGTAGCATTGAAGGATGTATGATTGATTTGTGTAAGATTTGCCTGATTTAGATCCGACAGCGGTGTAGGAATCCAGGGCTGTTGAGCCCCATCAGGGCCCAAGTTAACCGCAAAGACATGGAGGGCTAGGATGGTCAGGGGAGTAGTCAGGAGGCTTAGCAGCACAGGCAGGGGAAGGAGGAGGCCGGGCAGGGGCCATGGGGATTTGTAACACCCCCAGGGATAAAGCGATGGGGGTTGAAGGCACTTAGTGGAGAGAGGAAACATCTGTACAATGAGGCGGTTTGGCAGGGGAGGGCAAGGAATCATTCTTCACATCCGAATCAACATCTTCCGGCATGGTGGGTGGTGACTGAATAGAAAGGGCGACCATTTTCTGGTCTTGGCAGTGGTCATTAAAAGATTTAAGGATCTCTTCAGTAGAGCCCGCTTTAATGGAACTGAGGATGCCCAACAAAATAGGGACAAAAGGGGTGGGTGGTGTTTTGCCTTCTTGAACTTCTCACTTCCTTGCTAGGAAGAGGACTCACATCCACATGTCAGGATCCCACGTGTTTTCGGGGGAGATCCACGGAGCAAGGACCGAAGCCTCGGTCCAAAAGTCCTCTAGGTGACTACGTTTAATCCTAATCCCGTGGGATGTAAGCAGGGATTTGAGGGCTGAAATTTGGGACTCTTTGCAGTGGGATGGGAAATTTCACATGTCGTAGGAAGGGGGTGGGAAAGGGGGGCACAGACAAAATACACTTGAAAGTAAGAGAAAGGAAGCCACGCTGAAAAAGGAAACATTCAGACCAGCCTTACGGAGAAGGCGGAAGGGGATTTCCAACGGGGAACCTGCCCGAAAATTTGAGACCAGCCACCACCCTAGGGGCATTTAACTGGTGGTTGTGTCACCAGTTTGAGAGAAGGGAGGCAAATATCAAAACCAAAAGCGAAAGTAAGGGAGGAAGAAGAGCGAAAGGTGGTGTTTAGGAACCAGGTATCAGTGTGCTTGGTGGGGGACTTCCAAGGTTCGTTAGCCCACGGCTGTATGCCCACACAGTCTCCGGTCATGGGACACCCTGTCAGGTGTCCATAGTTCCGTCTCCTGGATGATCAGTCCTTATGTGGAGAGGCTAGGTGAACCAATTTTAAGGATATGTGCCCTATGGACAGACAAACATGGACAAATGAGAAGAGGAGATGGGCCTCAGTCACTCACCGGACCGAAGGCAAATAACAAATAACAGAAAGGGGCCTACTTACTGAGAAAAGAGCCAAAGGGGACACCAAGAAGTGTGTTGATCAAGAGGAGCGGGAAAGGTCAGGGGCGGGTGCAGTCGGCGCAGCAGATTGTAAAAATGACGATTCAGAAGAGAAAAACGAAAAGGGTGTAGATTTCCAAGATCAGTGCGGGATCCATCTACCACGTTGGGCACCAGATGTTGCAGCCAAGGTCCCTTTGACCTCCTCCCCACGGAGGCAGGGGTTAAGTAGGTGCGAAGTCAACAACACAGAATCCGGGACACTCACTAGGCAATGTACAAGTGAGCTCATTTATTGTTGAACACAGGTGTCTCCTTTATACCCCCTTTCCTCCTCCCATTGGTCCCTTATGTCCTGTTGGCATCCTTCTATTGGAGCTGTGGATGTGTTGGTTTCTAGCTGCAGGGGCAGATTTCCGGTCAGCATCTTCCTGCTCATCAACAGGAAGCAGGGTGTGCCTGTGCTGCTGGTCTCATGCCTAGCCTCCTACAATTAACTAAAATTTATTTTTTTAAATTGTGGAGTGTGTGTATCCGCACATGAGTGCAGGTTCAGAGGGAGGCCCTAAGGTATTGGATCTCCTGGAGTTGGGGTTACAAGTGGTTGTGAGTCACCTGATATGGGTGCTGGGAACTGAACTTGGGGTCCATAGAAGAGCAGTACATGCTCTTAACCTCTCAGCCATTTCTCCAGCCCCATGAAATGTTCTTTATACAGGGATTGCCTTGACTGCTAATTGATGTAGAAGGGCCCAGCCCAATGTGAGCAACACCATTCCCTGAGCAGGTAGTCCTGAGCTGTACAAGAAAGCTACCTAAGCAGGCAGGTGGATCTCTGTGTGTTTGAGGCCAGCCTTGTCTTCATAGCAAGTTCCAGATCAATCACCTAGGGATGCATAGTGAGATGGTGTCACACAAATAAAAAAAGGAAGCTGGGCGTGGTGGCACATGCCTTTAATCCCAGCACTTGGGAGGCAGAGGCAGGCGGATCTTTGTGAGTTCAAGGCCAGCCTGGTCTATATAGTGAGTTCCAGGACAGCTGGGGCTACAGAGAGAGAGACCCTGTCTCAAAAAGATAAAAAAATAAAATGAAAAATAAAAAAGGAAAGCTAGCTCAGCATACACCTGCAAGCGAACCACCAAGCATCATTCCCCCATGATTTCTGCTGTATTTCCTTGGCTGTGAGTTCCCTGGTTGGAGGTAATGCTGTGCAGAATAGCAAATAGATCTGCTTCCAGGTCACTCAGTGATAGACTATGACCTGGGAGTATAAGCCAAAACACCTCCCTGCTCCAACCCCGCCCCCAAGTTGCTTTTTGTATGAATTGTCAACAAGGTATTGTCATTGCTCTTGGTTTCCCATAAGAACTAGATAAAGGGCTGGAGAGATGGCTCAGCAGTTAAGAACACTGTTCTTGCAGAAGACCTGGGTTCGAATCCCAGCACCCAAATGGCAGCTAATAACTGTCTGTAACTCCAGTTCTAGGGGCTCCAACAGTCTCTTCTGCCCTCCACAGGCATTGCAGGACATGGGTGCACTTACCTACAAGCAGGCAATACATGCAAATACATAAAATAAAAATTAAAATATTAAAAAAAAAGAACTAGATCTTATTGCTGAAGATACAAAGCACTTTGATTGCAGGAAATAAGAGAAATCTAGCTGGAGCTGAATTAGAAGTTTCCTCCATGCTGACTAGCTTTTATAGTGCCAGGTGCTGTGCAGGCCAGTGGTGAAGTCATCCACCGTCATACCCAGCAGTGGACAGTGTGTGCTGCAATACCTACCCATCAGGCAAGATGTGCCTAATGGTACAACAGCAACACAACTGTTATCAAGAAAACCAACTGCTTTTTAAAAATTGGAATTGAGGGGATTCATGCTTGGAACTGTAAGTCTGGTCAAAAGCCCATGGTTGAACTGTGTATGGTAGCACACACCTTTAATCCCAGCACTTGGGAGGCAGAGGCAGGTGGATCTCTGTGAGTTCAAGGCCAGCCTGGTCTACATAGTGAGTTCCAGGTCAGCTGGGGCTACAGGGAGACCCTGTCTCAAAATGACAAAAAAAAGTTATTGAGATACATCAACATTATTGAAAAGGTTTTTTTTTTTTTGGCTTTTTGAGACAGGGTGTCCCTGTAGCCCCAGCTTGCTATGTAGACCAGGCTGGGCTCAAACTCATAGAGATCTACCTGCTTCTGCCTCCCAAGTGCTGGGATAAAAAGCTTTTTCAAAAACGGTTTCAGAGACCAGAGAGATAGCTCAGTGGGTAAAGGAACTGCCACCAACCTTGATGACCCGAGTTTGATCCCTGGGACCCACATGGTAGGAGAATGGATTCCCACAAGTTGTCCTCTGACCTCCACATGAGTGCCATGGTATGCATGTGCCGTTCTGCCCCTACCCTCCCCATACAAATAAAATTAAAAGGAGGTATCTAAACACTAAAAAGCAAACAACAACAACAGCAACAACAACAAAAAGGAAAATAGTTCCAAGAGAATAGCTCTTGCAAGAGTGGGTAGGGCAAAGAGCTGTTTCTCTATTCATGTGGTAGACTATTATATTAAAAATATGTAATTGGGTAAAGGTTCAAGAATCATACACCTCAAGCTATTCAGTGAGACCCAGAAATTCACCATGAAGAAGACAGTACCAGCTGTCACAAACTCAAGGAGCAGCCTCAGTCAAAGGAAAAAAGAATAAATCATACTTATTTATAAATGGATGATCAGAACAAGTAATGGGGGAAAGGTTTCATCAAGTAACTTCTAAATGATATTTTTTTTCTAAAAGTGCGTGTCATCTTAAAAAAAAATAAATCTAGGTGTTGGAGAGATGGCTCAGCAAATAAGGGCACAGGGTGCTTTGAGAGGACCCAAGTTTAGTTCACAGAATCCACGTTGGGTGGCTCACAACCTGTGACCCCTGCTCCAGATCTGACACCCTCTTCTGGCCTACACATGTGCATTTCTGGCATGCACATGCACAGGCACAGACACACATAGACACAGACTGAAATGTTTTTTAAAAATATCAGTCAGCCTGAATGAACAGATATGGCTTGTTTATTATATATTATAATACAGTTATCTGACAAAATTTCTCCAACTTTGAAGTTCCATAGATGACAAAAAATTGAGAATGACATACACATTAAAGATGACCTTAAATGTTGGAAATATGTACACTTAATCACCATTTCTTAGTTCATCATCCAGAATTCTCATACACTGACACAAAAGCTTCAACAAGTACCTACCTAGCATGGCCTGATTCTTTCCTCAAATGTTGGGTTCATCTCTTGTGATTTTTAATTTACCTTTGTAATTGAAACTTTTCAATTGTAATTATGCTAAATAAGCCTACAAGTGTGTAGGTGTGTGTGTATACACATATATACTGTAACCTTAATCTCAGTTAATTTTCTTTCTTCTTTGAGACACTCTCATGTATTCCAGGCTGGCCTTAATCTCACACTATGTAGTCCATGTATGATTGCCTCCACCTTCTAGGTGCTAGGATGAGAAACATGAGCCCACACGCCTAATCATGCACAGCAGGAGATAAAACCCAGGGCTTTGTGTATGCTATGCAAGTACTCTCCCAACTGAGCTAAAAACCCAGGTCCTCACATGACTTTATTTTAAATGCAATTTTAACTATTTTTTATTTTCAGCATTGTATTAAAAAAAAAAAAAGCACTTATAAGCTTTCCTAGAAAATAAGGAAACCATACAAAAAAGTTGGGTCTCATATTTTACATATTTACATTAACATTTCACATACTCAAAAATGGAGCTATGCCGGGCATGGTGGTGCACGCCTTTAATCCCAGCACTTGGGAGGCAGAGGAAGAGGAGGAGGAAGAGGCGGAGGAGGAGGAAGAGGAGAAAGTTGTTAATTGCAGAGAACTATATATTGTTTGACTGACTTTATATAATGAGTTCCAGGACAGCTGGGACTACTGTCTCAAAAAGACCAAAAAATAAATAAATAAATAAAAAAAGGAGCTATATGCAACTTCTTATACTAAGGCATCATTATGGTAATATAAATAATAGCCTAAATTAACATTGATTACACCATGCACCATGACTTCTGATGAAAGTCATATTGTTTTGTCAAAAGGTCATTGAAACAATTTCTAAAAATAATTCAGAGTCATAAATACATTGATTTTCTTATTTTGGTATCATGAGACTTTACAATGGTGAAAAGCAAGTTCTTGTATCAATATCTTTAGCTTCATAGGTTTCCTCAAAAGTCAAGTATTCTAAGGGCCGAGGATTCAGAAGTAGAGTACTTGCACAACACACACATGGCCTAGGTATCACACCATACAAAGGACACATCTCCAGTTGTTGAGCAAAGTTTATACAATGACTAAATGTCTGGCCACTTTTCTTACATTTATAGGGTTCTGCATCCGTATAAATTTCCTGGAGGGATGAGTGCCAGGTAAAGGATGCTCCACATTCTTATGTAAGTAAGGTCCCCTGCCAGTATACATTCTCTAAAGTCAAGTAAGTTGTGAGTCTGAAAGGCATTTCCACATTCTTCACTTACACTGCTCTTCAGTATGTGTTATCAGTTAAGTTTTGAATCATGAATAATGTTTCCACATTCCTGGTGTTGCATGTACTTTGCCAACCCAATTTTCTGATGTCTATTAAATTCTGAGCCATGAAAAAAGGTCTCCCCATATTCCTTATATTCAGTTTCCGCATGTGAATTTTCTCACATTGTGAAAGATATGAACTCAAGATGAGTCTTTCCACATTGCTTATACTAGCAAGATTTCCTACCACCGTGAATTCAGTGGTGTGGAAGGCTTTCCCAAATTTCTCACACACATAGGCTTCTTACGAACATGGACACTCTGATGTTTGGTAAGAGTTGCACCACAAAAACAGGCTTTTCTACACACTATTATCAGCTGGATTTCTCATCAGTGTAAGTCTGCTGACATAGCTGAGCCATGAGTAAAATCTTTCCAACACTCCTTACATTTATAAGATTATTGACCAGTGTGAATTCTCTCATGTTTAATAACATGTGACCACTGACTAAAGGCTTTTCTACATTCATTACATCCTTGGGCTGTTCAACACTGTGAATTCTCTGGTGCTTAATAAGATGTGACTGCTGAATAAAGGCTTTCCCACATTCGTTACATTCATAGGGCCTTTCACCAGTATGAATTCTCTGATGTCGAGCAAGGTCAGAAGCAGAAGCAAATGCCTTCCAACATTCCTGACATTTATAGGGCTTTTCACCGGTATGTAGTCTCTGATGTCGAGTAAGTTCTGAGCTATATCTAAAGGCCTTTGGGCATTCCTTACATTGAAAACGTTTTTCCCTAATATGTATTGTCTTAAGATTCCTATCACTTGAATGCCAACTGAAGTCCCTGCCACGCTCTTTATATTCATATGATGTCTTAGCAGTCTGAAATTGAGGAAGTTCTGAATCATGAAGAAAATTCTCTGCATATCCCTTATCTTCCCAGAACTTCTCACCAGTATGAACTAATGGATGTTGAGCATGCTCTAAGCCAGAACTAAAGGCCTTTTCATCTTCATTGAATTCATGTGATTTCTTAATGTGAATTTTCTGATGTTGAGTTAGGTGTGCACCACGAGTGAAAGCTTTACCACATTCCTTACATACATAAGGCTTTACACCTGTATGAACTCTCTGATGTCGACCAAGGTCTGATCTACAAATAAATGCCTTATCACATTCTTTACACTTATAGGGCTTTTCACCAGTATGGATTTTCTGATGTCGAGCAAGGTCTGAGGGGCAACGAAAGGCCTTCTCACAGTCCTTACATTTAAAAGATTTCTCCCTATTATGAATTTTCTTGAGACCACTAACAATGGAACGTAAACTAAAAGCCTTGCCACATTCTTTACATTCATATATTTTCTTACCAGTATTAATTGTCTGATACTGAATAAGCTCTGAGTCAGGCAAAAAGGTCTTTCCATTTTCCTTATCTTCAATGAATTTCTCACCAATGTAAATTAACTGACGTTGAGTATGATCTAAGGCAAAACTAAAGGCATTTTTACATTCTTTACATTTATGCAATTTATCACCAGTATGAATTTTCTTATGTTGGGTTAGCTGTGACCCACATGTAAAAGCTTTCCCACACTCCTTACATACATAAGGTTTTTCACCAGTGTGAATTCGCTGATGTTTAATAAGATGTGACTGCTGAATAAAAGCCTTTCCACATTCATTACATTCATAGGGCTTTTCACCAGTATGAATTCTCTCATGACGAGTAAGGTCTGAGCCACAACTAAAGGCCTTTCCACATTCCCTACAGTGATAGGGTTTTTCACCAGTATGAATTCTGTGATGCCGGGTAAGGTCTGAGCTGTAATTAAAGTACTTCCCACATTCCTTACATTCGTAAGACTTCTCACCAGTATGAATCCTCTCATGGACACTGAGCAGTGAATGAAACCTAAAGGCCTTCCCACATTCCTTACATTTAAAGGGCTTCTCCCCAGTATGAATTCTCTTATGACCCGTAAGACTTGAACGAAAACTAAAAGCCTTGCCACATTCTTCACACTGATATGTTTTCTTTTTACCAGTGTGAACTTTCTGATATTGAGTAAGTGTGGAAGCAGGAGGAAAGGTCTTCCCACATTCCACATCTTCCCTGAATTTCTCACCAGTGTGAATTAACTGATACTGAGTGTGGTCTGGGCCAAAACTAAAGGGTTTTTCATATTTGTATTCATTTGATTTCTCTTCTATATTTAGCTTTGGATATTGATTCAAAGCTGTGAGCTGGTTCAAAGTAGGCAGATTTTCATAAGTGAGAGTCATTTGCTGAAAACATTCCTCTTGATTTTCATTTTGTGTTTGACCCTCACCTTTGTCTTCCCAATCACCTCTAAGACATGAACCTTCAAGGCTGTGGCTTATATCAACTTCCATTATTTCCCACCGGGATAATTCCCTTGAAAATGTGCTATGTTTTGGTAGTAACTTCACCTGCCATGAGGAATCCGTATCTGAAAGATAAGAATGTAAATACATACCGTTTTACTGTCTAAAAAGAAATAAAATGCCCACAAAAGCAAATGCTAAAGCACACAAGGTATGTAAGAGAGAGAGAGAAACGGACTGTGGACACACACATGCCATGGTACCCATGTGGAAGTCAACGCACAATCTTCAGCAGACAGTTCTATCCTTCCACCATGTGTTTCAAGGACTGAATTCAAATCTTCAGGCTTGCATGGAAAGCACTTTTATTTGATGAGATCATGCTGGCCCTACTACACTATTTTTACAAAGTACCAGGCACACTAAATAGTGAACAATGACAGGGCTGCATCACCCACAAAGAAGAAAAATGGGAAATACAGGGAAGTAGAAAAGCTGGCATTTGTCTTTTTTGGACCCTAACCACTTTTGTTGTTGTTGCTGTTGTGTTTGAGACAGGTCTTACTATGTAGCCCTTGCTGGCCTAGAACTCGTTATGTAAACCAGGCTGGTCTCAAACCCTAGAGAGCTGCCTGCCTCTGCCTCCCAAGTGTTGGGATGACCCTAACTTCTTTTCAGGTACTTTCTCCTAAGTGACCAAAACTTGTTTTGAATGTATTATTCTGACTTTCAGCAAAGTAACCTAAAAAGTGTTCTTTTAATGTGTAACTTATGCAACATTTCTGAATATGATCCTGTCACAGAAACAAAAGTTTCCTTAATATATACTCTTAGTTTACACTTCTAAATCTAAAGTGAAATTAGAAAACTGGTAACTGTTGGTTTAAAATATGACCTAATGAATGCAGGAAACACCTGAGGAGGGAGAAAGTAGATAAAATTAAAAAATTCAAGAAGGCTGGATGTGGTGGCACAAACCTGGAAGAAAGACAGGAGGAAAGAAAGGAGGGAGAGGAATTTGAAAGTAGCTAAAACAAGTATGTTCACAATTTTTTAGGGAAAGAAGAAATTTATAAATATCTAAATGAAAAAAGGTAAAGAGCAAGAGATAGGAAAGCTTGATCTAAATCATTCATAAAATACTAACTGCCAGACAGAGAGACTGGCACTTAACTTTGGCTATGGGAGGGAATGCTATAGGTGGTATCCAGAGTGAACAGTATCTCAGAAAAGGCTCTGTATATGTTTCATGTCTCCTCAAAGGCCTTTGGGGAAGGAAAGGCTATTCCAAATTGATATTCTAAAGCACTACTGACACACCCAGCAGCCAGACTATCATCTGTAATGATGACTGCCTGTGCCAGCTCAGCTTTCACTCACCTGGGCAAAATCCTCTTGTCTTGTCTAAATCCATCCAGGTATCTTGGTCTTTTTCCAACATGGGGAACACATGTGGTTGATAAATGCAAAGTCCTGCACGTAAGATAAAATATGGGGAAATGACTGACTACATGGGTAAAGGTTCCAAAATTTGCTTCCAGTGTCTTGGTTAGTAAGGAGTGACAATGACAGGAAGGGCAGGAAAAGGCACAAAGCATTCCTAAAGGATGATTAACACACAGTCCCCAATGATGACTACTCTCTTTGGAAAACACAAAACAGAAGCCATTTTCCCAGAGGAAGCACAGGTCAGAAATTCCCTCGGCATATGAAAAACAAGCCAGTACTTGACAACAGAAAACAGAAATTTTCCAGGTTAAATTCTGAGTCTTACCCACTGAGACAAGGTGGCTGTAGTTCTCCAACATCACATCTCTGTATAAATTCTTCTGTTCCGGGTTTAGGCATTCCCATTCCTCTTGAGAGAAATCTATAGCCACATCCCTGAATGTCATTACCTGCCAAAGGACAAACCCAAATGCTAATGGTAAAAATTTAAACAAATGATTTAGATGGGAAAGGGCACAGCAGGGAACGGGGTCATATGATGAACAAAGCCTAGAGCTAGCAGCATGTGGTATGGAAGGAAAAGATATGGAGGTAAGTGTGACTATAAAGCTGAGGGCCCACAGGCTCTGAAAAATCGCTTGGTCATTGCATCATCAGACCCTGCACATAGGAACACCAAGACGCTAGGATAGCAGCCCAGAAAAGACATCACAGGCACTTTGGGCTGACATCACGGGCAGGCTAGACCTGTCTGAAGTCACCAACTCCAGATGTATGTCTTACATGACAAACTGTGGTTATTTTATGGGCTGCCCATTTTTTTCCCTTTGGCTCTTTTAGTGTAAGCTACTTTTGTTCAAGTTTCCATCATTTTAAAGAATTCCTTACAGATATATTCCCAAATTAAATATGATTTTCTAGGCAGAATGTATAGGCTCTCTGTAAGCAATTGCCAATCAGTAAATGTCTTGCTGATTTCCTGGTAATCTCCCTGATCTCTGTAAACTCAGTGTTTCCATCATAACCTCTAAAAGCATCACAAAGTGCCACATGCTGAAATGAATATTAAACACCTTCAAGTTTTATCCTGACTGACTAAAGTGCTCCATTCTACATGTAGAATAAATAAAAACGTTCTTATAGTCTGTCTCCTTTAACCACTCAGTTCTACCATGTTAAGCCACAGTGTGGAAATCAAACTCTAGTATTCCCTCTTTAGAAATATATTCTTCTTCAATCAGGAGCTACTGGTTGCCATGTGGAACTAGAGACTATCAGTTAGAAAACACAAGTAATGTCTGGGGAAAGCACTACACTGTTTCACAACTATCACTTACCACTGCAAAGTGGTTTAGGTTAAGCAGTTGTAGAAAAAGTGACAACAATATTAATATTCTGAGAAATAAAATTGTGGTTTTTGAGACAATTCAAACTCACATGGGCCATGATTTAAAGCTCCTCAGAGTGATCAGTCCTCCACTTGATTCCTGTCTTTACAAAGCAGACTCCTGAGAAAACAGTATATGAAAAGAATCATGAGAGGACAGGCTTTCTGAGAAGGCCATTTTCTTCCCTGGAGGACGGTCAGAAGGAGCACGAGGAAATCCTGGCCCCAGGGACCAGAGAAACACAACTAAAGCAGGATGGAGTTTCAACCTAGTGTCAAAATCATTTCATAGATCAAGATATGGGATAAAGCCATTCTGATTTACCCTAAGTTTCCCCATCACTCTACAGAGCTTGCATTTGAAATCCTCTAGGTGACCTCAAGGGCAATGGAACCCTCCCATGTGGATGCCCACTGCAGCTGCCCAGCTCCTATGCATGTGGAGGGCAATGCCTCCCACCTTCTACATGTCTAACCAAGTCTAGGGTACCGGCTGTGTAATTTTCATCTAGAGCATCCAAGAAGGGTCACGCCATAAAATTCAAGGCAAGTTTAAGGCTAAAACAGGCTGAACAAATTCACCAGGCATCCAGTGAGACAAGTGATATACGTAACCAGGTAGTTTTCATTAGGGCACCATCAGAAATGTGTGCACAGTGTCTTAGCCCCACTGTGTACCATCAGTTCCCATTAACCTCCAGTCTCTGACAAAGTCCAGACCTAACAAGTATGCTTGAGTCTGGGCCTCATCTCTGTAGTAAGAAATAACTCTATATTCTCATTCTCGTATTCATATTCTTTCTCTCTCTCTCATTTGTTTGTTTAGAGATAAGAGTCTCCCTGTAGCCCCTGCTGGCCTGGGGCTTGTTATGCACACCAGGCTGGCCCCAATCTCACAGAGATCTGCCTGTTTCTGCCTCCTGAGTGCTGAGATTAAAGGCATGTGCCACCATGCACAGCTCAAACTCTACATGTTTAAAGTAAGGTTTAAATTAATTAAAAATGTGCAAGTTGAGGTAAGAGGGTAGATCAAGGATAAATGCAATAAGGACTTATAAAAATTTCATGTAAACTATGCAGTATTAATTTGCCCTATAACACAGGGAGCTCAGTGCCATGATAAGTCCTTACAAGAAAAGTAAGGAGCTATTGAACAAGCTATGGAGTGAAACACCGTCTTGGAAGAAAAAGGAACTTGAGAGCAATTACACAATTTGAAGGAAGAACTAGTTCTAATCCTGACATTCATACTGGAAGCCATAGAGAAAAACAGGAAAACAACCTGTGTGGCTACTTCGGTGTTGAGAAATACTCATTCTAGGGGTTGGAGGGATGGCTCAGCAGTTAAGAGTTCTGGCTGCTCTTGCATAGGACCTAGGTTTGGTTCCCAGCACCCACATGGCTGCTAACAATTGTACCTAACTCCAGTTCCAGGGGATCCTACACCTTCTTCTGACCTCTGCAGGTGGGTGGGTGAACTTACATACAGGCAGGCAGTACACTCATACACGTAAAATAAAAATAAATAATTTTAGAGCTGGGCATGGTGGTGCGCGCCTTTAATCCCAGCATTTGGGAGGCAGAGGCAGGTGGATCTCTGTGAGTTCAAGGCTAGCCTGGTCTACATAGTAAGTTCCAAGACAGCTGGGGCTACAGGGAGACCCTGTCTCAAAAAGACCAAAATATATAAAT
>NW_008355971.1:740568-804761 GCF_000622305.1 Nannospalax galili
TATTATATATTATATTTATTTATATAAATAAATAAATATTTGAAAATTTTTTTAAAAAATGAAAAGACAAGGGTTTGACACAGTGGTTAAGAGCACTGGCTGCTCTTGTAGAAGACCTGAGTTTGGTTCCCAGCACCCACATGGAGGCTAACAACTGTAACTCCAGTTCCAGGGGATCCATCACTCTCTTCTGACCTCCATGGGCACATGGTGGTATACTTACATACATGTGGGTAAAATACATATCAAATAAAAATGAATAAATTTTTTATACAAGAATGTTCACAACAACACTGCTCATGAGAATTCAAAATTAGAGAAAAATCCAAATGTTCACTGACTGGAAAATGAACAATCAGTATCTCCATGCACTGGATTACCATCTGGCAATGAGAACAAATGGATGGTTTCTACAGGCAAAAACATGGATGATTCTCACAAACATCATTTTGAACTGAGACCTGAGTGACTCCACCTTGTATAAAACCTCCATAGGACCAACCCAGGCCTGGGCCCTGTTCCAAGAAAAACCACACTACTTGGAACAGATAGAGAACAACTCCCCCGCCAACGGTCAATTAACCAGGGACAGGAAAGTACTAAAAGTCCAGATATCTTTTCAGATTTCCTGAAGCCAGCAGTTTATGGTTTGGCACTGAGCTGCAACCAATCAGATGCTTGCCAGGCTGGAGACCCCCTACTCCCCTACTTGCTGAACTTGCTGAAATAAACCTATAAAAAACTCTGTCTCCCAAAGCAAGGGGTCTCACATCTGAGATCCGCTGAGTCGGTGACAGAGTGGACCCAAGCTTAAGCCTGCAACAATAAAAAAAAACATTGTGTATTTACATCGGTCGGCTCCTTAATGGTCTTTGGGGTCTCGCCAACTGGACACAACAGAACAAAAGAAGTCATCAGGTCAATGAGATGGCTCACTGGGTAAGGGTACTGCTGAGCATGCCTGATAACCCATTCGCTCCCCAGAACCTACATAAAGACATGATAAAAAGCTGATACAGTGGTGGCATCTGAACTCCCAGCCCGCCAGTGCCCTGCCAGGGGGGTGGAGCCGGGAGAAGTGCCTGGAAGCTGGCCCAGAAGCGGAGGGCCAGTTAGCTAGCCTGAAATAGCCAGCGTGGCAGAAACAAGAAAGACTGCCTCAACAAGGGGAGGACAGGAACTGACCCCCAAAAGTTGTCCTCTGACCCTCACAGGCACTCTGTATCATAGATGCATGCACACACACAATAAGAGGCCAGCATCGCAGTGCATCATCTCACTTATACATAAATCCAAAAATAGACAAAACCAATGTACACTGGTTTCTTTGAGGGGCAACTACTGATTTTACAGGGTACACACAACCATTTATTTTTAATATGGATACTTCTATAGGTGTTCTCCTTGTACTAATTCACTTAGCTATACAGCTCTAATTGTTTTTGTTTCATTGTATTATGGATATGTTTCTATTGATGAAAACTTTAAAAACTTTGGAGGAACATATAAAAGGCAAAGAAAAATAAACAGAGGCATAATTTTGATCATATCAATACTATAGCTTGACAGGCAGTGACATATAGCAATTGTGAATATCTACATGTCAACTAACATACCTGCAACATGAGGCAAGGAATACAGTAGTTGTCCAGCATGAGCAAGGCCTGAGCTTAATTCCCAGCACTGACAATAACTAAATAAAAATACAAAATAAAAGCCAGGCGTAGTGGCGCTCGCCTTTAATCCCAGCACATGGCAGGCAGAGATGGGAGGATCTCTGTGAGTTCCGGGCCAGCTTGGTCTAGAAATATTAGCCAAAGAGGAGTTAAATACACCTCTCAGCCCAAAACATGTAACTGCTGACTGATCATGTATTAGATTTCAAAGAAAAGAACTCATTATAATGCCAAAGGTAAAACAAAACATGATACAGTAAAGTTACATTGGTCATGTGCTTTGCCTAATACTCCCAACATGCTGTGTTGGTCTCCGCTTTGGAATGACCCCAATGCTTTCCTCATAAATCTTTCTCCACTTTTTTTTAAATGACACCTTAGCTGCATTTTTTTTTAAGATTTAAGATTTTACTTTTTTTTAAAGGTATTTTATTTATTATTTTTATTTTATGTGTGTGTGTATTGCCTGCACGTATGTGCGTGCACCCGTGTTGTGCAATGCCTTGGAGGTCAAAAGAGGGATTTGGATTCCCCTGTAACAGGAGTTAAGGACAGTTCGTAGCCGCCATACGGGTGCTGGGAATCGAACCCAAATCCTCTGCAAGAGCAGTCAGTGGTCTTAACCGCTGAGCCATCTCTCCAGCCCTGATTTGTTTTACTTTTAAAAATTTATTTATGAGCCCAGTGTGGTGGCACACGCCTTTTAATCCCAGTATTCAGGAGACAGGGGCAGGTGGATCTCTGTGAGATCAGGCCAGCCTTGGTCTACATAGTGAATCCAGGCCAGCTGTGACTACAGGGAGACCCTGTCTATTTATAATCCGGCATGGCAGAATTTTAAATTCCAGCACTGGGGAGGCAAAGGCAGACAGATTTCTGGGATTTTGAAGCAAGCCTGGTCTACATAGCGAATTCCATGCCAGTCAAGACTATGTAGTGAGGCCCTGTTTCAAAACAAAACAATTTATATGAACCTTGGGCGGGGGTTGTGCACATTGAGTGCCAGCGCCTTTGGAAGCTAAGAAGGCCACAACAAATCCCCTGGGGCTGGAGTTACAGGTGTTTGTGAGTGCTGGGAACTGAACTCAGGTCCTCTGCAAGTGCAGGAAGTGCTGTTAGACGCTGAGCGCTCTCTCTCTCGCTCTCTCTCTCTCTCTCTCTCTCTCTCAAGCCCTTATCTTACTTGAAAATATATTTTTAATTGTGGGCGGGTAACTGCCGTGACAGCAGGTCCCCACGGTGAGGCAGGTACAGCCTTCTCCAGCCCTTTTCACGCTGTCACTTTTAGAATTCACTGTGACTACACACAACGCTCATTCTCTTGGTGCCAAGGCTGCTGCGCTATCAAGTCTACACACTGGTCAAGCGCTCACAGCCACATTGAACTTGTCCACACAGCTCCTGTGACCGTGACTTTACAGAACAGCCCACAGAACTCAAGCTCCGCACCGCAGTGCCTGCGGCTCCCACACCAACCCCACGTCCGCGCACGCGCACCAACCTTCCACAGCCTCTTCAGAACTCGGTGTTCCGCTGGGTGGAATGTCCCTCATCCCCGTACTAGACCTCGGGGGTGACTAGTCTCCAGGTTGAGGCTCCCAAACGCCCCTCACATCCCGGAAGGCAGGCCAGATGCCAATTTGAACCGGAACAAACCCAAGAGTTTTTAGGACGTTACCGTGGGCGCAAGGCACTCTGGGAAATGTAGTCCTATTCCGCACCGCCTTTAACAAGCCAGAGCCCAACTGTCAACTGACAGGCCCTGGCTTTAACCGCCATATCTTCTCTCAGCAGAGAAAATCGCCCACACAACGCCCACATCTGTGCACGAGACCTTCAAGGTGTTTCCGGTCACGTTTAAATGACCTCCTGCATGATGCTTTTCCTGTTTTCTAGCCACACTATGCCACCGCCATCTTTGGACTGCAGGAGCAGTGGGCGAGTTGCCTCCTGGGAAATGTAGTCCACTGCCTGGGAAGCCATAGAAACCTGCCTCAGCGAGGTCAATTCTTTTCAGCCAGAAGCTGAGATACATCAATACCTCCCAGCAATGACTTGTGGCAACACCTGTGAAATACTGCCAACAAGGGAAGTTCATTAGACAATCTTTGCTTAGAGCTTTTATTGGTGGGCGCTCACATAGGCATGCCACAATTTCAGAGTCCCAGGTGTTTTAGCATAAAAGAGCGTTTACACAGTTTTGGCATAGGGAGCTACTCTTATCTATGAGGATGGCTGAACCCTTTCTCTGGACTGCTGTTTTAAACAAGATGTCTAGTTTTCATCAAATTTCAAGACATGAAAAGGTGAGAAAGCTTAAGACACAAAAGCAAGAGTTTTTTTTAACTTACTAAGAACTTATAAGAACCATCATTAATATTTTAAAACCTTTAATGCACTTTTTTTCTTTTTTCTTTTATTTTGGTCTTTTTGAGACAGGGTATCCCTGCAGCCCTAGCTGGCCTGGAACTTGCTATGTAGACCAGGCTGGCCTCATTCTCACAGAGCTCAATCTCCTGCCTCTGCCTCCCAAGTGCTGATATTAAAAAGATATGCCACCACACATGTCTAATACAGTATTTTCAAGCAGAGGTGATTTTGTACTCTAGGAAGCATCTGGCACTATCTATATAAACTTTTTGGTTGTTGCAACTGGGGAAATCTAATGGGCTGCTAAAACAAGCATGATAACTCTCTACAACAGAAAATTGTGAATAGTGTGTCAAACTCAAAAAACCCTTAGTAGGCTCAGTGGGTAAACTGCTTACTGCTTAAGCATGAAGACCTGTGTTCAGATCTCCAACACCCCATAAAAAGCTGGCATGGTTGTGCATGCTTGTAATCCTAGATGTTAGGAGAGCAGAGATAGGCAAATCCAAGGCCTTTGTTGGCCAGCCAGTCAAGCTGAAAAAGTGCCAAGTTCAGTGGGAGACCCTATCTAAAAACTCTGGTGGATATCAATAGAGGAAGACGCCTGACATTGACCTTTGGCCTCCATGAGCAAAAGTACCCCCTGAAACACACTTTTAAAATAATAGTAACAAAAAGAAACCCTTAGCAATGAAAACTTGGTCTTATTAGTTAAGAGACAGAGAAATATGTTAATAGAACAGAGTCCAGAAACAGACCCACGCAAATAGACCCATTTGATTTTTAACAAAGATGTAAAACAATTCAATGAAGTAGGGATGATCTTTTCAAAAAATGATGTTGGGACAATTCTGAGAAGACCATCTGAGAATTAAGAATGCAAGTATAAAATACAAACCTGAAGCTGGATGTGGTGGTACATGCCTTTAATCCCAGACCTAGGGGGTAGGGGGGAGGAGGTAGGCAGATCTCTGTAACTTCTAGGCCAGCTGGGGCTACAGGGAGACCCTCTCTCAAAAAGATCGGGCGGGTGGGAGGGACCATTTCAAAAGAGGATGAAAGAACCTAAGAACCAGAGATGGTGGATGACCACACACACACACACACACACACACACAGGTAGACACAGACTGACATACACCCTTGAATCTTTCAATGACAGAAATACACAAAGTGGAATGTAGTAAAAGTAAACATTGTGGAATAGTCTTGAAAGCCTGTCATTCTATGAAGAACTGAATGCATTGTAAGCTATGGAAATGAACAGGGGAATATGGTTGTTTAGGACCTGCTTAAATAAAAGAGTACTGGGCTGGGGATGTAGCTCCATGGTCAACCTTTACCATCATATAGCAAAGGATTTGAGACATTTAACACCTGCATCTAAAAACCAGATTCATGCTGGGGGATGGAGCTTAGTAGATGAGTATGTGCCTAGCATGTACAACACTTTGGGTTAGATCTCCAGCATCACAAATTAGGGGTGGGGGGCAGTATTACAGCACATAAAGTACCTATCATTTCAGAAGAGAAAAGGAGACAGCACTTTGCTTTCAAAACTTGTGTGTGTGTTTGATTTTTTTGTTTGTTTTTTCTTTTTGAGACAGGGTCTCTCTGTAGCCCCAGCTGGCCTGGAACTCAAATGGAGACCAGGCTGTCCTCGCTCTCACAAAGATTCATCAGCCTCTGCCTCTTGAGTGCTGGGATTAAAGGTGTGTGCCACCACAGCCCTCTTTCAAATTTTGTATTATTCAAGGCCAGGTGTGGTGGCACACTATTTTAATCCTAGTACTCAGGAGGCAGAAGCAGTTGGAACTCTGTGAGATGGAGGCCAGCCTGGTCTAATTAGCAAGTTCCAGGCCAGCTGGGCCACAGGAAGACCCTGTCTCAACACCCCCCCGACCGCCACCCAAAATTTTTTTTGCTGATATGGAGATCAATCAATTGTGGCTGTGCTGCACCAGTTCTCCAGCATCACATCACTGTGAGGTGTCCTTAAGCTTGTTTTAATTGTGGCTGATGTTACTGGTTTAATTAAAAAGAATCACATCTTGACTGGGTGTGGTGACACACACCTTTAATCCCAGTACTTGGGAGGCAGAGGTAGGCGGATTTCTATGAGTTTGAGGCCAGCCTGGTCTACCTAGTGAGTTCCAAGTCAGCTGGGGCTACAAGGAGACCCTGTCTCAAAAAAACAAAAAATAGTAATCACATCTCTGGAGCAGGGCATGGTGGTTCACACCTATAATTTCCAGCCCTTGAAAGGCAGGAGGACTGCCTTCAGTTGGAGGCCAACCTGACTAAATTGAAAGAGGCTGTCTAAATAAACCTAACAACAGAAACCCCTTGAGAGGTGGAGGTAGGAGGGCCAGCGTTGGCTATAAAGCAAGCTAGAGGCCAACCTCAAAAAAATAATAATGCACATCTCCAGTTTCTCCTGAAGAACAGAGAAGGAAAAATGCAGAATTCCAGGCATAACCCAAAACAAGCACCCCCACAACAAAATACATCATGTTAAAAAAAATTATACTGATGTTGAATTCTCTAAAACAAGTATCCAAGGGGACAATAAATATGCTAATTTCTTATTACTAGCTGTGTACACACACACCATACAGATGCTCCAGGAAGACCTCTTTCATGGCACTCCCCGCGACCGAGGGGCACAGGTAGTCCTACCGCGACCGCAATCACACACACTGAGGTCTGCCTTTGCTCTCTTGGAAGCTTCCTCGCAAACTCCCAGGGCTGGTTTGGGCTCATTCGCTCCCCCAACTGCCAGCAGGGAGGCGAATTCCCAGGCACCTGATTTCTGCCAAAGGATTGGATGACTCAGCCCACTATGGCCGCACTCATTCAGTCGCTGGCGAGGTCTTGGACTACGTTTCCCAGGAGACCTGGACATCGCGGGATGAGTGGAGGCATCCTAGAAACCGCAACAAGCTCCGAGACTGCGCTGGGTTTAAGAAAGCTTGCCCTAGACCAGTTAAACGGGAAAGGATAATTTCGTTTAAGTTTTGTAATAAGGGGCTGATGAAATGGCTGAGTGGGTAAAGTGGCTTGCCGCCAAGCCTGACGAACTAAATTCGAATCCCGGGACCCACAAGGTGGAAGGTGAGAACCGACCGCTGCAAGCTGTCTTCTGAACTCCACACGCGAGCGCCACACACATACACACAAGCCAAACAAATGCAATTTTTAAAAAAGGGTATTGCAGGCCAGGCGTAGTGGCGCACGCCTTTAATCCCAGCACTTGGGAGGCAGAGGCAGGCGGGTCTCTGTGAGTTCGAGGCCAGCCTGGTCCACATAGTGAGTTCCAGGACAGCTGGGGCTACAGGGAGAACCTGTCTCCAAAAGACAGGAAAAAAAAAAAAAAAAAAAAAAAAATGGGGGTTTTGCAATAAGCTCGGTACTGTAGCTCACGCCTTTAATCCCAGCACTGTGAAGAGGCAGGAGGATCACCAGGAGTTCAAGGCCAGCCTGGGCTACAAGTGTGAGACCTTGTCCCCAAACAAAATAAATTTTTGCAATAGTCACTTTCGAATAGCTGCTGGCGAATTACAACCAATGGGCAGAGGGAAGAGGCAGTGGATGGTAAAGCACTAAAGGGAATCCAAGCATCCAGGGTGAAAGAGGGATTCTTACCAACCTGGTTCGGCAGGACTCCGCTAAAGTCAGGTTCACAGGCCATGGATAAGGTTCATTGGCGCCTGATCAAGGTCTACAGAGTCTGTCAGCTGGGATTTCCGCAGGCTCCGATGAACAGCCAATCGGGCCTGTTGGTTTATGTATAACATTGAGTTTATGCGGCCTGCGGCTTCCTGGACTACATTTCCCAGAAGCCTCTAGGCCTTGTGCTCAGGCTAAAGAGAACTACAGCCTCTTCTGAAGAGTGGGCTGGCTATTCCTGTCAGATTTGGGGAGAGCTAGATTAGATCTTTTAGACTTCCCGAGGCGCCTTGGTAGCAAGTGTCTGGACCGTCCGGCCTGTGGAAGTTGTGGTGGGGAACAGGTTGGCACATGGAAATGCTGAGGCGTGTGGGATTGTTACAGTGTGTCTGTGTGACAGTGTATGGAATTGTGAAAGCAGAGAGCTGGACAGGATTCGGGATTGTAATTGTGATGGTGTCCATTGTGTGTGTGTGCATGGAGTATGTGTGACCAATTATGTTACAGTTTTTACCAGTGTGAGGGCCCCTAAGTGTGTGTCCCCTTGGCTTGTGTATTTGTGCCCATTGGCCCAACTGGGTGGGCATGTGAAGTGCTTTGACTGAATGTTGTGGCTGCTTCCCGGTGTTTCTAATGTTGATGTCGTGATGGAGAGGGGGATTTGTTGCTGTCCCTGGGTCTTCACAGCCTATGGCATTTCGAATGTGAGAAGTTTCTATGAACTGCCATCATGACTGTGTGCAAGCCTTGGTATGTGCGAATGTTTGTGGGGGGCAGATTATATTATCATTTGAGGCACCTGTGACTTTGTGTGTTTCCTTGGCGTGTGTGATTGTCTGGAGAGTCACTGTGGGTGGCATCTTTGTGCCTTCGTGATGCCCACCACAGGAGACTTGTGGGGCTTGTCAGGGACAGATTCTATCCAGCACTACAGTGACCCTACATTTATCTTATGGCTGGATTGAACAGGATGCCCTAGACTTCTCTGATGTCCTCCTGTATGTCATCAGTGATAGGGGTTCAGACACATTGTCTGAAATGGTTGAATGGGCAGGCAAAAAAGTCTGGTGTTTCCTCATTCATTTTTCCTTCCCCAGATCTGTCCTGGTTGGAGAAAGGCTTCCAGTTGACCTCCCCAAGGCAACTCAAAATATGGAATCACAAGAATATTTTAGAGCTGATGCTTTTTCATTTACTCTCTTTTTCTAAAGATTCATCCAAGCTATTGTGTTTATCAAACATTCATTAATTTTATCAACTTGTTAACTATAATTTTTTTTTTGGTCTTTTTGAGACAGGGTCTCCCTGTAGCCCCAGCTGTCCTGGAACTCACTATGTAGACCAGGCTGGCCTTGAACTCACAGAGATCCACCTGCCTCTGCCTCCCGAGTGCTGGGAATAAAGGTGTGTGCCACCACGCCTGGCTAAATTGTAATTTTTTAAAAACCTGCTGGTTGGAGGAGTGAAGTGGAAGAGTTGGGGCAAATGTGATCAAAACATTGTCATTCTCAAAATATTAATAAAAGTATTTATTAAAAAATGAAGAGAAAAGCCAGGTGTGGTGGTACATGCCTTTAATCCCAGCACTTGGGAGGCAGAGGCAGGTGGATCTTTGTGAGTTCGAGGACAGCCTGGTCTACATAGTGAGCTCCAGGACAGCTGGGGCTACAGGGAGACCCTGTCTCAAAAAGACGAAAAAAAATGAGAAAAAATTAAGAGTAAAACAATTATTTGGGGGGTCTAGAGAAATGGCTCAGCAGTTAAGAGCACTGGCTTCTCTTGCAGAGGACCCGGGTTTAGTTCCCAGCACCCACATGGTGGCTAACAACCTTCTATAACTCTAGTTCCAGGAGATTTAATGTCCTCTTCTGGCATCTGTGGGCCTGGCACACACATGGTACACTTACACACATGCAGGCAAACACACACATAAAAAAATAAATAAAAATAAATAAATATAAATAAATAAATAAATAAATACAGTATTTTGAAACAAAAACCTGCTGAGCTTTTATATGTATTTTATATAGGTATTCACACTGTAGCACAGCAGGACCTGGTACTTACTATATAAACAAATCTGGCCTTGAACTCAAGCAGTCCTCCTGCCTTATAGTAACCTAAGTGCCAAGATTAAGGTAATGAGCCATCAGGCCTGGAAACCTGGTGGATTTTTTATTTGTTTTTCAGAGGCTTTGGTAGTTTTGTTAGTTTTGTTTGTGGGCTGTTGATGTTGTTGTTGTTGTTGATGTTGTTTGAGACAGGTGACCTTGAACTTTTGATGCTTCCAACTCCCCAGTGCTAGAATTACAGTCATGTTCCACCATACTCAGTTTTATGTATAGTACTGAGAATCAAGTCCATGATTTTCATTTGCTAAGCAAGTACACTCCCAACCTGATAGTTTTTATGGCCACAGGTCATAGATCTTCCTTTTCTCAAGATGACCTTGCAGGCAACATGATAAATGTAATCTGTAGTTGTAAGCATATTTTGCTACCATTAAGAAGATGAACTCTGTAGCTCAGGCTGTCCTGGAACTCATTATGAGCCCACACTAGCCTTGAATTCTTACTGCTCCTTCTACCATACCCCCTTGAGTGGTAGGATAATACATATGAATCACTAACACCTGATCTCAAGAACTCCCAAACTAGGGGCTGGAGAGATGGCTCCGTGGTTAAGAGCACTGGTTGCTCTTGAAGAGGACCTGGGATCTGTTCCCAGAACCTACATGGTGGCTAACAACCACCTGTAACTCCAGTTCCAGGGGATCCAATGTCCTCTTCTGACTTCCTCAGGTATTATATGACATGAGTGTACCAATCTACATGCAAGCCAAACACTCAGACACATAAAATAAAAAAAAAATAAAATTTTTATGTTTTTGAATTAGTGTAGGAAAAATGATCAGAAATAAAATTTTAATAGCAGAGCCAGGCATGGTATCTCACACCTTTAATCCCAGCACTGGGGGGGGGGGGTGCAGAGGCAGGCTAATCTTTGTGAGTTCAAAGTCAGCCTGGTCTACATATCGAGTTCCAGGCCAGCTGGGGCTAGAGGGAGATCCAAAATAATAAAATAAAATATTGTATTCTTTTGGCTTCTATATAATAATATTTCCCATTTAAAAGCTCTGAAGGGGCTGGTGAGGTGTCTCAGCGGCTGAGGGTGCTTGCTGTTAAACCAACCTGATGACCTAAATTTGATCCCTGGAACTCACATGGTAGAGAGACCCAACAAACTTAAGTTGATCTCTGATCCTCTGACCTACACACACACACACACACACACACACACACACACACACACACTGTGGCATCCCTTCCCCCAACAGATACACAATAAATAATAAATGTAATAAAAATACTTTGTAGACAAATGGCTGATTCTTTTTTTTAATATTTTATTATTTTTATTTTATGTGTATAAGTGTATTGCCTGCATGTATGTGAGTGCACCCATGTCGTGAAATGCTATGGAGATCAGAAGAGGGCTTTGGATTCCCCTGGAACTGGAGTTAAGGATAGTTTGTAGCCACCATGTGGGTGCTGGGAATCGAACCCAGATCCTCTGCAGGAGCAGTCATTGATCTTAACCGCTGAGCTATCTCTCTAGCCCATAAATGGCTGATTCTAAGGCAAGGGAAAGTACAAGATTAGCCCAGGAGCATCTTTTTATGCCAGAAAGTAAGTAATTACTAAAAATACATGAGAATATTTCAAAACAACAATCCCATGAGCCAAATTTGGGATAATTTGTGCGCAAAATAATTATAGTAAATGGACAGCCACAGAATGGAATAAGAATTTTTGAGTCCATACTTAACCACTGACTAAATAAATAAATGGGAGAAACAGAAGGCTTTCTTAAGCCAGGTGTGGTGGCACACGTCTTTGATCCCAACACTTGGGAGGCAGAGGCAGGCAGATCTCTGTGAGTTGTAGGTCAACCTAGTCCAGGCCAGCCAGGGTTATATAGTGGTATACTCTCTCAAAACAACAGTAACAACAACAACAACAAAAAGAAAGCTCTGTCTTAAGAATCTTAGTAAATGTGAAAAGAAGACAGGCCTGGTGGTGCAGGTGTATAATCCAATCTTACTCAGGAGCCTGGGACAGACAATCTCAAGTTCAAGTCCTTTTTGGCAATTTAGTGATATCTTTTCTCAAAATAAGAAGTAAAAGTGGACTAGGGGGGTGTTAGTCAGTGGGTAGAATGCTTGCCTAGCACACATTATTTCTGGTTCAGTTCCCAATACCAAAAGAAGAAGGGGGAAGGGGGTAGAGGAAAGGGAAAGAAGGAAGAGGGAGGAAGGAGGAAGGGGGGGAGGAGGAGGAGAAGGAGCTTTTCAGCAAGCATCAAATAATAATTGATTCAGGTAAGGATTCTCAGTCAGTACTAAAATTAATAAGTGAAAATTAATGAGGAACTATTAAGAATCTTTCCATGAGTGGAGCTGGAGAGATGGCTCAGAGGTTAAGAGCACAGTTAAGATCCGGGTTCAGTTTCCAGCACCCACATGGCAGTTGTTGACTCACACATTTTCCTGAATGTTAATATGGAGTCCTGATCAGTTCAACATTTTGGGCTGTGTCCGGTATACACTCTTACAATCCTAGCACCTATAAATAACGATAAATTTATACTACCCTTTTCCAATTTGTTTGTTTCTTTGTTTGAGACAGGATCTCACTAAGGAGCCCTAGCTGGCCTGGAACTCACTATGCAGACCAAGCTGGTGTCAGATTCACAGATTGCCTGCCTCTGCTCCACAGTCTTTGGGACTAAAGGCAGACACCACCATGCTGGTCCTCTCCCTCCTTTTCCAATTTTGCCTGAAACTGTTTTTGTCTTTTTTGAGACAGGGTCTCCTTGTAGCCCCAGCTGTCCTGGAACTCACTATGTAGACCAGGCTGACCTCAAACACACAAAGATCCGCCTGCCCTCTGCCTCCCAAGTGCTGGGATTAAAGGCGTGTGCCACCACACCCGGCTGCCTGAAATTATCTTTACCTAATTGCCAGTCACACTCTTTATGGCACACACCCGACCAAACTGGAGTCAATCAAATGCCACACTCAGCTTCATAAACGGTCACAAGGTGACCCACATGCACAGTCCCCGTGGGAAAATAGTAACCAGAAGTGCTGGCCTTCACAGAAAACATCAGTCTGAGGCACGTGACCAACTGATCCGCCCTCTCAGACTCTGACATCATAGTAGTGCATGATTACACAACTTTCTCTGAGGACTCGCTTTAGTACATCACTCATAGAATCACGCATCCCCATGCGCAGAAACAATGATCTCCATGGTTACACACTCTCAAGTACACGCAGATCAGATTCAGTCACGCTGCAGAATCCTGCCCATCCTGCCATGCTCACTCACCCAGCTTTACCTGCCTACCGGTAGAGCATCCTCCCCAGTCAGCCTCAGAAGGAGGCTCAGAAGGAGGCGTGGAAAGCGGGGCCCGGCCTCCTGCGCGCCTGCCATCCATAGTCAGGCTGCTCTGATCGCGAACTACATTTCCCAGAGGGCATCGGGACCGAACTGGTCTGCTCAGCCGCAGTCAGTCACCCCGCCCTTCTGACAGGTCTGTTTCTTCCAGTGTCGGCTGCACCAGGCACACTAGGCGCTCTCGAGCTGCGCAGCCGGCAGGCAACAGGCATTGTGCGGATCGCGGTCCTGGGACCGGGCGGTTCTCAGAGCCCGGCGTGGAGAGCGGATGGTGAGCTCCAAATCCTTGCGTTCTGACCGGAATCAGTGCGGGCTCGGCTGGGTGGCGCGCACCTGTTAGGTGGATCAGGAGTTCAAGGCCAGCCTCGGCTACGTGGCGCATTTGAGGCCAGCCTGGGCTCTCTGCGACCCTCTGGCCTCAGGGGGCGGGTGGGGAGGGTGGCCCGGCAGGACTCTGAGCCTGGCGGGGGAATGTTTAGGGTTTAGGGCTTGCTTCGGGGCTTGGCTTGTGGGACCGGCAGTTTCTGGCTACTCTGCGTTTTCCCGTGGGTGTGAGTGGCTTGATGCAGGGTTGAGTTTATGCAATCGGTAATTCGACGAGGCTCCCAGCTTGTGACGCAGTTCGTTTTCAGATGCGAGACTTCAAGGTGTCGCCTCAGCTCTGGGATTGGCTGCGGGGACGCATTCCGTGGCAGTTAGAGGTGGAAGTCCAAAAAGAAGGTCCCCAGACAGCTGAGCTTAGAGCGGGCTGTTAGGTCTGGACAATTCTGTAGAAATGGCAAAGCAGGTTTTCAGCCTGGACGGCTGCAAGTGTCAGAACAACTGCGTACCCAGAGCTTCCAGCCTAGTGTCATCTTCCTCAGCGAATGTGTGGCAGGGGCAGGGATGGTTGGAGAGAGAGAGGGAGGGAGGGGGAGGGGGAGAGGGAGAGGGAAAAATGAGTGTGTGTGTGTGTGTGTGTGTGCTGGGGGGGGGTCTTGCCTGTCTTCACATTATATGTCTCATGCACCGGTCCTGTCATTCTCCAAAGAAGGCTTGTGGGCAGAAGAGATCGGTTACTGCACACCTGAAATTTAAATTCGAGGTGAGTTTGTGCTGCCCTCTTGTTTTGTAAATCTCATTTTACTTTTCAGGACATGGAAACATGCAGCGTTCTTCTGCAATGTGATCAATCCACTCATCTATCTCTCAGTTTTCCTTCCACAGTGAATGGTCCTGCGGACATCCTGCCACCCCTCAGTGCAGTCATCATGTCCTTCCTGTTACTCATGTGTCCAGTTTACAAATCATTCACTTCCAAGCACTGAAATGATGTAGAATTAAAACTCATGAAAATAATAAAGATTATTATTTTAGACGGTTTTCTAAACATTTGAGACAGGGTCTCTGTATAACCTCTGCTAGCCTAGAACTCACAATGCACAGCCAAGCTGGCCCTAAACTTGCCGCTGCATTGCCTCCCCAGTGCTGAGATCGTGGGCATGCACCACCATGCCTGATGAGACAGTGCTTCGTTAAAGATGAAACTATGCCTACTTAGAATCATGCACCACACGTTCTTAATTTGCTAAACAGGTTTAAGTTAGAAAACAAGATAGGAGATGGGTTTTAGTCATTTCAGTCAGTAACAAGGACTTTGAGTTTTAAGACTTTGGGGGTAGGAATGTATTTGAAAGTTTGAGCAGAGAGAGTTGTTTCTGTGTGCATAGAGATCTCCACAGTACCCTCTCTCTATCATAAGGTTTTGGAAGTACTACCCAGATAGGATGAGTTTGTTTCAGGTCATGTTTTGTGTGGCGTGTGAAAAGCAGATAATGAGTGTGGACAGGATATCTGGGTGAAGTCCCAGCACTGACCCGTGTTATGTATATGAGGTTTAAGGGTTTATACTAATTTACTTTTTCTTTTTCTTTTTTTTTTTTTTTTTGGTCTTTTTGAAGCAGGGTCTCCCTGTAGCCCCAGCTGTCCTGGAGCTCACTATGTAGACCAGGCTGGCCTTGAACTCAACAGAGATCCGCCTGCCTCTGCCTCCCGAGTGCTGGGATTAAAGACGTGCGCCACCACACCAGGCCTTTTAAAATTATTTTTATTTTATGTATTTGAGTCTTTTGCCTGCAAGTATGTTAGGTGCACCTATGCATGCAGTACCCACAGAGGCCAGAAGAGGGCATCAGGTCTCTTGGAACCGAAGTTAGGGATGGCTGTTAGTTACCATGTGGGTGCTGGGACTCGAACCCAGGTCCTCTGCCAGAGCAGCCAGTGCTCTTAACAACTGAGCCACCTCTCCAGCCCCAGAAGGGCATTTCTTATAGGTTATTAACCTTCATTTATAGGTTTCCAGACAACAACAACTCCCTTGAAATAGTACACAGAATTTTTACTGTATCTGCCATGTGTATTCCTATACAAATTTGTACTTCATAATATGGAAATTGTTGCCAATAAAAAGCAAGATGAGCCGGGCGTGGTCTCCCTGTAGGCCCATCTAGCCTGGAACTCATTATGTAGACCAGACTGCCCTTGAACTCACAGAGATCTATGCCTCTGCCTCCCCAGTTCTGGGACTAAAGGTGTGTGCCACCACACCTGGCCCAAAGAGCATATTTTTAATAGCATCTTATTCTTTTCTAGAAAAGAATAAGTAAGTATATATGTATTCAGTATTTGGCAGAATAAAATGATAAAGTTTACTGGCATTACTCTCCTAAGCCATGAAATGTACTAATTAATAGCAGGTATGATTGTATATATAGAAAACCTTAAAGAATACCAAAAGAACTCTGGGATTACCGGGTATGGTGGCACAAGCCTTTAATCCCAGCATTCAGGAGGCAGATGCAGGTGGATCTCTGTGAGGTCAAGGCCAGCCTGGTTTATATAGTGAGTTCCAGGACAGTTGGGGCTACAGAGAGGCCCTGTCTCAAAAAGACCAAAAAAGTGCTCTGGGATCAATAATTGAGTTTAGCAGAAGTACCTTGTAAGCTCAGTATATAAATGTTGATCACAGGCTAGAAAAATGACTCAGTGGTTAAGAGCACTTAACACTCTTCCAGAGAACCCAAGTTTGGTTCCCAGCACCTACATATGATGGCTCATGACTGCCTGTAACGCTAGTTCCAGGGGATCTGTTGCCCTCTTCTGGTTTCTGCAGGCACCTGCATGCATGTGCACATAGACACACACATAAACAAAAATAAATCTTTAAAAATAAAAGTCAGTTACTTTGTGTGTTTGTGTATGTGCATGTAAGTGCATGCATGCAGGTACACTTGCAGGAGGTGTGGTGTATGCATGTGAACATGTTTGTGTTCGTGCATGTGTGTTTGAAGGTACTCACACATTCACATGCACGTGGAGACTAGAAGTCAATATTGGGTGTCTTCCTTTGTTGCTCCCCACTTTATTATTCTTTGCATATATTTGGGTGTGGTGTGCATGTGTGTATGTGTGTTCACATGTGTGGGTGCACATGTATGTGCATGAATGTGGAGGCCAGAGGTTGACACCAGATGTCTTCCTCGATGACTCTCCACCTTACATATTTAAGCAAGGTCTCTCACTTGAACCCAGAGTTTGCCAACGTACGCTGCAGCAGCTAGCCAGCCTGCTCCAGGGATCCCCTATCTCTACCTTCTCAGCACTAGGGTTACAGGTGCATGCCACTGTGCCCAGCTTTTTACATTGGTGCTGGGGACATGACCTCAGGTTCTCATGCTTGTATGGCAAGAACTTTACCAACTGACCCATCTCCTCAGCCCCAAAAGTCAGTCACTTTTTTGTTATACCCATAATGAATACAATATAACAAAGATCAGTACCATTTTCAATATCAACCCCCAAAGTAAAGTACTTGGGATGAATTTAACAATGTGTGTATAGGATCTTTATGTAGAAGACTGTAAAATACCAATACAACAAATACATTCATATGTTCACATACAAATTTTTCTTGAAAATGATTATTGTTCTGTTCTTTGAAAATAATTATGTCTGTTCTTTCTGTCAGACATGGTGACATATAACCTTGGCATTTAGGAGGCTGAGGCAAGAGAATTAGAAGTTCTAGGCCAGTTTGGACTATGTAGTGAGACTCTTTCTCAAAACTTTTTTTTCCTTCCCATTTGATTACTGGGGATGGAGCTCAGTGATAGAGTGCTTGCTGAATATGCACAAGGCCTTGTATTCAACCCCCAGCACTGGAAAAAAGGCTTTATTTCAAAGTTGATCTATAGATTTTGGTGGAACACAATCAAAATAACAGCTCTCTTTGTTTTTCACACATCAAGTTAATGCTACATTTTTATGGAAAGTAAAAGGAACCAAAATAGTTGATACAAGAAAGGAGTCTGGAGGGTTTACTTTGAGTCATTTCAAGATTTATTGTAAAGCTAGAAGAATCAAGTGCTATGGTTTGGATCAAGAATGTCTCCTGAAGGCTCAGTTCATAGCTTGGTGGTCTTGGAAAGTGGTAGAAATGTTAAGACATCTGGGTGTGGTGGTGCATGCCTTTAATCCCAGCACTTGGGAGGCAGAGGTATAGAGGCAGGCGGATCTATGAGTTCAAGTCCAGCCTGGTCTACATAGCAAGTTCCAGGCCAGCTGGGGCTACAGGGAGACCGTGTCTCAAAATAATAATAGTAATAGTAATAATAATAATAATGATAATAATAATAATGATGATGAACAGATATTTGTTACAGTAACAGAAAGTGAACTAATACATCAAGGCAACATGCTATTAGTGAGAGAACAAACAGATCAATGAATAGACTACAGGCCCCAGAAATAGATTCATGTAATAACAATGATGCAAAAGGGAGCTGGAGAGAAGTCTCAGCAGTAGAGTGTATATTGTTCTTCCATAGGACCTGAGTTCAGATCCCAGCACCCATGTCAGGCAGCTCACAACTGCCTGTAACTCCAGCTCCATGGGATCTGACACCCTCTTCTGGCTTCCCCAAGCACCTACACTTGCGTACACATATGCACATACAGATAACATGCAGATAAATAAAAAACAAAATAATTCTTTCTTAACGATGATACAAAGGCAAGCTGGGCATGGTGCCCAGCACTCAGAAGGTAGAGGCAGGCGGATCTCTGTGCATTCAAGGCCAGCCTCGTCTACATAGTGAGTTCCAGGACAGCTGGGGCTACAGGGAGACCCTGTCTAAAAAAGACAAAAAAAAAGACAAAGGTAATTTAGTAGAGAAAGAAGACTTTTCAACACAAATGCTGTTGAAATCATTGAACAATCATGTGCAAAAGAAAAAAGAAATCTTGACACACAGAAAAACTTACAGGAAAAACTAACTCAAGATGGACTGGAGAGATGGCTCATCAGTTAAGAGCACTGGCTGCTCTTGCAGAGAATTCAGGTTCAGTTTCCAGCACACCCACATCAGGCATCTTCACAAGTGTCTGTGACTCTAGTTGCAGGATATCAGAAGCCTTCAGCCTCTGTGGGCACATGGTACACATAAACTCATGCAAGTACACACATATATACATACAAAAAAGTCTTATTTTCAAGGATGTATTACTGAATATACAACATAAAACTTGGGCCTGTAGAGATGGCTCAGAGGTTAAGAGCACTGACTGCTCTTGCAGAGGACCTGGGTTCAATTCCCAGCATCCACATGGCGGCTACGAACTGTACTTAACTCCAGTTCCAGGGGAATCCAAAGCCCTCTTCTGACCTCTGCAGCATTGCATGATACGGTGCACTCACATACACGTAGGCAATACACTCATACACATAAAAAAAAATAAATACAACTCTAAGTTCTTGAGGGAAATGGGGGTGGGGAGGTTTCTGTATGAATTTGTGTTTTTTAGAATACCCCTTAGGGTATTTGTCTAATATATTCTCAAGCTTAGACTGCAGTCACAGATCTTAGAAGAGGGAACCTCTGGTAAGTGCTGTGTGTCTCCCAACACATCCTATCCGGATGCAGTATGTCTTATTGCTGCTGATGCTGATTTTCCTTAATCACTTGAATTAGGTAATATCTGCCAGGTTTGTCCACTGTGAAGTTAGTCTTTTCCCCTTTGTGAGAAAATATAAAGACAACCCTTTGAAACTACAAATGCAAGGCCCCGGAATGTTATCCTAAATAACAAAAGAGTTTTGTTGAAATCAGGAATGGAAGAGGGGACATCACTGCTAGCTTTATAAAAAAATATGCTTTATGCTGGGCATGGTGGTGCATGCCTTTAATCCCAGCACTTGGGAGGCAGAGGCAGACAGATCTCTGTGAGTTCAAGGCCAGCATGGTCTACATAGTGAGTTCCAGGACAGCTGGGGCTATAGGGAGACCCTGTCTCAAAAAGACCAAAAAAAAATGCTTTATATAAAAGACAACAAAGGGGACATTATGAAGAGTTCTATACAAATAGATTAGATATTAGATGAAATAAATTCTAGAAATATGAGTTGCTAAAAGTGAAGAAGAAATACATAATCTGAAAAGATACGTAACAAGAACGTCAGACTTCATATGGCTTCAGTATGGTATTTTACCTAACCTTTAAAGAAGAAATAATAGCAACACTTCACCGACTTTTCTATCTGGGATGGAATGTTTCCAGACTTCATCTATGAATCCACTATTATACAGAAGATGAAGACATTAGAAAAAAGAATGCCACAGACCAGCATCCCTCATGATTATAGACATAAAAATCCTCAACAATATTGAGCAGCACAAAAGAGGATTATATGCCATGACCAGTTTGGTTTATTCCTGTAAGACATGGCTAGCTTTACATCCTAAAAAATGAACTCATGTAATCTACTAATTAGCAGGAAAAAAAAAACCCCAAAATTACACACACCTGGAGTCTCAGCACCTGGGAAGATGAAGCAGTAGGATTGTGAATTTGAGGCCAGCTTGAACTACATAGTGAGGCCCTATTTTCAAAAAGTGAGAGAAGCCTAGGTGTGATAGTGCACACCTTTAGTCCCAGCGCTCGGGAGGCAGAAGCAGTGGATCTCTGTGAGGAGATCTCTGTGAGGAGCCTGGTCAACATAAGTGAGTGCCAGGCCAGGGGGGGCTACAGGGAGATCCTGTCTCAAAAAGACCAAAAAAAAAAAAAAAAAAAAAAAAAAAAAAGAGCTGGGCATGGTGGTGCACACCTTTAATCCCAGCACTCAGGAGGCAGAGGCAGGTGAATCTCTGTGAGGAGGCCAGCCCTGTCTACATGGTGAATTCAAGGCCAGCTGGGACTACAAGCAGACCTTGTCTTAAAAAGACCAAAAACAAAATAAACAGCAACAACAAAAACCCAGAGTGAAGCCACGTGATTATCTCAGTAGGTCCTAAAAAATATTTGGCATAAGACAATGTTTATTCATGGAGGAAAAACTTTCAAGAATAGAGGATGGACGGGAACTTTCACACTTAAAAAAGGACACTTATGACGGTCTCGAAAGTTGGCTTAGCTATGGTAAGAGCACTTCCTGCTCTTCCAGAGGACCCAAGTTCAGATCCCAGTACCCATATTGTATACTGCACTTCCAGAGGACCTGAGTTCAGATCTCAGCATCCAGCTCACAACTGCTTATAACTCCACCTCCAGGACACCCACTCTTCTGGCCTCCATGGGCACCCACCCACATGTCATTCTCATATACACATACACACAATTAAATAATAAAATCTCTTTTTTAAAAAAATCTCCTGCTATTATAATGATAATGAAAGACTATTTTCACCCTAACATCAGGAAGAAGATAATGTTTCCCTTTGTCATTTCTGTTCAGCATTTTATTAGGGGTTCTAGACAGCAGAGTCAGGCAAGAAAAGGAAATGAAAGCAATCCAGACTGAAAAGAACTAAATCCTGTATGTAGAAAATCTTGAAATAATACACAGAGACACACCTATAAGAAATAATAAGTTCACCAGGTTAAAGATGTATATGTAAAAACCAATTTGGTGGGGGGGATCTTTTGAGACAGGAATCTCCCTGTAGTCCCAGCTGACCTGTAACTCACTATATGAACTCTAGTGCTGGGACTAAACACATGTGTCACCATGCCTGGCTGTAAACACCAATTGTATTTTCTATAAACTAGCAGTGAACAGTGAAAGTGAAATTAAAAATAATTTTCACATAAATATCTAAGAGTAAAATACTTGGAAATAAAATTAAACACTAGTACATTGAAAATTATGAAAGATTGCTAGAATAATATAAAGCTGTAAATGGAGAGACATCTCACGTTTTAAATTGAAAGCCTATTGTTAATATAGGCTCACTGATTAAGAACACTGGCTGTTCTCGCAGAGAATCCAGGTTTGGTTTCCAGCACCCATGTAGCCGTCAACAACCACCTGTAACTCCAGTTCCAGGAGATTTGACACCGTCTTCTGGCCTCTACAGGTATTGCATGACATGGGTGCACATACACACATGCAGGCAAAACATTCATAAAAAAATTTAAAATGGTATTCTGCCCAAAGCGATCTGAAGGTTTTATGCTATTCTGATCAAAGTTCCAGTAAGATTTTTTTTCCAGAAGATGACAAGCTGACCCTAATACTCAAATGGATATACAAAGAACACCTATAGTAGCCAAAATGATCTTTCCAGAGAGGAATGGCAAGAATTCATTTCAAAACTTACCACAAAATCACCACAATATAAATGTATCATATTGCTAAGATGTGGTGCACACCTGTAATCCTAGCACTTTAAATGGCTGAAGCAGGAGGATCCTGAGTTCTACACCAGCCTGGGATACATAGCATCTTTTCTCAAAAGGTAACAACCAATATATAAGTAAATAAGCCATCAAAAAAGTGAAGACATAGCCAGATGTGGTGGTGCACACCATTAGTCCCAGTACTCAGGAGGCAGAGGCAGGTAGACCTCTGTGAGTTCCAGGCCAGCATGATCTATATAGTGAGTTCCAGGCCAGCTAGTGTTACAAGGAGACCATGTCTCAAAACAAAACAAAAAGTAAAGATGAGTCATAAACCATGAAAAAAAAACTTGAAAATCATATGCAGTAGATGTCTTGTTTCTCCAATATACAGAGAACTATAAACTCAGCACAAACATCATTAACTCAGTTTTAAAATGTGTAAATCATCTGAACAGATATTTCACCAGAACAGATAAATGGTTAACGTGCACACAGAGAGATGCCTTATTTATAAGAAAAGGCAAACTATAGGGCTACAGTTGCCTCAGTGGTTAAGAGCATGAACTACTCTTGTAGAGGACCTGAGTTTGGTTCCCAGCACCCATGGCACAGCTCACAAGTGCCAGTAACTCCAGCTCTAGAAGGATCCAATGACCTCTCTGGCTTCCTCAGGCACTGTGCTCATATATATATATACCCATATGCAAACACATACATATAATTTATTTTATTTATTATTTTTATTTTATGTGTATGCGTGTGTTGCCTGCATGTAGGTAAGTGCATCCGTGTCTTGCAATGCCTGCAGAAGACAGAAGAGGCTGTCGGATCCCCCGGGACTGGAGTTATGGACAGTTGTTAGCTACCATGTGGATGCTGGGATTCGAACCTGGGTCTTCTGCAAGAACAACCAATGTTCTTAACCACTGAGCCATCTCTCCAGCCCCACATACAAATAATTTAAAAATAATAAATCTTTAAAAGAAAGGCAAACGAAACTACTTTGAAATCATTTCATATCCTCTTGAAGAGCTATGATAATATTTTAAAGGGAAAATAGTAAAGATGTGCAGAACTGAAACCCTTTACATATTTTGGTGGAAAAATGGTATAGCTAATTTGAATAGCAATTAAATAGTAGTTCATTATATGACTGTGCACTTATTTATACCTTTAATTATCTAGGCAATATGTAACCACTCAAAAATGTGTTTGCATGTACATATTCATGTCAACATTAATTGTAATATCAAAATATAGAGAAAACTCAAATATGCCATCTGTCATGAGTGGACCAAGTGCAGCATATCCATAAAGTGAATGTTATTCAGTGGAAGAGGAGCTATTGCCGGGATAAACTACAAAATCCTTACAGCAAGTGAAGGAAGGAAGATGTCAGATGTCATACACTGTACAATTCCATTCTCTGGGCTATCTAGATAAAACTAATCTGCCCAGAAAGCAAATTGGTAATTGCTGGAAAGTGGAGTTGGAAACACAGAGTGACTTTAACTGTTAGGAAGTTCTTTAATGTTAGGCATAATGAAACGTTTTAATATTAGATCATGGGTAATTATTGCTCGTGACTATAAATTTGTTAAAAATAATTAACTGTGCACTTAATGTGGGAGAATTTTATGATTTGTAAGTCATACCTCCAATAAACCCATAGACTAGGAAAACAAAAAAGAAACTTGCTGAGAGACCATATTATAACTTTTAGGAGCTTGACCATATATAGGTATTTTTTCAAATGCCTGGAAAATCAGCTGTGATTATAGAATTGGTTTACATATGGGAGCTGAAGGAAATTAAGAAAAACCATGCACTAAAAATATAGGCAAATGGGCCAGGTGTGGTGGCACACACCTTTAATCCCAGAACTCTGGAGGCAGAGGCAGGTAGATCTCTGTGAATTCAAGGTCAACCTGGTCTACATAGTGAGCTCTGGGCCAGCTGGGGCTACAGGGAGACCCTGTCTCAAAAAAGACCAAAAAAAATATTTTATTAATCCTAGCCTTTAATCCTAGCACTTGAGAGGCAGAGGCAGGTAGATCTCTGTGAATTCAAGGTCAACCTGGTCTACATAGTGAGCTCTGGGCCAGCTGGGGCTACAGGGAGACCCTGTCTCAAAAAAGACCAAAAAAAATATTTTATTAATCCTAGCCTTTAATCCTAGCACTTGAGAGGCAGAGGCAGGTATCGAGGCCAGCTTGGTCTACATAGCAAGTTCCAGGCCAGCTGGGGCTATGGGGAGACCTTGTCTCAAAAAAAAAAAAAAGATACAGGCAAATGGGCTGGCTGGCAAGATGACTCTGGGGGATAAAGGAGCTTGCTACCAAGTTGATGACCTGAGTTTGATCCCTGGACCCTACACATGGTAGAAGGAGAGAACCAACTCATTTGGGTTGTCCTCTCACTTCCATACATGTGCTGGGGCATACGCAGACCTCCTCCCACAAATAAATAAATGGAATTTTAAAATTGCAACAGAGAGCCAGAGAGATGGCTCAGTAGGTAAAAGCACTTGCTGCACAAGCCTGACCACCTGAGTTCAATCCTCAGAACCTACAGTGGAAGGAGAGAGTTGACTCCTAAAAGTTGGCCTGTGACCTTTACACATGCATCATGGAACATTCACACACATCATGCACACAATAAGATATTAAAATGAAAATAAGGGCAGATCCAGGCATGGTGGTATATACCTGTAATCCAGGTACTTGGGAGGCTGAGGCAGGGGGCTTGAGACTTTAAGGCCTGTTGAGCCATCTCCCCAGACCCTCAGATGACCTTTTTACATTCCTTTTTCTTTAATTTTATTTTTTTAATTTTTTATTTTATGTGTATCAGTGTTTTGCTTGCATATATGTATGTAAGTGCGCCATGTGCATGCAGAGGAAGAGGAAGGTGTTGGATCCCCTGGAACTGAAGCTATCGACCTTATGAACTGCCATATGGGTGCTGGGAACTGAACCAGGGTCCTCTGCAATGGCAGCAAATGCACTTAACCACTGAGCCATCTCTCCAGCCCTCTAGCCCCCTTTTCTATTTCTTGTTGCTTCATATACTGGCTTTGACAGTTGCTAGGGAGCTGGTCTGGCTATCTGTCTAGGCACAGCAATGCAGATAGTTCTGTTTCTAAGCCAGATAGAAATTCACCATTGGACCAACAGTTTCTACCTTAGTTGGGTAGAGGGTTAGCGGAAGATCTTTCTTTGGGAAGCTGAAAAGCAAAAGGAATTTGGAAAATATTGTAGGTAAAAGTATACAGCTAAACATTTAGTACCTCGCAGCAGTGCTGAAAATGACCCCAACAGACTCCACTGCACTCCAGTCCTGCTCTCCTCAACACCCCTGGAACCATGTACCAGGTCCCAATTGTGCAGAATGAAGTACTGTTGTATCCCATGACACATTTTATGAGATTACTTTTCATTGTAACTTGTGAAAAGACTTGGAAGTCAAAATGTTTAAAAGCTCTCAGACACAATATGATGCTGGATTCCTGGGAAGCATGTATTTAAAGAAACAAGCATATGGTGTCAAAAAAGAAAATACTTTTCTCAGGATGGTCATAAGAAACACTATGTAATGAACAATATTAATAAAATGAAAAGAGGCATTTCATGATCATTTCAATTGATGCTGAGAAAATATTTGACAAAATCCAATACCCTTTCACATTAAAAACATTCAAAATCAAGCTGGGTGGCCTACACCCTAGAACATGGAAGATGGAGGCAGGAGGATCAGGAGTTCAAGATCATCCTCAGCTACACAGTGTGTTCTAGACCAGATTAAGCTACGTGAGACTGTGTCTCCAAAATCCAAATAAGTAAATTGAAAATACATAATAAACAATAAAAATAATAAGAATATAAGAGAACTTTCTCAACCGGATAAAGAGTCTGAGGAAAGTTCAGCCCTAACACTACCTAATTTTGAAGGACTGAAAGCTTTCTAAGATCAGTAACAAAGCAAAGATATATGCTTTTGCCACTCGGCAGAGAAAGTTCTTGTCAGAAATGAGACAAGAAAAAGAGAAAAATTCTATTTGGAAAGGAAGATGTAAAAAACACTCTTCACAAATGGCCTGACTATATATGTATTACATATTTTTATATATGTGTATATGTCTAAAATACTGAAAAAATAACCCCACTTAAGCTAAAACAGAATTAAGCAAATTTTCAGGATACAAGATATTACCTGTGAAAATCCATTCTAGTTCTGTACACTAGTGTGCAAGCCTGCCACAGCATCCATTCCCAAAAACTGAAATTAGATCAGGGGACTCTCAGCATTTGTCCACTCAAGAGTGCTTTCACTGCCCTCTTGAGAGTCTTTATTGGGAGCTCAGCATTTGAAGTTCACACAGGATTTACATATGATAAGGCCGTGGAGACTGGCCCAGTAACAGACCTCCTTTGATATATGCAGAACATAAAAGAGGGGTGGGGTGCTACCCATGCCCTGGCACTCCACGTACAGCTGTCTAATTCGTCTTCTTTCCAGCATCCTAGGAGCAGATTGCCCCCTCCTCAAGCCTCTATGTCAACAAAGTCTAAAGACGCCTGTTAACTGTTAGTGAGTAGAGCACTATTGTCTTTAAGGGATGGGGGTGCGGGAGTAGCTACACAGGAGCAAGAAAAATAAACCAAAACCAAAGAAGAAAATAATTCCATTTACAACAGCATAAATAAGAACAAAATAGAAGTGTTTTTAATGGAGACACAAAGCTTGTATAGTGAAGGTTACAAAAATTGTTTAAAGAACAACCAAAGAATGGAAAGGTATTCCGTTTTTATGGATTACAAGACAGATTCCTAAAACTGCATACTCCCCCAAAGTGATCTATAAATTCCATGCAATGCCTATTCAACTTCCAAGGGGCTTTGTTGTAGAAATGGAAGTAAGCGGTTAACCCAGTTTTGGAGCTAAACTGTAAAACTACAACAGACCCAGAAGAGTCAAGACGATCTTGAAAAAGTAAAACGCACTATAAAGCTACAGATACCACAGGGTGGTACACAGACCAATGAAATAGAATTCAGACTAGACAAACAAGTGCCTATGGCCAATTGCGTTTCAACAGACTCCAACCATTTAATGAAGAAGAATAAACTCTTCAAGTGCTGCTGGGACACCCAGAAAGAATGACATTGGATACTGTGTTTTACCGCATATAAAAACTGAGTCAAAAGGGGATCAGTAAACTAGATATAAAACAATAAAGCTATTGGAAGAAAGCATAGTGGTTAATCCTTGACCTCTAATTCTGCCTGGACTTATTTGGGGGGCGGTTAGGAATATTTTTTTGAGACAGGGTCTCCCTGGAGCCCCAGCTGGCCTGGAACTCACTATGTACACCAGGATGGCCTTGAACTCACAGAGATCTGCCTGCCTCTGCCTCCCAAGTGCTGGGATTAAAGGTGTTTGCCACCACACCTGGCTGGAAAAACTATTTTTGTTCCTTATAAAGTTAAAAAAATTTCTTGATAGTGGCCTTTAATAAATACACATGAACACATACACATACAATACCAAATACAGGAATTTCATCTGAAACATCCACAGAAGGCTGACATGGTAAAGTCTTGGTTGCCAGCTGATGGACTTTGGAAAAGTCACTGGATTGTGAGGACTTTGAATTCATCAGTGGATCAGTCTATCATCCATCACCATTTAATGGTGGTATTGGGAGGTGCTGGAACCTGGGAAGTGGGCTTGGATGGAGGAAGTAGTTGAGTGACAGTATGCCTTTGAAGGGAAGATCTTGTCCCCAGGCCTTTCTGCTCTCTCCACTTCCCATCTGACATGAGGAGAGTAGCTGTGTGCTGCCGTCCTCCCACCACCATGACGTTCTGCTTCATTACAAGCCCAGAACCAACCAGCCAGGGGTGGAAACCTCTAACCATGAGCCAAAATCAGCTTTTTCTGAAGTTGGTTTTCTCAGTATTTTGTCACAGCAACAAAATATGGTTAGCATGACCCAAGAAAAGTGAAAATCTACATCCACACTGGAACCTGTACAAGATGCTTGCCAGTAGCATTACCCATAAGTCAGAACAATCAAAAGGTGGAAAACACCCAGATACTGATCAACAGATGAGTTGGGAAAAAACAGCATGAAAAAGAATAAAGATTTGATGCGGGGCTGGAGACATGGCTCAGTGGTTAAGAACACTGGTTGTTCTTGCAGAAGACCTGGGTTTGAATCCCAGCACCCACATGGCAGCTAACAACTGTCCGTAACTCCAGTTCCAGAGGATCTGACAGCCTCTTCTGTCCTCCGCGGGCATTGACAACACAGGTGCACTTACCTACACTCAGGTAATACACACATACACACGAAATAAAAATAATAAATAAAATATTTAAAAGACTTGATGTGAGGACTCAGAAGATCCTTACCAATAAAAGGCCAAACCCAAGAGATCAGTGAATGTTAGTTTCATATATTTAATCCCTTTTATAAACTACACAGAGTAGACAAGTCCATAGAGACATAGACTTGTCATTACCAGGAAATGGGTGGAGCAGCAATGGGCAGTGATTATTTAATGGATAATGGTGTATTTATCTGAGACAATGAAAAGGTTTTGAGGGGACTAGAGAGATGGCTCAGCAGCTAAGAGCACTTGCTTGCCTAATGTGGTGGCATAAGGACTTCAGTCTCAGCACTCAAGAGGTAGAGGCTGGCCCATGTCTTTAATTCCAGCATTTGGGAGGCTGAGGCCGAAGGATCTTTGTGAGTTCAAGGCCAGCCTGGTCTACATAGTGAGTTCCAGGTCTGTCAGGCCTACATAATGAGACTCTGTCTCAAAACAAAGCAAACACCCACCCCCCCCCCAAAAAAAACCATTAAAAAAAAAAAAACTTGCTGCTCCTTCAGAGGACCCACATGGATGCTCACAACTGTTTGTAGCTCCACTGCCACAGGGCCTGACACCCTCTTACGGCCTCCTCAGGCACCAGGCATACAGGTGGTGCACATACATACTTGCAAGGGGCCACCCAGAGGGGCTTCATTTGGAATGGGAATGGCTGTCAACCGCAGGTCACCGATTCCTTCCTGCAGCTAAGCTTGACACCACAACCTTTTCCTGTTGCAGTGTCAACTGCAAGCCCAGCAAGCGCTGGGAGGCCCCAGAGTCACTTCTGGTGTCTCCTAGGCCTAGGGGGTGGTGTTCCTGCTCCAGGCACTGGCCAGGCCTGGGTGGGGGTCGGGGAATGTGGGGAGGATGGTAGGGGGAAGGTGGGGGAGAGATGGGGGGTGTCATGGGGTGGTTTCATGTAGCCCAGACTAGCCTCAAATGTCCCATGTAGCTCAGGCTGGCCTTGAATTCCAGATCCTCTTGCCTATACCTCCCTAGTGGTAGAATTATGGCCATACGCCACCTTACCTCAATTTCAAATCACATACTTGTAAAGATCCAGTTGCCAGAATTTAGGGAATTCTTACAGCCTTGCAATAAAAGGCTGAGCATTTGAAAAGGGTTGAGTATTTGAATGGCCATTTCTCTAAAGATAGTATGAAAATGACCCCAAAATGTATGAAAACATAGGAGAAATGGTATCAGGCACTAGGGAAATTCAAATGAGAAGCCATTTCACACCCACTGGGGTGGATATAATTAGTCTTTGTTGTTAATTTTTTATTTATTTTTATTATTTTTGTATGCATATGTGTAATGCCTGAATGTGCGTAAGCACACCGGTGTCGGTGCCTGGATTTGAACTCAGGTCCTCTGCAAGAGCAGCCTGTGCTCTTAACCGATGAGCCATCTCGCCAGCCCCCCATTCTGTCTTTGTCTTCAAGTCTGGAGGCCAGAAACGTCTTAAAGCCATGAAAGCAGCTACATGCATTAAACCATGTGGCCTCTTTGGGAGGGAGAGAAGGGAGGGAAGAGAATATACTCAGGGCAGAAGCTCTGAACATTTGAGGTACAGGCCTAGAAGAGCATCTCATAGGGATGGACTGGGCTCTCCTGGTCTAGTTTGAGTGTGTGCAGCTTCCTGAGGGTGGTGAGAGTAGGGAGGGGAAGGCAGGGGCATGAAGCAGGTATTTGTAATCAAGAATGAAGATTATTGGTATCTTTTGGCACCTGTGAGGCAAAGCTAATCTCATTGCCTCTGTGTTTCTCCCCTAACTCAGGCTTTTCAGAACTCTGCTTATCCAAAAGAATCCTTCCTAAAGGAGACTGACCAGTTCCTGTGATTCTAAAACCATGGCCCATGTAAGCTGCTATTATTCCTTCCTTTCTGGGCTGTTTTTTTTTTTTTTTTTCAGTGCTGGGGGATTGAACCCAAAGCCTTGCCCTTGCTGGCTCTGCCACTGAGCCACACCCCTCCAGAACCCTGAGATTCTTTATAATTGGATTCCAGGAAGCTGAGGCAGGAGGAGGCCAGCCTAGACTACATAATGAGACTCTGTCACAAAACAAAACAAAAACACAAGAATTCTCATTATTTCTTGGGCATGGTGGTACACACCTTTAATCCCAGCACTCAGGAGGCAGAGACAGGTGGATCTCTGTGAGTTACAGGCCAGCCTGGTCTACACAGTGAGTTCTAGGCCAGCCGGGGCTACATAGTGAGACTCTATCTGAGAAAAAAAAAAAAGAATTTTCATTATTTATGTTGATTATGCTATCTAATGGAATTTTGTCTTAATCCTTAAGCACCCCCAGGCCTCAGCCTCCTAAATGCTGGGATTACATGCATGAACCACCATGCCTGGGTAAAAAAATTCTTTAATTTTATGCAAACCTGTTAGTCTATGAAAGATTTTCTATAGCAAATTCCAAATTTTTTAATTAAAGCAAAAATAATGTATTTGCTTATGTCAGATATTTGAGAAACTGCCAGGGTGTGATGGCACACGCCTTTAGTCCCAACACTCAGGAGGCAGAGGCAGGAGAATCTCTGTGAGTTCAAGTCCAGCCTGGTCTACATAGGGAGTTCCAGGCCAGTTGCTACTACAGGGAGACCCTGTCTCAAAAAGACAAAAAAAATCGAGAAACTCTATGTTTCTGGAAATGTTTGAGTAGTTTTTAGAAATCCCACAATATGTGGGAAATTTTACATATGGCTACTGGATTCTTCTAGAAAATGATGTCTTTGTTCCTGTCTACCCCTCTGTCATGGTCTGCCCCAGCCTACATTTTGGTATCTGCCCTCTTGCAGCAATGAAAGTGCTCATCCCTTCTCTTTGGCATACATGGTCTATAATCTCACCAGTAATTTGTCGGCTTATGGTTTCAGGTATTAGTGACATTCAGGGATGTGATTATAGACTTCTCTCTGGAGGAGTGGGAGTACCTAGACAATGCTCAGAGGGACTTGTACAGAGATGTGATGTTGGAGAACTACAGCAACTTGATCTCACTGGGTAAGGTGGTCTACCTCAAATAATTTACACTCTGTTGCCTGAAATATGAGCATTCTCTTTTATGAATCCAGGACTGTGCTGGTATTAAAGTTGTGTGCCAACCATGCCCAGCCCTCAGGCACAATTTTTAAGAAACTAGATGGACATTTAAGAAACAGCTGAGGGATGTAGCTTGGTGGTAGAGTGCTTGACCAGAATGCATGAGGTCCTAGGTTCAAAAACCAATAATGGGGCTGGAAATATGGCTCAGCAGTTAAGAGCACTGGCTACTATAGCAAAGGACCTGGGTTCGATTCCCAGCACCTACATGGTGGCTAACAATGGTCCCTAACTCCAGTTCTAGGGAATCTGACTCTCTTCTGGCCTCCACTGGCATTGCATGACACAGGTGCACTTACATACATGCAGGTGATACACTCATACACTAAATAATAATAGTTAATGGGATGCTTACTGTATACCAGACTCTGTTCTGATTTCGGGGGGGGGTGTTGTTGTTTGTTTTGTTTTGTTTTTATACTACTGAGGATGGAACCCAGGCCTCAAGCTTAACCACTGAGCAACTGTGTCAGCTCCACACCAATGAATTCAGGTGCTGTCCCACTAAGTCAGGCAGGCCTTCAGTCCCTCTCTGTTTTAAATTCTAGAGTTATCCATTGCATAGGTCCTATTTTGTCCATAACCTAACAGTAAGAGTTCCCTCAATCTCATCTGATAGGTAATGATTTTTATTTTCATTTTACAGGTAAGAAAATTGAGAAGCACAGAATTGATGTGATTTATTTACAACTATGAATCAGGGCCTGGCATGGTAGCACACACCTTTAATCCCAGTACACAGGAGACAGAGGCAGGTGGATCTTTGAGTTCAAGGCCAGCCTGGTCTATATAGTGAGTTCCAGGCCAGCTGGGGCTACAGAGAGACCCTGTCCCAAAGAGGCAAAAAGAAAAAAAAAAACTCAAAAAAACAACAAGTATGAATCAATAGATAGCTGAGCAGAATTTGAACTCATACAATCTGGCCAGGAATCTGAGCTGTCTGTCCATCATTCCAGCTGTTCAACAGAAAGCCTGTCTAAGATTTTATTTTTTAATTTTTAAAGGTTTATTTATTTGGGGGGCTGGAGAGATGGCTCAGCAGTTAAGAACACTGACTGTTCTTGCAGAAGACCCGGGTTCGAATCCCAGCACCCACATAGCAGCTATCAACTGTCTGTAACTCCAGTTCCAGGGGATCTGACACCCTCTTCTGTCCTCTGAGGGCATTGCACAACACAGGTGCACTTACCTACGTGCAGGCAATACACACATACAAATAAAATAAAAATAAATATTTTTTAAGATTTATTTTATGTGCATGTGTGTGTGTGTGCCTGAGTGTGTGTATGTGTGCCACCTGTGTGTGAATGGAGGCCAGAGGAAGGTGTCAGATCTCCTGGAACTAGAGTTACAGATCCAGGTGAGTCACCTGGATGTGGGTGCTGGGAACTGAACCTGGGTCCTCTGGAAGAGCAGCAAGTGTTCTTAACCACAGCCATCTCTCCAGCCCCATTGCCTGAGTTTTAATTCCAAATTGAGATTTTTTTCCCCTGCTCATCAACTTTCTAAATTGTCTTAATTTGTATGTTCAATCTTAGTTTTGTCTGAAGCAGCTATTGATGTTATATAGATCAATAGCTTTTAGTAAATGTGAGCAAATCTCAATGTGCTTTGAACTTACCATGTTTTATTTCTTTTTTAAATATTTTACTTAGTAATTTATTTTATGTGTATGAGTATATTGCCTGCATTTATGTAAGTGCAATGCCTGAGAAGACCAGAAGAAGGCATCAAATTCCGGTGGAACTGGAGCTATAGATGATTGTTAACCACCGTGTGGGTGCTGGGAATTGAACCCTGGTCCTCTGCAAGAACAGTCAGTGCTCTTGACCGCTGAGCCATCTCTCCAGCCCCAACAATGTTTTATTTCTAAAGCTGATTGTATGTCTTTCTTCTGAGCAGGATATTCAGCCCCAAAGCCGAGTGTGATCGCCCTCCTGCAACAAGGCAAAGAGCCCTTTATGGTGGTGAAGGGCATGTCAGAAGGACAGGGTCCAGGTAAGTGAGGACTCAGCAGGCAAGCAGACGTCCATTATCAGCAAAGGCCAGCAGACATCAGCATTGCCATCAGAGGTCAGCTGGTCAGGACAGAGGCATAGAGCCTAAAACAGAGAGGGAACAGACTTTCTTAGTGCAGACTACTGCGAGAGCGTTACCATGGCTCCCAGCTATCAAGTGTTTGTCTTTCCTGTCTGGTATTGCTCTCTCAGTCCAACACAGCACACCTTGATGCTCTCTGTCTTTCTGCATTTTCTGTGTGCTTACTCTAACACCAGAAAGTTCATCCTTTCATTTGTTCAGCATATATTTACTGAGCCTGCAGTGGGAAGCCAGAACTGTACTGTATATTAGCAGTATTTTGGTGTTTCAGGCTAAAACCTCCTCATGCTCTTGGAGCTGACATAGTAGACTGGGAGACAAGCAGTAAATTGTAAACTAATGGATAGATAATGTAAAGTTAAAAATGATGTGTGCAGCCGGGCGTGGTGGCATATGCCTTTAAACTCAGAACTCAGGAGGCAGAGGCAGGTGGATCTCTGTGAGTCCAAGGTCAGCCTGATCTACATAGCGAGTTCCAGGCCAGCTGGGGCTACAGGGAGACCCTGTCTCAAAAAAAGACTCCCCCAAAAAATGATGTGTGCTATGAAGGAAAGATGAAGAGTAAGGACATGGAATTTGGAGACTGGCAAGATTGCTCAGTGGGCAAAGACCCCTGCCACCAACTGGATGACCCGAGTTTGATCCCCAGAATGCACATGATGGAGAAAAAGAGCCAACTCCCAAAGATTGTCCTCTGACCACCACATATGCTCCAGGGTACCTGTGCTCTGCCCCACTGCACACACACACACACAAAATGAATAAATAATTAATTTTAAAGGAGATGAAGGGCTAGAGAGATGATTTAGCAGGTAAGAGCTCATTCTGCTCTTGCAGAGGTTTCAAATTTGGTTCCCAGCACCCATGTCAGATAGCTTAGAACCACTTGTAACTCCAGCTCTAGAGGGATCTGACAACCTCTGGCCTCTGTGGGCATATACCTCCCCCCCAACAGAAACATAATTTTAAAAATGTTAAAGGAGATGGAATTTGGGCCTAGATAATTTAGACAGGTAGGCTTTTCTAAGAAGGGGATATTTGTGCATAAAAACAAAATAAAAGCTTGGGCCCTGTGTATACCTGGAAGAAATTCATTATAGTGAAGGGAACAGTGCACTTTGTGCTTCTGAGGAACAGCCAGAGCTCAGAGCAGATCTCAAGGGGGAGAATACTAAATGAAGTTTAGAGTTGAACATAACTTGTTTTCCTAGTGAGAAATTTGGATTTTTTTTTCCTTTTGAAGTGGTCAGTGACCACTCTAAAGGCCATGTGGAGAATCTATTAAAAGGGGGAGGAGCAGAGGCAGAACTATCAGCTGACAGGCCATTTGGGGGTCAAGATAGCGATGGTAGTTGCTTGGATCAGAATAAGAGCGACGAAGGGAAGAGAGAAGATGCTGTGATTGTCATATTTTGAAAGTAGAGGTGGGCACTCAGGAGGCAGAGGCAGGTAGGTCTTTGTGAGTTCAAGACCAGCCTGGTCTACATAGCGTTCTAGACCAGTTGGGGTTGCATAATGAAACGCTGGTCACACCGCATCTGTAGTCAGGAAAGAGACGAGTCCCGGTGCTTAGCTCCACTTCTCCTTTTTGTGCCCTCTGGGACCTTTGCCCAGGGAATAGTGTCATCACATGTAGGGTGGGTCTCATTACCTCAGTTAACCTAATCTAGAAGAATCCATCCTAGACCTGTCCAGAGGTTTGTCTCTTTCATAATTCCCGATCCCATCAAGTTGATGATACAGCAGAGATCAGGGTCCCCTCTTGGGGTTCTTACTCTCATGAATGAAATCATTTTAAGAATAGACCCAAATGGAAATTTGGTGTGTGAGCACATTGCCTGCATGTGTGTAAGTGCACCGATGTTGTGCAATGCCCACAGAGTCAGAAGAGGGTGTTGGATCCCATGGAACTGGAATTACAAACAATTGTTAGCCACGTGTGGGTACTGGGAATGGAACTCGGGTCCTCTGCAAAAGCAGCCAGTGCTCTTAACCACTAAGCCATCTCTCCATTTCAGCTTTTGAGGAACCTCATACTGCTTTCCATAGTGTCTAGACTCATTGATATTCTTACCAGCAGTGTATAATGGTTTCCTTTCTTCCACATCCTCATCAGCATTTGTTATTTGGGCTTATTTTTTTTTTTATGCCATTCTGACTGAGGTGAGATGGAGTCTCAGTGTAGTTTTAATTTGCATTTCCCTGCAACTTGTTTTCATTCATACTTCATTGTTTGACAACTGTTCAATAGTCCATTTATTGGTTGAGTTTGGTTTCCTGATACTTAATTTTCTTAGTGCATCATTTTGTATAATACTGGCTATAAGTTTGTCATACATTACCTTTATTATAAAGCTGTATATTCCTTGTACTCCTGGCTTCTTCAGTGCTTTTGTCATGAAGGAATTTTGTCAAAAGCTTTTTCTGCATCTATTAAGATGACCGACCATATATGATTTTTGTCCTTGAGATGATTTATATATTACATGCATCCATTAATGTATGTTGAAACATCATTGCGCCACTGAAATTAAGCCAACTTGATCACAGTGGATGAGCTTTTTCATGTTCTCGAATTTTCATTCGTAAATTTTTTTTTTTTTTTTTTGGTCTTTTTGAGACAAGGTCTTCCTGTAGCCACAGCTGGCCTGGATTCACTAATGAAGACCAGGCTGCTCTTGAACTCAGAGATCCACGTGCCTCTGCCTCCGGAGTGCTGGGATTAAAGGTGTGCACCACCACGCCTGGCTCATTCGTAAATATTTTATTGAGAATATTTGCATCTATGATCGTCCAGAAGTTTGATCTATAATCTTTTTGCTGTTGTGTGTCTTTATGCAGTTTGAGTATCAGAATACTTTGTAACTTTGTAAAAGGAGTTCGGAAGCATTCCTTCACTGTCTATTTTATGAACTAGTTTAAGGAGCACTATTATAAATAATAAAAAGATAACACAGAAGTTTAAAAAAATGATTCAGGCCAGGTATGGTGGCTCACATCTTTAATCTCAACACTTGGGAGGCAGAGGCAGGTGGATCTCTGTGAGTTCGAGTCCAGCCTGGTCTATATAGTGAGTTCCAGGCCAGCCAGGGATACATAATGAGATCCTGTCTCAAGAAGACAAGAACAAACAAACAAGAAAGAATGATTCAGCAAAACAAGGAACGGCTTTTTTTTTTTTCTTTTATGCATTTAACTGTGCGATCTTGGATTTACTTTTGTTCTCATCCATCAAGAAGTTAAGAAAGTGCATTTGATCACACAGTAAGGTACAGGGGATTAGGTGTAAGAATTATTTGTAATTCTTTCAAAATTACAAAAATTAAGTGATTTGGGACTGGAGAGATGCTCAGTGGTTAAGAGCACTGGCTGCTCTTGCAGAGGACCCAGATTTGGAACAGCACTCACCCACATGGTGGCTAACAGTAGTCCATAACTCCAGTTCCAGGGGACTCAATGCCCTCTTCTGACCTCTGCAGGCATTGCACAACATGGGTGCACTTACATGCATGCATGCGATGCACTCATACACATAAAAACAATAAAATATTTTAAAAATTAAATTATTTAACAATATTCAGTATGTTACTGTGTTGAGAGGGACCTCCCCCGCACACCCCATGATGGGGGCTGAGGAGGGGGAGTGCGCTGCCGTCCCAACCCTCCGTTCCCGAGAGACCACCAAGGAGGCAGGGAGTCTGTCTTGCAGGATCTCATTTATTAAACTTTAAGCAAGTGTTTATATACCTTTATAAGCATTGAGTGTCCTTCCCCTCTTTTTCCCAGAATATGACTGGTTATGATCATAGAACCCAATTAGCATCTTAGGTTTCAGTTTCCCAGATCTGCCAGGTTACCTGGCAGACCCAAGAGTGGAAATCCCCTTCCCAACAGTGTCCAACCATTTTAAAGGTCAACTTGAGTATGCAATTTCTTCTTCATTGCAAAGCATAGTGTCCACGAGGTGATCACGCTGGCTAGAGCCAATCAGCGACTCTTCCAGCAAGTCTGGTCATGTCCCAGCCGATTTCCTTAGGCATCAAACAAGTTTGGTGATGTCCCAGTCTCAGGTCTCAGGTCCCTACACTCTGTGACCTTTTTTTTTTTTAACTATTCAAGTATCATAATTTCATTTCTTTTTTTCTTTTTTGAGGGGTGGGAATAGGAATGAAACAAGGTCTCACTACATAGCACAGGCTGGCCGCAAACACACAATCACCCTGCCTCTGCCTTCCAAGTGCTGGGATTACAGATGTGCACCAGCAAGCCATAGTGTTATGGACTAGGCTGGTGGCACCCGCCTTCATCCCGGCACCTGGGAGGTGGAGGCAGGTGGATCTCTGTGAGTTCAAAGCTCCTGGCAAAACAAGGAGAATGAAAAGTCAGTGATCAATTCATTCTGCAGCTAATTGACACCTGCTGTGTACTAGTGGGAGTTATTCGTTGCTAAAAGAAATCGGGATTCTGTCTCCTTTTGGGAAGGTGTATGAACCAGAAAATAAAACAGAAGGGTGAAGAGAAAGATGAACATGCATGTGAACATTGTAACATGAAGGAGAGAAACATGGTGGGATTGAGAATCAAGTACATGGACTGACTTTTAACCCTCAAGGGCAAGCCTTTCTGAGTAAAAGATGCTTGACCTGTGATGAAAAGTGAGAGGACTCAGCCTTTTGTAGAGCCCAGAGAAAGATTGTGATGTACTCTGGAGGCTAAGAAGAAGCAAGTGTCACATAAGAGAGGACATTATATTTGAAGGAGATCTTTAGCTTTGTGCTATTCAGTTCTTTGTTGCTGTGACAAAATTCCTGAGAGAAACAACTTAACAGGAGGAAAAGATATACCCTTCAAAATAGAGGCCCTAGTGAACCACTTCCTCCAAGGAGTCCCTACCCTATAATAGTCCATTCAGCTACAAAGTCATCAGTGGACTAATCCTTCTTCACTTCCCCGCACCACCATCTGAACACTGGGTCTTTACCACATGAGCCTACACAAAACTCTTTTTTGTCCTTTTGAGGCAGGGTCTCCCTGTAGCCCCAGCTGGCCTAGAACTTGCTGTGTAGACCAGGCTGGCCCTGAACTCAGAGATCCACCTGCCTCTGCCTCCCAAATGCTGGGATTAAAGGCATGCATCACCATGCCTGGCCAGAAAACATTTCATATGCAAATCATAACATGCTACTATTCTGAGAACAAAATAAAACTCTCAAAATTGTTAAAGGATTCTCAATTTTTTAATCTGTATGAGTGCTTTTCGGACTTTTTTCTACTTATGGACCCTTTTTCCCCTAAGAAATTTACATGTGATTCCAGGTATATAGGTACATAAAGTAAATATTTCTTGATAATAAACAATAAAGAAATTTATTTATTAGTTCTATTTTATATGTGTAAGTGTATTGCCACTTTTATGTAAGTGCACCCATGTCATGCAGTGCCCATAGAGGTCAGAAGAGGGTGTCAGATCCCCTGGAACTGGAGTTACAGATGGTTGTTAGCTGCCATGTGGATGCTGGGAATTGAACCTGGGTCCTCTGCTAAAGTGGAAAGTGTATTTGCATACTAATGAAATGGATATGCTTGCTTGTTTAACACATTATAATCCAAAAATACACTAATTCAATACTGAGGAATGATAGAGAAATATTTATAGTTCTTTGTTTTCTATTATTGAACCATTTATTTGTATAAGAGCAGAACACTTGTATATGCAGTAAAAACACTGTAATTCATAACACACAGCAGTCTTGAATCTGAGCTGAGGTGTTTCAGGGGCTGTTCATTAGCACTGTGTGGCATAACATGGACTGTATAGAGTATACAGGTTGTGGCGTATTCAGAACCAAAGTGGCAGTACATGGCAACATGATACAGCACAGGTGAGCCCTGCCAGAAACACCTCAGATTCATTGTTTGATTTTTAATTAATTTTTTGTGGTTGTACATTAGGAAAACTTTTACTATTGCCATTTTTTTTGATTCCCCATATTTAGTTATGTGACCCCCCCCACACACATTTAAGAAATTTTTATCTATACCAGAATCATCTAATGGAGTTATTAAAAATTCAGATTCCAAATGGCTCCATTTGTCAGGGTGGTGGCATATGCCTTTAATCCCAGCACTCGGGAGGCAGAGGCAGGTGGAGCTCTGTGAGATCGAGGCCAGCCTGGTCTGCATAGCAAGTTCTAGGCCAGCTGGAGCTGCAAGGAGACTCTGTCTCAAAAAATACTAAAAACAAAAAACCAAAAAAAACCAGAAAAACCTTATATGACTCTGGTTGATTTGATTCGTATACTGGAGAGTCATTCCAGAACAGTAGTATTTGGGTTTTTTTAAATTAAATTAAATTTAATTAATTAATTAATTTATTTATTTATTTACTTTTTTTTGGTGTTTTTGAGACAGGGTCTCCCTATAGCCCAACTGTCCTGGAACTCACTATGTAGACCAGGCTGGCCTTGAACTCACAGAGATCCACCTGCCTCTGCCTCTCCCGGGTGCTGGGATTAAAGGTGTGCATCACCACACCTGGCTTAAATTTTATTTTTTGTGTATGAGTGTACTGCCTGCATGTGTTAAGTGCACCCACGTCATACAATGCCCACAGAGGTCAGAAGAAGGAGTAAGATCCCCTGGAACTAGAGTTATGGATGGATGTAAGCTGTCATGTGGGTGCTGGAATTCGAACCCTAGTCTTCTGCAAGAACAGCCTGTGCTCTTAATTGCTGAGCCATCTCTCCAGCCCAGAACAGCATTTGTAGGAAGTTGCCCAGATAATTGTGCTATTTGCTATGTTACCACAGACTTACATAATCTTTCATTCTCAAAGCTCATATTGCCTGATTTGAAACAGAACTACACTGTAAAGTTCTGTAAGCCATTGACTTTTTTTCTGAGATAAAAGCTCTATGTTTTGTTGACTGTGAGAAAATAAACTTTGCTTATTTGTTTTCTTTCAGGTTTGTTCCCCAGACATAAGACAAAGAAATTATCTTCAGGCAAAGATAGTTTTCAAATCAATTTACCCAAATTGGAGATAATAGAAAGAAATAAGACTCTTGTTCTTAGAGAACCTATTTCAAGAACCGAGGAGCAGAACAAAAGTGAGTTTAATGATCAACAGGGACTTCAAGAAAAGTATGTCACGCAAATGAAAATCATCAGTCAGAAAACACCAGAATCTAGAAAGCATCCATCTTTGAATCAAAGAATTCATAATTGTGAGGACCCTTCTGAAGATGATGGATATGAGGAAACCTTTAGTTGTGAATCCAACTTGGTTCAACATGACAAATTTCATTCCACGGAGAAACATGATTGTCAAGAATGTGGGAAGACTTTTAATAGTGCCTATCAACTTACTCTACATCAGAAAATCCATACTGGTGAAATACCCTACGAATGCAAGGATTGTGGAAAGTGCTTTAGTTATAAGTATCAGTTCATTCTGCATCAGAGAGACCATTCAGATGAGAAAGCACATAAATGCCAGGAATGTGGGAAGAGCTTTAGTCTTTATTCAGAACTTGATCAACATCAGATAAATCATACAGGTGAGAAACCCCGCAGATGTAAAGAATGTGGCAAAGGTCTTTTCAGTAATTTAGACCTTATTGAGTATGAAAGAAATCATAGTGATGAGAAACCTTATGAATGTAAAGAATGTGGAAAGTCTTTTCAACTTCATGTCAACCTTACAGAGCATCAGAAAATTCATACAGCTGAGAAACCCTACAAATGTAAGGCATGTGGGGAAACATTTAATGAATGTGACCAACTTACTCATCATCAGAAAATTCATACTGGTACAAAACCTTATGAATGTAAGGACTGTGGAAAGGTTTTCACACTTAGTTTTCAACTTACTGAACACAGAAAAATACATGAAGATAAGAAACCTTATGAATGTAAGGAATGTGGAAAAACCTTTAAGCTAGCTAAACAGCTTAATCAGCATCAAACAGTTCATACTGGCATAAAACGGTTTAAATGTAAGGAATGTGGAAAGTGTTTTGGTTATAGCAGTGACTTTTCAATACACCGTAGAATTCATACCGGTGAAAAACCGTATGAATGTAAGGAATGTGGGAAAACCTTCAATGTGAGTAAACGCCTTAAAGAGCACAAAATAGTTCATACTGGTATAAAACGATATAAATGCAAAGTATGTGGGAAAACTTTTGGTCATAGTGGTGACCTCACAGTACACCTTAGAATTCATACTGGTGAGAAACCATATGACTGTAAAGAATGTGGAAAAGCCTTTACTCTTCGTACAGCCCTTACTGAACACCAGAGAATTCATTCTGGTGTAAAGCCTTACGAGTGTAAGGAATGTGGGAAGACCTTTAGAGGACGCTCTCAAATTAGTCTACATAAGAAACTGCATAGTAATGTGAAGCCCTACAAATGTACAAAATGTGAGAAGACTTTCCGATTTGGTTTCTATCTTAGTGAACATGAGAGAATTCACACTGGCGAAAAGCCGTATAAATGTAAGGAATGTGGAAAGGCTTTTATTCGTAGAGGAAATCTTAAAGAACATTTAAAAACTCATTCTGGTATAAAACCCTATGAATGTAAAGAATGTGGGAAAACTTTTAGCTGGCGAGGTCAGTTCACTCAGCATCAGAAAATTCATACGGGTGAAAAGCCCTACAAATGTAAGGACTGTGAGAAGGCCTTTAACCGTAGTGGAGATCTTAAGATACATCAAAGAACTCATACTGGGGAGAAACCCTATGAGTGTAAACAATGTGGGAAGGCCTTTAGACTTAATTCACACCTAAATGAACATCAGAGAATTCATACTGGTGAGAAACCTTATGAGTGTAAGGTATGTAAGAAGGCCTTTAGACAACGTTCACATCTTTATCAACATCAGAAATCCCATCAGGAAACTTAAAGCTGCCCCGTGTGTGTTCTACTTACAGAATAAAAAAGAAAAGTTCATGCAAATCATATACAAATCATGTGTAAATGTATGCAAATTTGCATAACTTTAGAAAAAAAAATTGTCTTTTTTTTTTTTCCTAAGTTTATTCAACACAAAATATTCTTCTCGAACTTCACTGAGGTGGCTGACCACATCCACAACCAAACCAGGCTCGGAACTGGAATTCAGTTGTGAAGCCAGCCCCAGGCTTGGCTTTCTTGTCAGCACCAGGGGGCACAGCACTCATTCTGTAGATGTCTCTGTTGGCCTCCCCTCTTATGAATCTTGCGAGTTGCTCACACTCTGGACCTTTAGGCCGAGGCCTGCTAATCTCTGGGCAGCTGCTTCACAGGGTGGCAGGCACAATCTCAGGAGGGAGGTGGAGGTAATCTCAGAGATACTGGATACCCTGTTGGTGAGGTACCAGTAGAAATGTCTCCAGGCAAACTCCTTCACATAGCCTGGAGACTTGAGAGACTGCATAGCCTTCATGACATGAAGGTTGGGCACATTCTTGTCTGCCAGCTCTGGGTGTTTGGGCATATGGACATCTTTCTTGGCTACCATCACTCCCTCTTTAAAAAGGAGTTCATAGGGCAATCTGGTTCTTCTTGGGCACCAACCCCATAGTGGCTGCAGGCCTTTTTTTTTGTCTTTTTGAGACGGTCTCCCTGTACCCCCAGCTGGCCTGGAACTCACTCTGCAGACCAGGCTGGCCTTGAACTCACAGAGATCCAGCCTCCTCTGCCTCTGGAGTGCTGGGATTAAAAGTGTGTGACACCACATCTGGCAAAATAACTTTTTCATTTTAAGGACTTATCAATTCTAATTTGTAGTCTACAAATTCTCTTGGGATGGCTCTATCCCCTGTTGCCTGCTCAACTAATCTGCCTGTCTCTGCCTCCTGAGTGCTGGGATTAAAGGTGTGTGCCACCACACCCTGCTGTGAGGAAATTTTTTTTTAACAATGGCATATAATATCACCATTGGAATTAATATCCTATATTTATATGTTAAAGCCCAAATCCCAATGTGATAATATTTGAGATTAACTCCCATATATATATAAAGGCCAAAGGGGCTGAAGAGATAGTGCTCAGTCTGTCAAGAGTGCTTACTGCTCTTGCAGAGAACCCGAGTTTGGCTCCCAGCACCAACTTTGGGTGACTCATCACCTCCTGTAACTCCAGCTGCAGGGGATCCAAAGTCATCTGGCATCTGCTGGCACCCACACATGTGCACACACACATACACATACATACACATAAATTTAAAAAAAAATATCTTTTTTAAAAGAGACCAAAGAGATAGCTAGATTGCTTTTGTTCTTTTCTTTTTTCTTTCTTGGTTTGAGATAGGCTTGTGACACGTAGCTCAAGCTAGCCTCAAACTCTCTGTGGAGCCCATACTAAATAGTCCTCCTGCCCCAGCCTGCCAAGTGCTGAGATTATATGCATGCGGTACCTAACGCCTGGGACTTTTGTCTTCTTTCATGAAGATATAAGGAGTCAGCCTCACAGAAAAGGGCCTGCTCCAGAATCCAAGTGGGCTGGTACTCTGATCTTTGACTTCTAGTGTCCAGAGCATGAGGAAAAAATTTCTGTTGCTTTTAAGACATAAAATCCATTGTATTTAGTTATAGCCACTTAAACTAAGACAATATATTAGAATACAAAGCTTGTAAACACCTGCCATTCAGGCTTCCCCACTTAAATTTGCCAGAAAAGTTAGAAACCTAAGGATTTAGTCAGTGGGAGGATGTTAAAGGATATAGTTGTAGAGCATCATTGAGTGACATGAAGAAATTTACCTATGATACTGTGGACATTAAAAGGCTAACAAAGACATCTAGAAAAAGTTCCTGACAGGCACATAGAATGCATCACATTTAACACTTTACCAATATTTAAAAATTTACACTGAGCCGGGCATGGTGGGGCACACCTTTAATCCCAGCACTTGGGAGGCAGAGGCAGGTGGATCTCTGTGAGTTTGAGACCAGCCTGGTCTACATAGTGAGTTCCAAGCCAGCTGGGGCTACATGGAAACCCTGTCTCACAAAGACCAAAAAAAAAAGTTTACACTATGTTAATTTTGTATAAAAATATTTGTTTTTGCTATACCATTGGAAAGCACAGGAATGTATTCAATGGTAGAGCTCTTGCCTAGCAGGTGTGAAGCCCTGGGTTTAGTCTCTAGCACCACACAAAAAAGAGCTATTTTTCCATTTGAGAGTATGCTATAAACATCTTGTAATTTTACCCCTAAATAAATCAGTTTGTATCTCCTAAAAGTTAGGGTATTACATATTACCAAAATGCTATACTTATACCTTAAAATGAATTATTCTGTAAAATCGTGTTGCATCCAGTCTATTTTGAAACTTCCTAATTATTCCAACAATATATTCGATAGACATTTAACAAGGGTTTGTCCACTAGGATCATGCGTTCATTACAATTTGGTTTTTCTGTCACTTTGAAACCAAATAGCCTGAATAACCCTGTTTCATGATACTGGAGTTTTGAAGAGTCCACCACTATTGTCTTAGAATATCCCAGATTCTGGATCCATCTAGTTATTTCCTCATAGCTTGGTCTTTTGTCTTCAAAAGAACTTCTAACATAAGTCAATGCTTGGTATGCTCCTGGCTGAACACTTTAGCTGGAACACTTTGCACTGGTGCAGTTCATGAGCACAGGAAATGTAGAGTGCCAGGTGGTTTCTTTATGAGTGATGCTAAATCTGATCACTGACTGAGATTGTCAATACTAACCTCTCTGTTACAGACTAAGTTTCTTTGCAATCAATAATTGGGTGATAATCTACACCTACTCTTGGATTTTATAGTAACCTGAATCACAGATTAATTTAAAAACCAAAATATAAATTTATGAGCTGGGAGAGAGCTCATTGGTAGACCACTTGCCTAGAGTCCACCAGCGAAGGGCATTGGGGTGCTTACTTCGAATGTGCAGAGCCCTGGGTTCCACTCCCAGCACTGATGTAAACAGGTACATCTCTCCTGAAAGGAGTGATAAGATGTCTAGGTCTTAAAATTTGTGGGGTAGGGCTAAAAGTGTACTTGGTGAGAACCTGACATTCTTAATGTATAGACACCACAACTGAAGGGTAGGATGTTTTGTTCTCTGTATCCTCAGCCTCTGCTGTGATGCCTGTCATGTAGTAGGTACTTGATAAAAGATTTGGGGAAAAGAAAAAGTAATCAGTTAAGATCCTTTGTATAAAAAAAGGTACAAAATAAAGTGAATGCCGAAAAATGGATTTCATGAGATTAATATTAGAAATTAAGTAATAAAATTAGATTGATAGACTTATCCAGTTTCCAATTTGATAAAAAGAAGAAAAAAAGATGACATATAGCTACAGCGTCACAAATAAGAGCTATTACCACAATGGCTCCCACCTTTTTAATGACATATTACTACAATACATATGAAATTCCAGATCTCATGAATTTTCTAGAATATGTGCTTTATTGAAATTGACACAGCGTGACCAACCCTGAATTGGCCAGGAAATAACTAAAAAGCTTACACTTAACCCAAGAACTTCCCTCATATTCAATGGCACAGTCTGTTTAGCACAATCTGTTTCTAGTTGGATAAAAAAATCCCAGGGTCAGCCTGACCAGATTTTTCCCATTTCATGTTACATAGTTAACATAATCCAACTGATAAGATTGGAGTATAATAATGAAAAAGCAAAAGCTAAATGTGTTCTAATTAAAAATAAAAATAAGGAGCTGGAGAGATAGCTTAGTGGTTCAGTTCCCAGCACCCACATGGAGGCTAGCAACCATCTGTAACTACAGTTCCAGGGGATCTAGCAACCTCTTCTGGCCTCGGTGAGCATTGCATGCATGTGGTGCACCTACACGCATACAGGAAAAACATTAATACACATAAAAATTTTAAAAATACTGGGCCTGGAGAGATGGTCAGCAGTTAAGAGCACTGACTGCTCTTGCAGAGGACCTGGGTTCGATTCCCAGCACCCACATGGCGGCTATGAACCATCCTTAACTCTAGTTCCAGGGAAGCTCTCATTTGACCTCCATGGCATTGCACGACATGAGTGCACTCACATACATGTAGGCAATATACTCATATACATAAAATAAAAATAATAAGGGCTGGAGAGATGGCTCAGTGGTTAAGAACACTGGTTGTTCTTGCAGACTACCAGGGTTTGACTCCCAGCAGCTAACAACTGTAACTCCAGTCCCAGGGGATCCAACAGTCTTCTGACCTCTGCCAGCATTGTATGACACGGTGCACTTACCTACATGCAGGCAATACACGCACTCACATTAAAAAAAAAAAAAAAGGCATGTGCCACCATGCTTGGCTTCATGCACATAAATTCTTAAAAAAATAATCCAACTTCTAGGGTTGCCACAAGATATCCTATGCATCTAATTATTCACACACACAAAATTAAGCACACAAACAAGTGTAGCCCAGAGCTGGGGATAAAGTAGAAAGTAGCTTAGGAAACACATTTAGCTGGAAGTGGTGACTCACGCCTTTAATCACAGCACTGGGGAGACAGAGACATGGATCTCTGTGAGTCCAAGGCCAGCCCAGGCTACTACATAGAGAGCTCCTGGCTATCCAGGGCTATATAGTGAGACCCTGTCTGGAAAAAAAAACACCACACTGATTAGAGTTACTAGAGAATGTATATAAAAGAAATATGTAAGCCAGGTGTGGTGGCACACACTTGTAATCCCAGCACTTGGGAGGCAGAGAATGGAGGATCAGGTGTTCAATGCCATCCTTAGCTATACAGTGAGTTCTAGACCAGCCTAGGCTACATGAGACTCTCATCAAAAAACAAAACAAAATCATTAAGACGTTCAATGCCATCCTTGGCTACATTGTGAGTTCTGGGTCAACCTGGGCTATGCGCGATGCTGCGTCAATAAAACTTGCCACCACGCCTGAAAACCTGGGTTCAATCCCTGAGACCCACATCCTGGAAAGAGAGAACCAACACCCATGGATTGTCCTCTGACCTCCATACACACGCTGCAGCATATTTGTGCCCACATGCACAGACACATACACAACCAATAACATAAAAATGCAACAAAAGCGTTAACTCAGCCGCCTTAAGCTCAGTAAGTGAAAATAAACCACCCACAAAGAACGGAGGAGACTGTGGGGATGGTGTCTCCAAGCACGCGGACAGTATCAACAACGACATGAAAAGGAACTAAAGAGAAAATCTGGAGTTGAAAAGTGCAATAACGCCAGGCGTGGCGGCGCGCGCCTTTAATTCCAGGACTCGGGAGGCAGAAGCAGGCGGATCTCTGTGAGTTCAAGACCAACCTGGTCTACATAGTGAGTTCCAGGCCAGCTGGGCTACAAGGAGACCCTGTCTCAAAAACACCAAAAAAAAAAAAAGTGCAATAATGAAGTATTCGGTGGAGGAGTTCCACAGTAGCTCCAAACAGGCCAAAGGAAAAAAAAAATCCGTGAATCTGAAGATAGAGCGATTGTAATTATCCAGTTGTAGGAAGAGGAATAAAACAATCTTTTAAAATATTTTTTAGGCAGAGGCAGGTGGATCTCTGTGAGTTCAAGGCCAGCCTGGTCTACTTGGTGAGTTCCAGGACAGCTGGGGCTACAGGGAGACCCTGCCTCAAAAAAACAAATATATATTTTTTTTTTTTTTAAATTTTTTTATGTGTATACATGTATTGCTTGCATGTGTGTAAGTGCACTCATTTCATGCAATGACCATGGAAGTCAGAAGAGGGTGTCAGATCCCCTGCAACTGGAGTTGCAGGTAGTTGTTAGCCGCCATGTGGGTGCTGGGAATCGAACCCAGGTCCTCTGGAAGAGCAGCCATCTCTTAACTACTGAGCCATCTCTCCAGCCTGGAGCAAAACAATCTTAAGAGACCTAGTGCATGCGTGTGTGCGTGTGTGTGTGCACACATCATATATATGGTATCCAGTTATATCTCAGAGACAGAAAAAGGAACAGAAAGAATATTTGAAGAATGACTGAAATTTCTCCAAATTTGATGTAAAAGACCAACTTACATATCCAAGAAATTCACTGAATCCGAAACAGGATCAACTCAAGAAAGTATCAACTATTGGAAAGAAATCTATTGTGCTTGGTTGTTTTTGATGCTAGTGATAGAGCCCAGGGCCTGACACATGGTAAGCACATGCCTCAGAAGAGAATTTTGTTTTAAGACAGTATCTTGCTGTGTGGTTCAGATCAAGAACTCATAATCTTCCTGCCTCAACATCCCAGGTTACTGGTATTACAGGTGTATACAGCTATAGGAGCTACAGAATGGATTTTAAAAAGAAAAGTTGAAATGAGTGAACTATGTGATGCCTATTAGAGATTCCGTTTAGATTCAAAGACATAAATTGATTGGAAGAGAAAGATGTATCAAGATATTTTGTGAAATAACGACAAAAAAGAATTGGTATAACTAGACAAATATCAGACAAAATAACCTTCAAGCCAGGTTTATTTATTATTAAGAGACAATACATATTATATAATGAGAGGTTCAGAGAAAATTATGAACAGAAACACCTAGTAACCGAACTCAAAAATGCGTAAAGCAAAAATGAACAGAACCAAAGGGCAAAGTAGTCTAATAATAGTGGAAATTCAATATTCCACATTCACTAATTGAGAAAACAACTGGACAGGAAATCAGCAAGTAAATAAAGAACCTGAACAATGTTGCAGATGCGCTAACTTAACAGATGTCTGTGGAACACAGAGCAACTAAGGTAGAGTCTCAAGTACACATGAAACCTTCTGCAAAATAGTGTTAGGGAGACCACAAAACAAGTCTCAATAATTCCTGGAAAACATACATCTATCTGGACACTACTCAGCGTTAAAAAAGAATGAATAAGCTGGGCTTGGTGGTTGCATACCTTTGATCCCAGCACTTGGGAGGCAGAGGCAGGCAGATCTCTGCGAGTTTGAGGTCAGCCTGGCCTACATTGTGAGTTCCAGGCCAGCTAGGGCTACATAGTGAGACCCTGACTCAAAAGTTAGAAGAAAAAAAAATCAACAATGAACAGACTGAATTCTGAAGACCAGTTTTGAAAAGGCCTAATGCTATATGATACTATTTATGTAAAATTCTTGAAATGACAAAATTATAGAGATGTGAAACAGGTTAGTGGTTGCCAGGCACTAGAGTGGTGAAAGGAAGGTCAGTGGCAGTTGAATTAATTTAGATATGCACCAAAATGGCACATAACTATATACATACATTGTACCAACATCAATTCTGTGTTTTGATATTCCATAATTATGATGATGATGTGTGATGTAGCCATTGGTAAAAACCTTGTAATGTGTACACAGGGCTAAATATACACGGTGTACCACCTTTGTAACTTCAAGTGTGTAAAGCTTTAAAATACTTGAACAGTTTATTTTATTTTTTGGTCTTTTTGAGACGGAATCTTCCTGTAGACCTAGCTGGCCCAGAATTCACTATGTAGACCAGGCTGGCCTTGAATTCACAGAGATCCGCCTGCCTCTGCCTCCCAAGTGCTGGAACTAAAGGCATGTGCTACCACTGGCTCTTGAACAGTTTATTTTTAAAACTTCAATATAGAAAGCATTGAAAAAACAGGATGCACAGAGCTTGACATGAAGGAAATGGAAGTGCTGATGTCCATTGAATAGAATCCAAAGTAGGACTGGGGATGCAGCTCCACGGTGGAGAAAGTGTGAGGCCCTGGGTTCCATCCCCAGCCTGGCCACCCCCTGCACAAAGAACATGAAAGGACAATACAGATAATTGAGAATTTGATATAGTAATCAAGAAATATTACCTCAGAATTAAATTAAGAGGGGGAAATTAAGTCCTCTATCTGTGAGACTACCAAGTTAATAAAATTCCCATATGTCATTAATTCTATGATGTATTCTTATTTTTCATATTTACAAAATCAGACAATGGAGATATGTTGTATGAGATGCAAAAGTTTCCAATAAAAATACATTGGAAAAATAGAGCATGTCAATTTCAGGATATTATAGTCCTAAAATTTATAGCTTTGAAAAATTACTAATAAATATTATATGCACTTTGGGCAATTTTCAAAAATAAACAAATAATTATTAAATATGGAAAACTTTAGAAAGATTTTTAAAAATTTACTTCCAAAGAACTAGAGACAGAGTTAACAAACTGATACTGTGAATTAAAGCTCCCTGAAGAAGTCACCTCTGTTGAAGATCCTACAGACTGGATCTTGACTAGAAGAACATCGTATCTGTGGAGAGATGGAATGCTGCAAGTTGAGAGACAAAAATGATCCTTGGCTATCTTCATAGCTCTTTAATAGCTATGTACCTTCAGTCTCTGTATCTGACCTAACATTCTTGAGAGGACTAGGTAAAACTCTTGAAATATATCCTATGCTAAGCAGACTCATAGCTCCCCCAAACCATGATGCTAAGATTCCATCCAACATCTGTAACCTATACAAGTGCTTTCCTTGTTTACTGTAGGCTGCCTGATGCTCACACCGGTACGTCTGGTGTATGTGTTGATATGTGACTTTCTTTTGTTCTGTGACTATAAATGTCCATGTAATCTCTTCCACAGTGGAGTACGATGTTAAAGGTAGCCTGAATTCACGTTGCTGGGCCTTGGTCACTCATATTTGGCTCAGAATAAACTACGTTGTTTCCTTGGGGGTAAGAGCTGTGTTTTGCACTGGCACATTACTCTTTTGTAATGTCGTACTCATGTAAGAAGACAGTGGAGGTGCTGAGGATGTATCTCAGTTGCTAAAGTGCTCACTCACAAGTCCTGGGTTTGGTCCTCAACACCACAAGAAACCAGGTGTGGTGGTGTGTACCCATAATTCCAACACTTGTGGGGGTGGAGACAGGAGAATCAGAAGCACAAGCCTGGGTTGTGATAAGGCCCTGTCTCAAGATCAAAACCAAAGAAACCAGTGGAGCCAGTCTTCAGAGAGAGAATTGTTGAGCCTAATGCTAGACCATGCAAAACTCCTATTTAGGTGTACGCCCTGGAAGTTTTAATCTAACACAGAGACAAATTCACAATATAAGGAGATAATTTTTAAACCAAATGATGACATTGAGAGGCAATGCAGTATCATAATTTTCCTGAAGATTAAGTTACTCCAAAATGCAGGAGGACTCTGGAAGGAGACTCTGAGGTTGAGGATGTCCGGCCAGTGGCCTGCAGGAAATGCATTCCGAAGTTGAAAAATCATCTTCCACTGTTTTCACTTTGTGCTGTAAGGAGAGCAGCTCCGTGGGGTTAGGGAGGGGATGGTTAGGTATCTTATCAGATACAATGAGCAGGTTTTAAAAGCATATAATGGGGCCAGTGGACAAAGGTACTTGCTGCCAAGCCTGATGAACTTGATTCAATCCCCAGGGCCCACATAGCAGAAGGAGAACCAACTCCTGTAAATCCTTCGGGTATGCCATCCCCCTTAAAATAAATTACTAAATAACTAAATGTATTTTTAAATGTTTAAAAATAAGGGGGCTGCAGAGATGGCTCAGTGATTAAGAACACTGGTTGCTCTGGCAGAGACCTGGGTTTGGTTCCCAGCACCCACATGGCAGCTAACAACCGTCAATAATTCCAGTTCCAGGGAATCCAATGCCTTCTTCTGACCTCTGCGGGCATTGCATGACATGAGTGTACTTATAGAAACATGCAGGTAATACACTCATACATATAAAAATCATAAATAAATAAAAATAAACAAAACATATATTGAAAGACCCAGATGAAGGTGAAGGGGGGAGGGAAGAAAAGAAAATGAGTAAATAATATTTAAAGAGATATTAAGGGAGCTGGGCATGGTGGTGCATGCCTTTAATCCCAACACTCAGGAGGCAGACTGGACTTAGCATAATAATCAAATAATCCCAGCTGAGACCCCAAAGAGGCATCATACAAGGAATAAAAATATCACTCTGCAGTGTCAGAATTTTTGACTCACAAAGCCTATAAGCATAATGAAATAGGTAGAGGTCTTACGGCATGAAGTTGGGGAAGGTGCTTATACAATAATCAGAACATTTAAATCTTTCTCAAAAAGAATCACAATTAAAACATTTCCAGGTGCGGTGGCTCACTGTCTCTGATACCCACACTCAAGAACCTGAGGCAGGAGGATCAATGGATTTGAGGCCAGCCTGGACTACATAGTGAGGCTTTGTTTCTAAATTAAGTAAGTAAGTAAATAAATAAATAAATAAATAAATAGACTTGGAAGATGGCTCAGTTAAGCACTTGCCATGCAAATGTGTCTCAAAAACTAAGGTGTAATGTCTGCACACCAGACATGTGCACTTACACACGTGCACACACATAAACATGCACATATATGTAAAAATTAACATAAATCAGAAATAAAATGGCAATGCTTAAACATAGAAAATAAACCAAATGATTTTAACCATAGATCAAGTTATTTAGAACTACATTTTTTTATTGTTTTGCTTGTTTTAGACAGTGTCTCCCTAGCCCCAGCCCACCTGGAGCTATGTAGATCAGGCTGGCCTGCCTACCTCTGCCTCCCAAGTGCTGGTGTTAAAGTCGTGTGCCACTGTGCCAGGCATAGAACTACAATTTTTACTACACTTTCTGTAAATGTAGGCATGTACAGAGGGCAGAGGACAACCTTGGGCATTGGTCTTTGCTTTCCACCTTCAGACAGGATCTCTTTTGGTTTTGCTACATATGCCAGGCTAGCCCATGAGCATCCAGGAATTCTGCTTCCACCTCCCATCCCCCCTCTCCCCTCTAGGAGCACTGGGATCATACATGTACACTTAATGTGTCCAGATTTTATGTGAGTCCTCATCCTTGCCTGGAACGCGCATTTCCCCATTGAGTCATCTCCTCAGACCTTGACTACACTTTTCACAGTTTTTTCATTGGATGTGTGTATGATGTGAATGTGTGCATCCATAACACGCGTGGAAGTCATAGGACAACTTCTGGGAGTCAGTTGTCTCCTTCCATCTTTATGTGAGGCTTGAACACAGGTCATCAGACTTATGCAGCAAGTGCTTTTTACTGCTGAGCCATCTTGTCAGTTCTTGAGTGGATAAGAAAAGATGATACAAAGAAAACTTAAACTTCATTCAGCATTTATTAGTGAAGCTGGCTTTACGTTGTTGCAGCATTCCATGCCCCTTCCAGAAGAATGGCTGCTTTATGAAAAAAAATCAAGTTTTTCAGTGTAAAATACAAGAGCTAAGAATGAAGTTTTTAAATAGCAGTATTAAATTTGAAGCATCAGTATGAAATCGCCATTTCAGCAGTTAAAACTTTTAACTGGATAATGTACATATAGAGACGTATAGGGCAGGTGTACAGTGTGAATTTCCAAACTACATACATCAGTCACATAGGCACCCAAATCAAGTGACAAAACAGTGCTGCCATCCGAGAACCATCATGCTGTTTCTATAACTACCACCCCTGTGCAGCACACACACACCCCCAACCACTATCCTGGCTTCTAACTACATAGAAAAGTCTCAAATCTGTGCTTACTTAATACTCTCATTTAACCGCTGTATTCTTTTTAAAATGTACCTGTGGCTGCCCAGGGGGCATCCATGGGACCTGAATGGATTATCACGGAGCTGAAAAAGACCAGGGGACTCGTGCGTCTGAAGAAATAGAAACCGCCCGAGTCCCTTAGTCTTTTTTTCAGTTCTATGATAATCCATTCGAGTACTGTGGTTGCCCCCCTGGCGGCCACACGTACCATCCAGAAGCCAGGTTTGGAGGTGCCTGCCTGTAATCTCAGCACTTAGGAAGCTCAATGAGTTTGAGGCCAGCCAGTGAGACGCTGTCTCAAAAACGAAGAAAAAAAAAGTACCAACAAGTATTTTTTCTGGAAAACAGATTATCCAATCTTGAAGACCCCAGTATGCAAATATAGTAGCTGGGAATAAAAACTGTGAATTTGGCCCTAGTTTGTGCTTTCGATTTAAAGATCAATTGTATCACGAAGTGGTACACAGAGAAATGCAACTTCACTGTGAAATCATGTTTCAAAGATCTTTTTGTAAATTTTTTTTTGGCCTTTTTGAGACAGAGGCTCTCTGTAGCCCCAGCTGTCCTGGGACTCACCACGTAGACCAGGCTGGCCTTGAATTCACAGAGATCCGCCTGCCTCTGCCTCCCGAGTGCTGGGATTAAAGGCATGTGCCACCACGGTCGGCATAAATTTTTATCTTTTTATTTTATGTGTATGAGTGTATTGCCTGCATGTTATGTGTGTGCACACGTGTTGTGCAATGCCGCGGAAGTCAGAAGAGGACTTCGGATTCCCCTGGAACTGGAGTTATGGACAGTTTGTAGCTGCCATGTGGGTGCTGGGAATCGAACCCGGGTCCTCTGCAAGAGCAGTCAGTGCTCTTAACCCCTGAGCCATCTCTCCAGCCCCCATGTTTCAAAAATTTTATAGGTGACACCACTACCTATTAAAAACTCCATTAGTAGGACATGATGGTGTACACCTTTAATCCCAGCACTCAGGAGGCAGATCTCTGTGAGATCAAGCCCAGCCTGGTCTACAGGCTAGATGAGGCTACAGGGAGACCCTGTTTCAAAAACAAACAAAAATCCATGTCTGTATTACCTTTGAGAAGGTAATTTTTTTTTTTGGTCTTTTTGAGACAGGGTCAAGAAGGAAATTTTAAAATGTACATAATTTTGCAAACAATTCACTCCATTCTTAAATACGTAAGAAGTTAAAATCACACAGCAAAAATTGAGACGACATGGGCTCAATCAGATCATACTTCTTTAGTATGATGGAGTTTTGTGCACCAGCATGTAGAGACCAGAGGTTAATGTTGGGTGGCTTCTCTGATGGCTCTCTGCCTTATTTTTCGAGACAGGCTCTCTCCCTGAACCTTGATTCAGGCTAGACCGGCTGGCCAGGGAACCCCAGGGATTCTTCGGTCTTCATCTCCAGGAGATGGTATTACAGGAGCACACTGCCTCACCCTCACCCCGCTTTACGTGGCTTCTAGGGATGAACTGAGGTCCTTGTGCTGCTGACTGAACCATCTTCCTATCCCTCATCATGATGTTCTGAAGACAGAATGCAAGAATCTAGACAGGCGGTTTAGGTCAGAGGGTCAGGTCCCAGGTATTCCACACAAATGATCCATTATTTCACACTTAAACTGCAGGATAAAGTAGATCAGAAGTTGGAAACTTCATAAGAACAAAGTCTAGATTTTTGATGGACCCTCTTCACCCAATTCTATAATCAGTTTTAGGTTAGTCTTGGGTACTGATATGGTAGAAAAATTTAGTGAGACAAGATTTTTCTTATAGGGCTGGAGAGATGCCTCAACATTTAAGAGTGCTGGCTGCTCTTGCAGAGGACCCAAATTCAGTTCCCAGCACACACATGGTGGCTCACAACCATCCATAACCCCAGTTCCAGGGGATCTGACGCCCTCTTCTGACCTCTGCAGGCACTGTACAACATGGGTGTACATACATACATGCATGCAGGCAATACACTCATACACAAAAAATATGGAAAAAGAGTTTTCTTATAAAAAATAAGATTCTGCTGGGTTTGGCGGTGCCCGCCTTTAGTTCCAGCACTTGGGAGGCAGAGGCAGGCAGATATCTGTGAGTTCAAGGCCAGCCTGGTCTACATAGTTCCAGGCCAGCTGGGGCTACAGGGAGACCCTGTCTCAAAAAGGCCAAAAAAAAAAAAAATCAGATTCTAAATACAAGTTTTTTAGAAAGGATGTATTTTTAATAGTGTTCATTTTTCCCTTATTGGTTTACTTGGATTTTCTTCAGCATCTTGAAACAATTCTAATTTTTTTTCCAGAAAGTAGGTATATGTTTTTTGATATTTTAAAATACATGTACAGTGGCCAGGCATGGTGGCACATACCTGTGATCCACTCAGGAGGCAGAGGCAGGTGGATCTCTATTATGAGTTCAAAGTCAGCATGGTTGACATGGAGCATTCCAGGTCAGCCAGGGCTACATAGTGAGACCTACCTCAAAAAAAGAAATACATGTACAATGTATATAAATATATAGTCTTATACACACATTTTTATGTATTTTAGGATAAATTTTTATGTTACATGTATGAGTGTTTTATCTACACACACACACACACACACACACACACACACACACACACACACACAAGCAGTGCCCACAGAGGCCAGAAGAGGGTGTCAGATCCCCTGGAATTGGAGTTACAGGCAGTTGTTAGCTACCATATGGGTGCTGGGAACTGAACCCGGATCCTCTGCACAAACACTGAGCACTCTTAATTGCTGAGCCATCTCTCCAGCCCTCATTTTCATATATTTTAAAACACACACTGGGGAGGGGGGCGGTGTGGAGAGATGGCTTAGCAGTTAAGAGCACTGACTGCTCTAGCAGAGGACCCGGGTTTGATTCTCAGCACCCACAGGGCAGCTACGAACCATCCTTAACTCCAGTTCCAGGGGAATCTGAAGACTTCTTCTGACCTCCATGGCATTGCACGACATGGGTGCACTCACAGGCAATACACTCATAAACATGAAATAAAAATAAATAAAATATTTTTTAAAAAATGGGCTGGAGAGATGGCTCAGTGGTTAAGAACACTGGTTGTTCTTGCAGAGAACCCAGGTTTGATTCCCGGCACCCACATGACAGCTAGCAATTGTCCATAACTCCAGTCCCAGGGGATTCGACAGCCTCTTCTGACCTCTGCGGGCACTGCATGACATGGGTGCACTTACCTACATGCAGGCACTACATTCATACATATAAAATAAAAGTTTTTTTAAAAGTTAAAACAAAACAAAAACACACACAGAACAGCAAAAACACAGTATAGCGCTGGACAATCTTTAAAATTTATGGCTGTCACTTTTCATTGCAAAGCTTCTGCTGGCTTTCTGACTTGCCTTCTTTGATCACACACCCAGGTCAACATGTGTTGACTGATACACTTTTCAAGGACACACCTTTGGCTCGAGTCTACTTTTCATCAGTTCTGTCAATGCTGACAAAACAGAATATAAGCTACACATAATTTTAAAGCTTCCAATAGTCATATTTAAAGCAAAAAATAGTGCCATTAATTTGAATGTATCTTTAAATACATTTTATAAAAATTATGTATTAAGCCATATTTATAATGCTATATAGTAAGTACAACACCTAATAATCTTGTCTTAGTCTTCACATTCTTCTATGTATTTTATGTTTAACCATATTTTATTTTGAATGGGCCACATTTAAAGTGAACAATACCCCAACTTCCAAGTGTTTAGCATGTTGTTAGTGAGCCATATTAAACAGTGCACTTTGAATCCATTCATTTCCAGATTTAGTTCAGGCCAACTGCTTTCCATTTCTGACTCTAGTACAAATGTCTTGCTTTATGCATTCATTCAACCCATAATCTAAATAAAAAATCTCAGTGCATATGAGCAACATGTCTCTTAAGTCTTTTTTGATATTCTAAAAGTTCCATTTCTCCTTTTTAATGTCACTGTGATGGCTGAAGCCCGGGTAGAACTACATTTTAGATTTAGTTGTTTCTGGTTATAACAGGTCAATGTGTACTTATTTCCAAATTTTCACTAAAGTCGGAGTTACAGTTTCATTGGTTTAGAGGTTCAGTTCTTTCTGTATTCACTAACTGGTTCTCTTTAAGAATGTACCTCTGCTGGGTGTGGTGGTGCACACCTTTAGCTCCAGAACTTGGGAAGCAGGATGATCTCTGAAGTTCAAGGCCAGCCTGGTCTACATAGTGAGTTCCAGGCCAGCTGGGGCTACAGGGAGACCCTGTCTCAAAAACCACAAAAAAAAAAAAAACCTGTACCTCAAGGCTGGAGAAATGGCTCAGTGCTTAAGAGTGCTTGCTGCCCTTGCAGAGGATCCAAGTTTGGTTCCCAGCACCCATGAAAGGCAGCTCACAGTTACCTGTAACACCAGCTCCAGGGGATCCAACCAATGCTTTCTTCCGGCTTCTGTGGGCATCTGCACTCATATGCACATACCCACAGACATATACACGTAATAAAAAGAAAATAACTGTACCTCAACAACTTCTGGCAGCCTTGAAATAGAGTTTATACAAAAATGGAAGCTAATTATCAATTTTCAAAATGAGTTGGTGCCCTGGCAATGTTCACAGGTACATTCACTCCACCAGTGGAGTTTAACATGGATGTTGATGAAGGGCCTCTACAAATTTATTATAAAGTAACATATTCTTCCCTTTGAATAAACCTTTTATGCTGTTGTGACCAAGAAACATGACTAAAACCTTTTTCTTCTAGAATTATCTATCACTCCTTAAAAAACATTCACAGTGGAAGCATTCTCATAAGAATTCTTGTGAATTCTCTGATGGTAAGTAAGGTGTGAGTGCTGTCTAAAGGCCTTCTTACATTCCTTACATTTGTAGGGTTTCTCACCAGAATGAATTCTCTGATGCTGAATAAGAGATGAATGAAGTCTGAAGGCTTTCCCACACTCCTTACAGTCATAGGGTTTCTCCCCAGTGTGAATGCTCTGATGTTGAGTAAGCTGTGAGAGCAGTCTGAAGGTTTTCTCACATTCCTTGCACTTGTAGGGTTTCTCACCAAAATGAATACTCTGGTGTTGAGTCAGCTGTGAGAACAGCCTGAATGCCTTCCCACATTCCTTACAGTCATATGGTTTCTCTCCAATATGAATACCTTGATGTGAAATGAGCTCTGAGTAACGACGGAAGAATTTCTGACACTGCTTACATTCATATGGTTTCTCACCAGTGTGAATTCTCTGGTGCAGAGTTAGATGATAGCCTCGACTAAAGGTCTTCCCACATTCTTTACAATCATAGGGCTTCTCACCCGTGTGGATCCTCTGATGGAGCGTGAGCTGCTGTCGCACTCGAAAGGCCTTACCACACTCCTTGCAGTCATAGGGTTTCTCGCCAGTATGAAGCTTGTGATGTAGCCGAAGGCCTGTGCTACACAGAAAGGCCTGACCGCACTCCTTACACTCATAGCACTTCTCAGCAATATTCAGTCTCTGATGTCGAGTGAGGTGTGCATACTGTCTGAAGGTCTTCCTGCACTCCTTACATTCGTAGGGTTTCTCACCAGTGTGAATCCTCTGATGGAGATTAAGCTGTCCTCGCACTCTAAAGGCCTTCCCACACTCCTTACAATCATAGGGCTTCTCGCCAATATGACTTCTCTGATGGACTCGAAGGTCTGAGCTACATGTGAAGATCTTTCCACATTTTTTACATTCATACAATTTGTCAGATGTGTGAATCCTCTGATGTCGACTGAGGTGGGCACACTGTCTAAAGGCTTTTCCACATACTGTACACTCATAGGGTTTCTCACCAGTATGGATTCTCTGATGGAAAGTAAGTTGCTGGCGTACTCTAAAAGCCTTCCCACATTCCCCACATTCATAGGGCTTTTCTCTACTATGACCTTTCTGATAGAGACTGACAGATGTGTGCTTTCTGTAAGTAGGTCTTTTTCTAGGGGTGTTTCGTGTCACTTGCCTGAAATACACCCTATGAGAACCCTCTTGTTCTTCAAACATTTCATATTCAAAGTCTTTCCCAAAAAAGGAATCTTCAAGGCCATGACTTTTAATTCTTTCCATTATTCCCCACTGAGATAAATCAATTTCGTAAGTATTCTTTTCTTGAAGTAACATTTTACTGCCATATCTGGTTTCCCAATCTGAAACAAAACAAGCACATGATATTCTCCTAATCTGGATGAAATAAAAAAAATAAAAGCTTTATAGAAGAAAAAGAAAGGGACTGGAGAGATGGAGGAGCACTGGCTGTTCTTACAGAAGACCCACGTTCAAATCCCAGCACCCACATGGCAGCTAACAACCATCCGTAACTCCAGTTACAGGGGATCCAACATCTTCTTCTGTTCTCCACAGGCACTGCACAACATGGGTGCACTTTCACACATGTAGGCATAATACACATACACATAAAATAAATTAAAAAAATTAAAAAAGAAAAGGAAAAACAACAGAAAATAGCCCTATACCAGGTGTAATGGCATGTACCTATAATCCCAGCACCCATGAGGCTGAAGAAGAATCTCCAGTTCCAGGTCAGCCTGAGCTACATAGTGAGATCTTGTCTCAAGACAAGGTCAAAGGGGCTACAAAAACCTGAAAATAATCAAATGATTTGAAAAAGAATCACTACTTAAAATATTTAAACGGCTTATTTTTTTGATCAGAATAAAGTGCATTGTCTCATGAATGACATGACCTCTGTTTCCCATACAAAGTCATTGTCCAGGGAGGAGGTGCACAGTCATATGAAAATAGAGTCCTACAAGCTCCTGGGACCCTGCTCATATGAATCTACAACAATGACGTCAGCATATACAAGTCCCATGCAGACTCAAGCAGACAAAAACCCAGCATAAAACTGGGGAAATGGACAGCTGACCCCAATCTTAGCTGGAGAAATATTAGCAACTGATTACTGCTAGGTGAGGAAGAGCTGATCTTCCTAAAACGAGGGACTCTAGATAAGCTGACTAGACTTCAGTAGATGAACTTGCACTGAGGAATGTCTGGGGACACTGACTTGACACAATAGGCTTTAACATAAAGGATAGAATGTACAAATTCCAGTGGTGGCTATGGGAAGATATCAGTGTGGATGGGGGCATAAAGATGATTAAGAGTGATTGAGACGTTCTGTATGAAATACACAAAAATTCAATAAAAAAATTAAAAAAAAACCACACCAAACAACAAAAACTAATTAGGATACTTTTGTAGAATTTAGAGGAGAAAGTTAATTTATGGCCTCAATAAGATAAGATATAGGAGCTAGAGAGAGAGCTTGGCAGTTAAGAGCACTGGCTGCTCATGTAGAGGACCTGGGCTCCATTCCCAGCACCCACGTGGTGGCCAATAACCACCTATAACTCCAGTTCCAGTTCCGTCTTCTGATCTCCATGGGCATCGCATGACACAGGTGCACTTTTCATACATGCAGACAATACACTCATAGACATAAAAATAATACATTTAAAAAAGATAAGCTATAAATGACATGTGTTCAAGATGACTGCAATTGGCTAAACACTGAAATAAGATGGTAATGTCAGAATTTACTAGAAATTAAAAATTATCAATCTAGAAGGAAAATCAGGAAATACCAAAAGATTTGTAAAAAAGAAAAAAAGCAAGAAAGCATTAATGTTCAGAATATAAAAGACCATACAGATGGTCACAAGAAATATCAGCCAATGGAAAAATAACAGAATGCACAAAATAAATGTAAGCATAAACAATTTAGGACAAAATATTCATACTGATTAAAGAATACATCAGAACAAACTATAAAATGTATCCTATAAATTCTGAATGCTTTCATCAAAACATAAAACACCAAAATTGCCAGAGTTGACATAGTGAACTCAAGACTGTCATATATGGCCTCCACTGAAATGACCAGCCAGATTAAGAATCTTGCATTTTGGGGACCGGAGAGATGGCTCAGTGGTTAGGAGCACTGGCTGCTCTTGCAGGGGGTTTAGTTTCCAGCACCCACATGGTGGCTAACAACCGTTCTTAACTCCAGTTCCAGGGGATTCAACACCCTCTTCTGTCCTCCACAGGCAATGCACACATGGTACACTTACATTCATGTAGGCAAAACACACACATATAAAAGAAAAAAAAAATGGACAGCACAGTGGGAAACACAGACAAACTGGGATTCCAGGGCTGGGAGTGGGCCTGTGGCAGAGGGCCTGTTTAGCATGTGTGATGCCCTCTACTCCCTCCCCAGCACCACTAAAAAGAAAAATGATAGAATTAAGTATGCATTGTAGTGCACTGTGGGTGAACGGACTGACACTCAAATGATCAGCTGGAGTCTCTTCTGGTTGGTTCTGTGCCTCTGACCACTCTCTCTAAACACCTCATTTCTCATTCTAATCCCCTGTATCACCGCTTTATTCACCTTCTTCCAACATGTAATTAGTTCAGGATTTGTGGAGTTTTGCTTTGTTTGTTTATTTTGTGGAATTTTTTTTTTTTTTTTTTTTTTTTGAGACAAGGTCTCACTATGCAGCCCAGACTGGCCTCAAACTCACAGAGACCCACCTGCCTCTGCATTGAGTTCTGGGATTAAAGGCCTGTGCCACTATGCCAGAGCACTTCAGGATACTTAACAAGCCATTTAGTTCTTATTTTATCTTGTTTTGCGGTGTTCAAGATGAAGCTCGGAGCCTTATGGGTGCTAAAGCAGATGTTCTACCACTGAGTTACCCCTACAGCCCAGGCATTTACTTGTTACTAGATGTTACTAGTTACTTCGTTACTAGATGTAAATCCACTAAATTAGAGCAACAAAGAAGTAGATACATAAAAACCTAAACAGATACCAGGCAGCAAGGTGGCAGAAGCCTACAATCCCAGCACTGCTGACCACAAGGCAAGAGGACGGGGCATACAAGCCCAGCCTGGCTACAGAGTGAGACGCCGTCTCAGAGATAAAAGTTGAAATACAAAAGATGAGCTACAAAGAAATTAGTTCTAAAACAGGCAAAACTATTACCACTGGGGAAGAAAGCTCTCTGCTGTAGAAAGGGAGGGAAATATAAGGGAGAAGAGATAAAGGGTGAACTGAGGGCAGGGAAACTTTAGTGACTCGGCTGAGATCTAAGTTTCCTTCACCAGATTCAGGTCTCGGCGCAATCAGCATCTACAGGGCTGCCTCCTCCAGCTAGCAGGGGTCCGCCCTGGTCTACCTCTGCCTGATTGGTCCTTGCTCACCTTGGCTCCACCTTCTTTTCTCACCCCTCACAATCATCCAGGGCTCCTTCCCTTGTTCCAACAGGGTAATCACATCTGGCTTAGAAATGGAACATCCTGCTTGAAAGAAAAGAATAGAATATATTAAAGAAACAATTTTATTTAATAGCGCATGCCTTTAATCCCAGCTCTTGGGAGGCAGAGGCAGGCAGATCTCTGTGAGTTCAAAGCCAGCTTGGCCTACATAGCCAGTTCAGGTCAGTCAGGGCTATAGAGTGAGACTCTGTCTCAAAAAAACAGAATGACTTTATGCCATCAGAGTTAAAAAAAAATTAAAATTAAAGTTACTTCAGAATCAAGGGTAGGAAAGTGGTGTTATTTTAATTTAAACTTCTACAGGCACTACCTTTTAAAAAATTAATTAATTAGCTAGGTATAGTGGCAAACCTTTAATATTAGCACTTGGGAGGCAGAGGTAGGGAGATCTCTGTGAGTTCAAGGTCAGCCTGGTCTACATACCGAGAGCCAGGTCAGTCAGGGCAACATAGTGAGGCCCTGTCTCAAAAAACAAAACAAACAGCCAGGCATGGTGGTGCACACCTTTGATCCCAGCAGGCAGGTAGAAGCAGGCAGATCTCCGTGAATTTCTACATTATGTGACACAGATAAGCTTACCCAGTGACACCAAGTTGCTGTAGTTTTCTAATATCACATCTCTGTAAAGATCCCTTTGATAAGAGTTCAGGCATTCCCACTCTTCCTGAGAAAAGTCTATAGTCACATCTCTGAACATCACCAAATCCTGAAAGGACAAACTCAAGTATTATTTGTGGGCCAAATGTTTATGCAATGTTTAACCGGGAATGGAGGCAGAAGCAGGTAGATCTCTGTGAGTTCAAGGCCAACCTGGTCTCAATAGTGAATCCAGGCCAGCTGTGACTACAGGGAGACCCTGTCTCAAAAAAAAAAAAAAA
>NW_008355971.1:804924-841867 GCF_000622305.1 Nannospalax galili
AAAAAAAAAGAAAAAAGTTTACACAATGCAATGCCCTCTCCTGGTCTTTGTGGGCATTGCATGACATGGGTATACTTAAATACATGCAGACAAAATACTCATACATATAAAATAAAGTAAAAATAAATAAAACAAAAATTTTAATATGGTGGCTGGAGAGATGGCTCAGAGGTTAAGAGCAGTTGCTACTCTTGCAGAGGACCTGGATTCAGTTTCTAGCACCCATATGGTGGCTAACAACTGTCTGACTTCCTTGAACACCAGGCATTCTGTAGTGCACATATATACATGCAGGAAAAACACACTCATACACATAAAAATAAACCTTAAAAAAAGGTTTAATGTAACTACTAATATGTGTAAGATTATATATGCATATCATCCACATATCATAGTTTTAAAGATCACTAGTATAAATTTTTTAATTATATATTAAAAAACTGGTGGAGGGAATTGAGGCGAGGTCTCACTATACAGCCCTGGCTGGCCTGGAACTCACTTTGAAGACCAAGTTGCCTCGAATTCAGAGAGGTCCACCTGCCTCTACCTCCCGAGTGTTGGGATTAAAGGCATGCACTTCCATGCCTGGCATAGTAGAAAAAAAAATTTTTTTTTTGAGACAGGGTCTCCCTGGAGCCCCAGCTGTCCTGGAACTCACAGAGATCTGCCTGCTTCTGCCTCCCAAGTGCTGGGATTAAAGGCATGCGCCACCATGCCTGGCCATTAGAAAATTTTTTCAAGGAGAGGTTTTCTGATCCCTAGAGTTTCAGATTAAATATGTCCCTATTAGAGACTTTATTTCTGCTTCATCTCTGCTGTAAACAAAGATGAGCATAAAGAGATACTGAACAATTTGTCAGTGCATACCTGGATGAATATGAAAGGTACCTGGAGGCAGATCAGGGCTCCATCCCTCACTGGAAAGGAAGAGACTGGGAGCAGCTGTAGGAGGGGGCTTTGTTAGGAAGTTCCAGAGTAACAAATGAGAATGTTGATATAACCAGGAAAAAAAATGACAGAGATGGCAGGATGGTTTAACAGGTAAAGATGCTTGGCACCAAGCCTGACAACCTGAGGTTGATCTCTGAAAATAATAAGACAGGAGAAAACTGATGCCGGGTGTGGTGGTGCACGCCTTTAATTCCAGTACTCAGAGGCAGAGGCAGGCAGACTCTGAGTTCTAGGCCAGCCTGGTCTCCACAGCGAATCCAGGCCAGTTGGGGCTACAAGGAGATCCTGTCTCAAAAAGATAAAAAGAGAGAGAGAGAGAGAGAGAGAGAGAGAGAGAGAGAGAGAGAAAACTGACTCCACAAAGAGTTGTCCTCTGATCTCCACAGGTACCTGTAGCACCATGAGCCACCCCCTCTATATTTCTCTCTCTCTCTTTCTATCTTTATATGTGTGTTTACTCTCTATCAATCCTCTCTCTCTCTTTCTCTCTCTCTCTCTCTCTCTCTCTCTCTCTCTCGTGTGTGTGTGTGTGTGTTTAATCCCTGGGATCCACATAGTGAAGGAGAGAATCAACTCCAGAAAGCTATCCTTGTATAACCCCCCAAATAAATAAATAGATGCAATTTTTCTAAAAGACAGAATTCAGGTAGAAAGAAACCAACTTACGTGTGCCATGATTTTAGAACTTCAAGAACTGGCTGGCCCTCCTCAAGGGTCATTTACTGGAGAACAATCCACAGAGCTGGGGGAAGAACGTGAAGCCATGACATAGGAATTGGCTCAGAGTTTCAAATTTAAAAGTCAGTATGCCCCACCGCTCCATCCCTACATGCAACCCCACTTCCAATGCCCAAACTGCTCGAGAGGTAGTTTACACAGAACTGTATCCTCCTCAAAACGATAGGAAGATCAGCTGTAAAATGTGGCAGTCAAACTTTAGAATGCACCAGAACCACTTAGAAGCATAGTTAAATAGATGACAGGGCCCAAGAGAGTTTGGTATTGAGCAAGTTCAGGGTTGGGGCTTGAGAATGTGCATTCGTGTTTCTTTTCTTTTCTTTTTTAATTTTTAAAAAATATTTTATTTGGCCGGGCGTGGTGGTACACACCTTTAATCCCAGCACTTGGGAGGCAGAGGCAGGAGGATCTCTCCAAGTTCAAGGCCAGCCTGATCTACATAGTGAGTTCCAGGACAGCTGGGGCTACAGGGAGACCCTGTCTCAAAAAGACCAAAAAAAATTTATTTATTATTTTTATTTTATGTGTGTAAGTGTTAAGCCTGCATGTAGGTAAGTACACTCGTGTTGTGCAATGCCTGTGGAGGACAGAAGAGGCCATCGGATCCCCTGGAACTGGAGTTATGGACAGTTGCTAACTGCCATGTGGGTGCTGGGATTCGAACCCAGGTCTTCTGCAAGAACAACCAGTGTTCTTAACTTCTGAGCCATCTCTCCAGCCCTTTTTAAAAATTTTATGAGCATTTTGCATGCATGTATGTGAGTGTACCACATCATGTGCAATGCCTACAGAGGCCAGAAGAGGGTGCACATCTCTTGGAACTGGAATTATGAATGGCTGTTAGCTGCTTATGTGGGTATGGGTGCTAAGACTCAAACCCTGGTCTTCTGCAAGGGCAGCCACTGCTCTTAACCTCTGAGCCATCTCTCCAAGTCCTATTTATTATTTTTATGTGTATGAGTGTATTGCCTGCATGTAAGTACACCCATGTCAAGCAATGCCTGCGGAAGTCAGAAGAGGTCATCAGATCCCCTGTAACTGGAGTTACAGACAGTTGTTAGCTACCATGTAGGTACTGGGAATCAAACCCAGGTCCTCTGCAAGAGCAGCCAGTGCTCTTAATGAATGAGCCATCTTTCCAGCCCTATTTATTTTTATGTGTATGAATGTTTTGCCAGCATATATGTGAATGCACCACATGTGTACAATGCCTGTGGAGGCCATAAGAGGGCATCAGAGCCCCTGGAACTGGAGTTATGGATGGTTGTGAGTTACCATGTGGGTGATGGGAACCAAAGCCAGGTCCTCTGTAAGAGCAATCAGCACTTTTAACCACTGAACTATCTCTCCAGCTCCTCTGTTTCTGTTTTGTTTTAATTTTCCAGTACTGGAGATAGAGCCCACAGTCTTGCACATGCTGAGTAAGTGCTCTGTCACTGAGCTCCATCCCTTGCATTTCTAAAAGGTTCCCAGGAAATGCTAATGCTGCGGATGCAGATGCCACACTGAAGAATGACCAGGGCAGGGGCTGAGGGTGTGCCTCAGTTGTAGAGCATTTTCCCAGCACCCACCTGGTCTGTAGGAGAATCACCATGAATCCCAGGACAACAGACAAGGCTAGAGTAATACAAAAACACAAGAACAAAGTAGATGAAACCAAACTAAAACTTATTAGTCAGAAGAGACACTAGAGGATTTGGATTAGCCGACCTGAAAAACTAAGGATGCTGCTCATTTACTAGGGTTTGGGAAAACAGATACTAAACAGTACCTCACCAAGAGAAATGATACACAGATACAAAGTATTGATAATGAAACCTGAAAAAGCAAATATCTTCTATCACAAAGAAAGTAAATATTCTCCAATAGTAAATAAATTATCACATATTTATACAATGAAAAACTATACAACTAAAAATGAAGGTAAAATTCTTTTTCAGTATCATGGGAAGATAGGCACTACACATTGTTGGGGGAAGATAATAGGTTGAAAAATAGTACTGGGGGGCTGGAGAGATGGCTCAGTGGTTAAGAGCACTGACTGCTCTTGCAAAAGACCCAGGTTCGATTCCCAGCACTCACATGGCGGCTAACAACCATCCATAGCTCCAGTTCCATGGATCTGATGCCTTCCTCTGACCTCCTTGAGCATTGCATGACATGGGTGCACTTACACACATGCAAACAATACTCATACACATAAAATAAAAAATAATTTTTTTTTGTCTTTTTGAGACAGGGTCTCCCTGTAGCCCCAGCTGTCCTGGAACTCACTATGTAGTCCAGGCTGGCCTTGAACTCCACCTGCCTCTGCCTCCCAAATGCTGGGATTAAAGGTGTGCGCTACCACGCCTGGCCAAAATAAAATATTTTTTTAAAAAAAGAAAAATAGTATTAGAAAGCGATTATACTTGGCGGGAAACTACATGTACATGTAGATACCTATATGTATGAGTGTAAAATGAGTTGTAAATGAGAATAAAATTCTACTGTTAACTCTGCTTAATGGTAATCGACATGCTCTTTACTTTGTTTTCTCTGGAGTCTTTGGCACTTTTTTAAAATTAAAACTTTCAAAATTAGGAGAGGAGGAAAAAAAGGGTGATGGGGTGATGCATATGGCCAAATCATATCATATACATGCATGAAAATGTCATGATGAAACTCTTTATCCTGTACAATTAATACACACTGAGAGACAAAAAAAGAAAAAGAAAGAAGTTGGGGCTGGAGAGGTGGCTGAGCAGTTAAGAGCACTGGCTGCTCTTGCAGAGGACTGTTTGGTTCTCAGCACCCACAAGGCATCGAACAACCATCCGTAACTCCAGTTCCAGGGGATTTGATGCTCTCTTCTGGCCTCTGATGGCACTGCAGGCACATGGTACACTTAGATGCAGGAAAACACTTATACACATAAAATTTAAAAACATATAAATTAAAAAATTTTTCGAGAAAAAATGTTTAGAAATTATCACTTATACCTGGACATAAATTAAAAAGAATCTTTCAAGAAATATTCCAAAAATCTCAATAGTGCCTTTTGTTTCCAAATCTAGAGCCAACAAATTTGACCTCTTTTAGCTGTTCCTTTTCATGATTAAACCTTTGGGACATGTATCTTTTCTTAAATTTAACTTTTAACTTTAATTTCAGTGCTAGGGATTGAACCCAATGTCTCCCACATATTAGGCAAGTGTTCTACCACTTAACTATATATCCCTAAGTATATTAAACTCTGTACATTTAAATAACATGCTAATATTGCTATACTCTAGTCCTTAACAAATCACAGATCAGCCTTCGGCAGAGATACATCTGCATTATGAGAATCCTTATAAAAACAGCGTTCACGGGGCACATAGCAAATTAACGGTAGTACTGCCATGAAGTAGGCATCAAAAAGAGGAATGCCCTAATCAGGACCCCTACCACTAAGATTACTTCATATATTTATTTAGTTGTTTGTTTTTTAGAGGCCTCAGAGGATGGAGTGTTGGAATTACAAGCAGGTTAAACTACAGGCAACACCATGCACAGCTGAAAAGATCAGAGAGAAGGAAATGCAATAATCTCATGTCCTGGAAAATCAAACTTATTTCCTAAAAACAAAGGGGTAACAGACACACGTAATCTCACTTTTCAACAGAAGCAGCTGCGATTTGCCTCACCTACTCTGAGTCCTCTCTAAAAACAGTGGCAGATCTAGATAAGAATTCACTATATAGGCTTAATTTTTATCTAAGACAGGGTCTCCTGCAGCGCAGCGCTAGGGAGCCGATAATGACCTTGAACGCCTGATCTTGGTCAGAGCCCCGCCTCCCCACGCTTGCAGGATCCCGGCTCACCCCCACGTACATGCAGGGCAGCTAATGACAGAGAGGCAGTCGCAGTCACCGAAGTCTTGAGTGTGCTGCTTTGGACAGACTGCACTGGACACCGGGGTTGCCCATCACCTGGGGCTACCCAGTGTTCAGTCCTGATGTACCCTTCGGGTCCGCTCAGTTCCGGGATGGGGGGGGCGGACCCCAATCTACGGTCCGGGCGTTTTGCATGGTCTCCACCATGGAGTGCCCTATGGCGTTTTGCATCATCTCCATCATAAAGAGCCCTATGGCGTTTTGCAAGGTCTCCATCAAGGAGATGCCGCTGGGTCCTTCGGCGCGCATGCGCGGCGCGCTCGAGGTAGGCCGCACCCACACACCGACCCGCACCACCACACCCGAGGACTGGCCCTTGTGTCCCCTGAAGTGCAAAGGTCACCCGGCTCTCGGTGCTCACCAGGCTCCGGGACCCTCAGGCACCAGGTTCCGTGGGTCGCGAGTGCGCAGGCGCGTGAACGGCGGGCGACCAGTATTCAGCCCTGCAACGGCGACAGCCTAGTGACCGTTGCTACTGAGGATAATCCGAGTTTGCGCCCTCTGACAGCTCTGATCTCGAGCCAGAAAGGCCAGTACACCGGCTTCTTTCTTTCCGTTCCTGCGAGCCCCGCCCCGAGCGCCTCGACCCCGATGCGCAGTGCGCAGGCGCACAGGAGACCCGCGGGTTCTTCAGCCGAATCCGGGAGGCTTCGGTGGCAGCTGCACTGAGGCCGGGGTCCGAGGTTGGGCCAAACTGGCTAATCCCCTCTGTCAAGTCACAGCCTGGAGCTGTGAGCCTGACCTTGGCCAAGCTGACAACCTGATGCTGCAAGTGTTGCCTACCTAGGGCATCTGGTGTCTGCAGAGCTGTCCTCGAAGATCAGTTGCTTTCCGTGTTATTGCTTGACATTCTCATCCAAGGATTCTTATTCAATGAGTTATAATCAATTTATTTTGATGCTGTGTTTTCCAAGATTTGGTTTTTGGGAGTTCCTGAAGGTTGGATTGGGGGCGGGGATAATTTAAGACCTAATCTTATTCTGTAGCCCAGGCTGGACTGAACTCATGATCCTTCTGCCTCAGCCTCCCTTGTATTGGTATTACAAGTATGAAACACCATGAGGGGTTACTGGATATTTTGTCCTTTGATAAGTTCTTGGGGGGGGGGTCTTTTTGAGGCAGGGTCTCCCTGTAGCCCCAGCTGAGTGCCAGGGATTGAACTAGGGGCCTCTTGGATACTATGCAAGCACTCTACCACTGAGCTACAACCCAGCTCACTATTGATTCTTGTTAACATTTCTGTTTTTTTCCTCTTCAGACAGAGTCTTGTTTTGCCCAGGCTGACCTCAAACTCACAATCCTCCTGCCTTAGCGTTCCCCCTAGTGCTGGGATCCCAAGCTTGCATGACCTGACCAAGCCCAGCCACCCATAACTACTCTCTGACTGCAACTTTCAAAAATCACCCATATTGGGGTAAGCTTTTTTGATGATGCAGTGGCCTTTGAATCACAAATGCTCTTATAACTCCAATAAACTCAATGATTCACTACACTTAACAAAAAAGATGTATGCTCACAATTTTCCACATAAAGTATAAATTAAATATGCCTGCTGATATCTCAATGGAAGCAGAAGAAATTATTTCCTGAAACTATAATACAAATTAGAGATTTTAAAAACTAGGTTAACTTTAACCCCAGCGCTTGGGAGGCAGAGGCAGGCAGATGTCTGTGAGTTCTGGGCCAGCCTGGTCTACAAAGAAGTTCCAGGCCAGCTGGGGCTACAGGTTTCAAAAATACAAAAAAAAAAAGGGTAAATAGGGCTGGAAAGATGGCTTGGCGATTAAGAGTGCTTGCTGGGGGCTGGAGAGATGGCTCAGCAGTTAAGAACACTTGCAGAATGTTCTTGCAGAAGACCAGGGTTCGAATCCCAGCACCCACATGGCAGCTAACAACTGTCCGAAACTCCAGTTCCAGGGGATCTGACAGACTCTTCTGTCCTCCTCGGGCATTGCATGACACGGGTGCACTTACCTACATGCAGGCAATATACACATACACATAAATAATAAAGCTGGGCATGGTGGTGCACGCCTTTAATCCCAGCACTCAGGAGACAGAGGCAGGCGGATCTCTGTGAATTCAAGGCCAGCCTGGTCTACATAGTGAGTTCCAGGACAACTGGGGCTACAAGGAGACCCTGTCTCAAAAAGACCAAAAAAATAAAACAAAATTTTAAAAGAGTGCTTGCTACTCTTCCAGAAGGCCCCTGGCCTCCTTGGGCACTGCACTCATGTGCACAAATCCACACATAGATACAAACATGCACATAATTTTTTTTAATGGGTAAATAGATTTGCCATGATGGCACAAAACTGAAATCCCAATACTTAGGAGGCTAAGATAGGAGAATCAAGGATTCCAGATGAGGCCATAGCCAAAGCCAATCTGCTATGCAGACCAGGCTGGTTTTGAACTCACAGCCATCCCATCTCAGCCTCTCCAGTACTGGGATTACAGCTGTGAGCCACCATATCCAAGGTCACAATGTCACTTGAAGTACACAGTTTACAGGCCTGTGAGTGCATCGAAATGGCCACCAGAGTTGTGAAGCCATGAATCCCCTGGGATTTGGTGGACAGAAGTCTCCCCTGCTGGTATGCACAGGCCCAGCTTGGCCCCTGCTCCACACTGTGGAATGCCAGGGTTTCACAACTTCTGAGGTTGCAGAAGGTCACAGATCTCAGAAGTCCATGAAAGCCAGATAGGGCCAAGAGGAAACAGGGGAGACTATCAAAGTCCCTGGAGTCCCCTGGGCCACAGAGTGTGGGATGCTCAGGTTTCCACAGCTACTCTGTGTACGTACCTACTGTCCCTAACCACCATAATACTTCCTCATAAAAGACCTGGGAATGCATGCTGCCTCTGTCAAGTCTTCTTCCCATTCCACCAAGGCTGGTCTGGCTATAGATCAGATCTATACTTTGAGATAGATTATGTTTAGCCAGTATGAGTACTTTGAGAATCTTCCAAACTGGACCATACTATCAGGTTCTTCTCTGTGCCTGTGACCTATGATAGGAAGATGACAAGGGATATTTTACTCTAAAGGAGTGGTGCAGAATTCATTGTTTTTTGTTTTGTTTTGTTTTGTTTTTCCTTAAACAGAGTCTAACGTATTGTAGCCCAGGCTGCTCTCAAGCTCTCTACGAAACTGAGGATGACCTTAAACTCTTGCTCCTCCTGCTGCTGCCTCCCAAGAACTGGGATTACAGATGTGCACCATGTGTGGCTTTAAAAGAAACTACATCTCTAGCTTTCAAGGGCTATGACATTCGATGTCTTTACATTTAAAAGGTCATCTTTAGCTACATTAACAAGTTTGAAGCCAGCTAGGGCTACCAAAAATGAACCAAAACAGGACTGGTGAGATGGCTCAGTGGGTAAAGGTACTACCAAGCCTGACAACCTGAGTGTGATTCCCAGGACCCACGTGTATCAACATACACAGACACATATTTTAAAGTAAAAAGAAAATTAAGGGCTGAAGAGATGGCTCAACGGTTAAGAGCAATGGCTTTTCTTGCAGAGGACCTGGGTCTGCTTCCCAGCACACACATGGTGGCTAATAATTGTCCATACCTCCAGTTCTAGGAGATCCAATGCCCTCTTCTAGCGTCCCCAGGCATTGCATGCACAGGTACATTTACATGCAGGCAAAACACTCATACACATAAATGAAAATAAATTTAAAAAGGAAAAAAAAAAAACAAGAAATTGATTTCATCACCATAGGAATCAGGTATCTTTATGTCATCTTACAATTACTGAAACAGAAACAAAGGATCACTACAAGTTCAAGACCAGCCTGGCCTAGATAATGAGTTCTAGGCCAGGCAAGGCTAAAATGGAAAATAAAAAAGACAAAAAAATCCTGCACATATCTAAAGATGCCATTTACACTTGTCATTTCTTTGAAGTTTAGTGGTTAACGTACTTATTCCATGTTCTTACGCCACGTTTTAGACATGCTGGGTCTCAAAATTTAAAAGCCAGCAAGATGGTTCAGTGTATATAAAGGTGCCTGACAACCTGAATTACATCCCTGGGAATAGAGGGTTGACCTCTGACCTCCACATGTGTACCATGGAACATGTGTCTCAACCCCCACACTAAAGATGTTTTTAAAAAATTAAAATGTGGGAGAGATGGCTCAGCAGTTAAGAATACTGCACAGTGCTCTGGCAGAGGACCCAACTTCAGTTCCCAGCACCCAACTTGACTGGCTCACAACAGCCTGTGACTCTCAAATCATTACAGTGAGACCCTATCTTCAAAAAGAAAAATAAATAAAATGAAAATAATTTTAAAACATTTTAGTAAATAGGTTTAAATACAAACTTCTAGTATTTAGTGTTTTTTTTTTCTATGTACTTAAAACATATTCCTGGGTACCATAGGGCTCACCTGAGTGCCAAGAGGGTAATTACACAAATAGTGAGATGGTTCACGTATGAACAAATTCCTTATGAACTTGGATATTTCCCTTTTGCCTCAGCCTCCCAAGTGCTGGGATTATAGGTGTGAGCAACTTTATTATTTTTATATGTATGAGCATATTGCCTCCATGTATGTAAGTGCACCCGTATCATGCAGTGTCCATGGAGGTCTGAAGACAGCATCAGATATCCTGGAACTGGAGTTACGGATGGTTGTTATCCGCCATGTGGGTGCTGAGAACCAAACCCAGGTCCTCTGTATGAGCAACCAGTGCTCTTAACCACCGAGCCATCTCTCCAACTCCTTTTTTTGTTTTTTAAGGCAGGGTTTCCCTCTAGCCCCAGCTGGCCTAGAACTCACTGTGTAGACCAGGCTGGCTTCAGTCTCACAGAGATCCACCTGCCTCTGCCAGGATTGAAGGTGTGCACCACCATGCCCAGCCCCACCCCCTTCTTTTTAGAAAGGGCCTTACACTTCCCACACTGGCCTTGAACTAGGTATGTAACTGAGAATGACCTTGAACTTGAGAGCCTCTTGCCACCCATCTCCAGAGTGCTGGGATTACAGCATGTGCCACCATAACCATGTGCTGGAGATCCAACCCAGGGCTTTGTGCATGTTAGGAAAGAACTCTACCAGCTGAGCTACATCCCTAGCCCCTGGCTTACGTTTCTTTCTTGAGGATCAGGAAAATATTTACTTGACTTAGCGAAATTTACTGATCTGTGTTTATTATTTAGAGCACATGGGGAAGAATAGAGACTTGGTTAAATATGCTGCGTTCAGAAAGTTACTTGGGGCTGGGCATGGTGGTGCACACTTTTAATCCCAGCACTTGGGAGGCAAAGGCAGGTAGATCTCTGTGAATTTGAGGCCAGCCTAGTCTATATAGCTAGTTCCAGGCCAGGCCAGCTGGGGCTAGAGACCCTGTCTCAAAAAAAAACAAAAAAAAAAGTTACTTGGGAATGGCAGAGCACATGACAACCTGAGATTTCTTTGATACATATAGTTTAATATAATGTGCGTAATAAATTTAACAGCTGAATCAAATGCATGTAACGCTCTTTTCATTTCTGTTGATGATATAAAATACCCTGACCAAAAAACAACTTAGGGGAGGAAGGGGTTTATTCAACTTACAGGTCTGGGTTGCAGTTCATTACTGTGGGGAAGTCAAAGCAGGAACTGAAGCATCACATCCACAAGGGAAGAGCAGAGAGTCAGTGCAGGTCCTCGCTGCCGCTTTCTTCACCTTCACTTGTTTTTTTTTTCTTTTCTTTTCAGTCTTTTTGAGACAGGGTCTCCCTGTAGCCCCAGCTGGCCTGGAACTGGCTATGTAGACCAGGCTGGCCTTGAACTCAGAGCTCCACCTGCCTCTGCCTCCCGAGTGCTGGGATTAAAGGCGTGCGCCACCACACCTGGCAGCTTTCTTCACTCTTATACAGTCCCTTAGCACTGGGATTGAGGCGCGGACTGCTGCACCCCAGCTTTTTATGTACGTGCTAGGGTTAAAAACACAGGTCCTCCTGCTTGGTGGTGAGCACTTTACTGACTGAGCAATCTCCCCAGCTCCCCCCAAAATAATACTTGTCAAACATTTATCATATTCAACAACTTGTTTTAAACTATGTACTTTCTTACTGGGCATGGTGGCTTGTGCTTACAATGTCAGCACTAGGCTGAAGGAGGAGTTCCAGGCCATCCTTGTCCACTTAGATTAAGAAGCAATAATATAATTGATATATATCTATAATGCAAGAGGAGACGGGCAGATCAGAAGGCCATACCAGTCAAACAGATCCAAGATGGGTGTAGTGGCATGCACCTGTAATCACAGCACTGAGAAAGGAGCACTGCCGCAAGTTCAAGGCCAGCCTGGGTGACACAGTGAATTCCAGGTAGGCCAGGGTTACAAAGCAAGACCTTATCCCAGAATGCCAAAAAGAGGATGCTAGAGAGCTGGCTTAGCAGTTAACAATGCGTACTGCTCTGGCAGAGGACCGGAGTTCCACTGTCAGCACCCATAAGGGGTCTCACAAGCACCTGTAACTCCAGCTCCAGGGCTATTGCTCAGGCCTCCGAGGGCACTTGAACTGATGTGCACAAACCCACACACATACACATAATGAAAAACAAAATAAGAAAAGGGTGGAGGCAGAGGAAAGGGGAAAGGGAAAGACATCCAGTTGGATGTGATGGTACGCACCTGGGACTCCTAGCACTTGGGAGGCTAAAACAGGAGGATCAGGCGTTCAAGGCTAGCCTGGGCTATATAAGACTCCATCTCAAAACAAACAAACAAAAAACCAAAATAACAAAAGGGGGAAAAGATAGATCCCAAAAGACTGGAATATAGTGTAAGATAAAGTTTGTGTTTAAAATTTAAGTGTTGGGGCTAGAGAGATGGTTCAGCAGTTAAGAGCACTGGCTGCTCTTACAGAGGACCTGGGTTCAATTCCCAGCACCCATGTGGCAGCTAACAACTGTCTGTAACTCCAGTTCCAGGGGAATCTGATGACCTCTTCTGAGCTCTGCAGGCATTGCACGCATATGGGTGCACTCACATACATGCAGGCAATACTCATACACATAAAATTAAAATAATAAATATTTAAAAAACAAAAAAACCCTGAAGTGTTGAGACAGCTGTATATTATATTCATCCCTGCCTGCCTCAGTCTAATACCCCAACTGAATAATCAAGCATTTATGTTTTAAAATATAAACCATAAAAGAGGAAAACATGGGACTTTTGAAAATATATTGGAATGGGAAAAAATGATTTACAAAAGCATTAACACCAATAGATGCCATCTGACCATGAATTCATAAGTTTACAACACAAACTCCCTCCAAAACAAACTTTTTTTTAAAAAAAAGCAAAATAATATAACAAACCAAAGTCTAGAGGAAAAAGTCTTACACAGCCATTAAGAAAACAGCAATCAATAAAAAAATGATATTAAGATATGCCACAGAAAATGTGATCTTTAAAAATAGCAGAAAGTGGTATTAAATGCAAATTACAAATAGCAGAAAAATGCAAATTAAAACTGTCATAACATTTACCACTTAGCAGACTGGCAAAAATCAAAGTTTAAAACCCAGTTTCAGCAAAGTTATACAGGAATGACACTATATAACATTATAGAAAGAACCGAGTTAGTAAAACTTGTCTTTTTTGTAAATGCACATAGTCTAAAGTACAAATTCAACCCAGGATATAGCTTTAATATATATTTGTATATAGAAACTAAGTCATATGTACAAACGTAGTCACCTCATTCTTCATTTCAAAGGAAATAGGAGCATCTGTGTACTCAGGAAGTGACTGGTTCAACAGACTGGTTCATTAACTGTGGTATAGGCCCAAAACACTATGCAGACAAAGACCATGACCGAGGATGCTAGTCTATATTCTCTAATACATTTCATTTTCTACACTCGGAAGCACTCAAGGGAATCATTCTTCAGTAGTTTATAAAATGTAGTTCCAACTTCAGGGGGAGGGAAAAGTCTCACTACACAGCCAAGGTTGACCTGGAACTCAAAATTGAGCCCAAGGCCTCACCATCCACAAGATCCTCCCACTTCATTCTCTTGAGTGCTGGGATACAGGCGTCCGCTACTACACAGGCTAATTCCTTAATAGCTACAGATTACCTCAGAATCTGTCAGTTGTTTAAAAAGTATTATTTCCTTGTTTAATTTTTGTTTCTAACCTATTATTTCCTCTTTCACCTTTTAAAATTCTCCATCTTGAGACAATGACTTGCTGATTTCAGTTTCCTGGAAACATCTCCTAGTCCACATTCCAATTATATTGCATAAATTATCAAACATAAAATACTTTTCAGTTTTAAAAAGCTCAACTGTTATTATATTTTCTTTAATTAATAGTTATTTTGAAGTTAGTTAAAGAGTCCCAAATGGAGAGACTTCTCTAGTCCTACATAAGAACGTTCCACATTCCAATTATATTGCATAAATTATCAAACGTAAAATACTTTTCAGTTTTAAAAAGCTCAACTGCTATATTTTCTTTAATTAATAGTTATTTTGAAGTTAGTTAAAGAGTCCCAAATGGAGAGACTTCTCTAGTCCTACATAAGAACGTATTTTGTGTCATTTCAATCAACTGACATTTATTCAGATTTGCTTTATGGTTCAAGACATGGCAAAAAATTTCTTGTATGAAAGAATATTTTGTAAATTTGGGTAAATCCATGTATTTCTGCTAGACCTTTAAACAGTTATTTGTCCAAATGTTCTATCCTGATTTTGCTCCTGACTTGAAACAGGTATTATGAAAACCCAAGCTGTTTTTCTCTTTGTAGTTTCATAAACTTTTGCTTTTTATTTATGGAGGCTATGCTCTTAGTTACATATGAATACAAATATTCAGATCCTTCTAATGAAATTAATTTTTGGCTCATATATGATTTTATTTTTTTCCCTACTTTTATCAGTAAATTTTTGTTGCTCTTGAAGTCTTTCTTGGGTAATTTCTTCAGTTAATTATTAACAGCAAGCTTTTTTTCCTCCTAGTCTTCAATTTGAATGCTTTTGTGCCTTTATTTTGTGTTTGTTGTTTTTTGAGACAGGGTCTCACTATGGAGCCCCAGGTGGCCTGAAACTCTCTATGTAGACCAGGCTGGCCTCAAACTCACAGAGATCCACTTGCCTGAGTACCAGGATTAAGTTGGTACCAGGATTAAAGGCATATGCTTTTCTGCTTGAACATTTTTAACATTTATTCAAATGAGCCACATATTTCAGGTTTTAGTAAGACTGTCATTACCTCTCACATCTAAGCAAGTTGTTATTTCAGATTGCATCCTTCACGTAATCCAAGAGTCATATGTTAATGTTTAAAAACTGTAATTTTTTTCCAATTCACCTTTTGCGCAAATCTAATTGCCCTGAGTTACTATAGGAAAATACCGACTGCTTTTGCAAATCTTCCTGTGGAAGACATCTGATCTCACCTTCACTCAAAATGAATTTATCAGGAGAGTCCACACAGTGACTTTCTGGAGTCAACTTTCTAATTCAACGTATTTCACTGAGTATTCACTCACGTTACATTCTAGTAATTTTCATCCCAGAATCAATTACCATAGATTTGACATGGGATAAACTGTGACAGCAAACTTCATTTTTTTAAAAAATGCACAGGGTTAAAAAGCATATGAGCATTCCGAAAACAGAAGCGAAGGAGATAATGAAAAGGAGAGACCAATATTTCCTGATAGTTTCTACTTGCTAGTGAGACTATTCCAAAGGTCTTTTTACTGAATTCAGTGAACCCTCACAATAGCCTTACTGACGGTTAAAAACCAGCAATCCAGAGCAGAGGGGTGAAATGATTTGGTAATAAAACGCAGGTGGTAAAAGATGCCTATTAGAGGTAAAAGCTCTTCTACACCGAGAAAGTCCACGGTTGTCCTGCATGCTACTACCTAGAGTTATAATCAAAGCTTACTCTTTTTACTGGTAATAGAATTAGCTTTTCTAGTCATAATTTAAAGTTTTTCCTGTATAAGTTTGATACTCAGTAAACTGTGGGTTATGAAGCAAAAGAAATTTGTAGTCATCCAATGTTCTTACAAATGGCTATTCCATATTTTTCCTGTATAAGTTTGATACTCAGTAAACTGTGGGTTATGAAGCAAAAGAAATTTATAGTCATCCAATATTCTTACAAATGGCTATTCCATAAGGGACAGCTGGGGGAGGGGGTATCAAGGGTTTCCTGTTCTAATCTTATCATAAATTACATAATGTTAAGTACAGTGTGAGCGCAGGCCATCACACACACCTCATTTTTATAAGGCTTCTCCCTAGCACAGGTTCTGTTGTTTAAAAGGAGAGCTGAGGGACACATAGGTTTCCCTTTGCTGACACTATGAACATTTTTCTTCTATGTGCTTTTGAAAGTGTTGGATAAGGATTCCTAAATAAACAAAGGACAACCTTCAAATGCACAGAATTTCGCCCACTGTATGTATTCTCTGGTGCTTTTTCACCTGTAAGAGCCGAGTGAAGGCCTGTCCACACTCCTTACATTCATAGGGCTTCTCGCCAGTATGAATTCTTTGATGTTGCGTGAGATGGGACCTCTGCCTAAACGCCTTACTACACTGCTGGCATTGAAAGGGTTTCTCACCAGTGTGAATCCTCTGGTGTAGAATAAGAGTTTTACAATCAATAAACGCCTTCCCACATTCTTTGCATTCGTAGGGCCTCTCACCAGTGTGAATTCTCTGATGTCTATTAAAGTAGGAAGGACAGGCAAAGGCCTTTCCGCATTCCTTACACTCATAAGGCTTTTCTCCAGTGTGAACTCTCTGGTGCTGAATGAGATGTGCTTTCTGCCTAAAGGCCTTCATGCATTCCTGACACTCATACGGCTTCTCATTGGTATGAGTTCTGTAGTGTTTCATAAATGCCGAGTGACAGAGAAAAGCCTTCTCACAGTAGTTACACTCATAGGGTTTTTCCCCAGTATGAATTTTCTGATGATCATTCAGGTTGGAAGCCCAAGTAAAGGTCTTGCCACATAAGTTACACTCATAGGGTTTCTCGCCGCTGTGAATTCTTTGATGTCTGGTTAGATTCGCACTCTTGTTAAAGGCCTTCTGACACTTGTGACATTCGTAGGGCTTCTCGTTGGTGTGTGTTCTCTGGTGCTGGAAAAATGTAGAGAAGTAGAGGAAGGCCTTCCCACAGTGCTTGCACTCATAGGGCTTCTCGTCCGTGTGAACTCTCTGGTGTTGGACCAGCAGGGAGCAGTTAGTGAAGGCTTTCCCACACTCCTTGCATTCACAGGGCTTCTCCCCAGTGTGAAACCGATTATGCTGAAGGAGGTAGGCGTGCTTTTCAAAGATCTTGCCGCATATCTCACACTGATAGGGTTTCTTGTTTATCTGGTACGGAGCAAGGTGGAAGTCATAGGCAAATTCTCGGCCACATTCTTTCAATTCATCACATTTCTCTCCAGAAAAATTCCGCTGCTGCTTCATCTGATCTGTGTAGTAGATAAAGGCATTCTCGTACATTTCCTTAAGTTTGTCACTGGCAGGGATTCTTACCTGTTGAGGGAGGTTTTCACCTGCTTCCTGTTCATTCTGTTTAGTTTCAGAATGAACTGTCTCACTTAGAACAAAAGGGGTAGGCTGAACAAATTCAGCTGACACTTTCTCCCGCAGGGCTGACAACTGTTGCGAATACTCTGGAGACTGGGGCTGTGTCTCAAGCAGTCCCTTGCATTTCCAATCATTTCCAAAGCAAGACTCCTCAAGGCAAGAAGTATCAACTCTTTCTATTATTTTCCATTTTAATGATTCCTTTCCAAAAATGCCACTCTCTAGAGATAAATTCTTAGTTTCATTTAGAGACAGCAAATCTGAAAGAAAATAAACACATTTTTCCAGTTTTAGGAGACATTAAACTTCTACATTAGAAATAAATAGAAAATAAAGCTCTTACGATGTAAAAGGGGCTGGAGAGATGGATCAGCAGTTAAAGCACTGGCCGAACAAGCAAGAGAAGCAGAGGTCAGATCCTCTGAACCCATATAAACGCTGAGCAGGCGTGGAGGCTCAGCTTTAATCCCAGCCTCGCAAGGCAGAGACAGGGAAGCTGTGTCCCGAAGCAAGCTGGCTAGTGAGACTAGGCCTTGACTGAGAGGAGACCCTGCTCAAAAAGACTGTCCAACTCTAGGGGCTCTGACACCCCTGGCCTCCACTTGTACCTGCACGCCCCACCCCACCCCCACCCCACACACCCCCACACAGTCTCTCAAAAATAATAAAAAAAACAAAATTTAATAAAAGATGATTGTCATCAACCTACACATGTACCTGCATACACACATGCTCCCCCACATATGTAAACACATAACACACACATACCATATACACATGAAAAAAAAGATGGAAATGGAACAGGTGAGACAGCTCAGTGGGTAATGGTGCTCGGTGTGCAAACCTAACAAACTGAGTTCAATCCCTGATCTCACGGTGGAAGGAGAGAACTGGTTCCCAAAAGTTGTCCTCTGACCTCCACACCAATGCATGCATGCACACACGGTAACAAAAAATTTTTAATAAAAAAAGCATTAGCTTAGGTAACTTTCAAATATTAACATTTACTGTGAAGAAAAACAGTTGGAATAGTTACATTTTAATATCAGACAAATAGACTTCAAGATAATCCATATTGTCAAAGATAATTTTATCACAATGACGAGTATATTTATTGAGTTAGCAATCAGAGTTGTAGTTTTGTAACAACAAAGCCTAAAAATACATGAAGGAAAAAAAAAAGCCAATTCTACAATCATAATCGCAGACTTTATAACCATCTCCCAGTAACTTACACAACCTCCAAAAATTTAGTAAAGAAAAAGAGAATATAAATAAAAATAACACTGTCCACCACTGTCAGCACTGGTTAATTTTTATAAAACGTAAACATCAGCCAGGTGTGGTGGTGCACACCTTTAATCCCAGCAGTCAGGAAGCAGAGGCAGGTGAATCTCTGTGAGATGGAGGCCAGACTGGTCTACATAGCGAGTTCCAAGCCACCTGTGACTACACACACACACACATACATACACACACACACACACACACACACACACACATCAAAACTGCTGAATAGTGCCAGCAAGATGGCTTAGTAGATTAAGGCGCTTGTTGCCAAGCCTGACAACCTGAGTTTGATCCCTGGGACCCACATGATGGAAGGAGAGAACAGACTCCCAAATACTCTTATGCGCAAGTACGTGCACACAAACATAACCTATTTCTCTCTCAATAAATACAGTAAAGCTTTTTAAAGTGTGCTGCTCTTCTTCCCATTTCTCATGCTGTTTCAAAATGCTGGGCCCGATGGCACAGCTTTCTGTACAGTAGTCCCTCAGGGGAATGTCACCACCACTCTGTGGCTAGTTTGGGCTTCCCTAAATACCATTCCCATGACTCCCAGAGCGACTCACCTGGATACCATCCTGCGTGCTCCGCCATCCAGGGTTCTTTCCCTTGCTCTAGTAGTGAAATCACTGCTGGCTTAGAAATGGCAAGTCCTGCCAAAGAAGCAAAGGTTAAAATCCAGCGTAGAAAAAAAACGACGAAAAAAATTTTGATATAGAATTAGTTTAACCTAAAACAAACCAAGAAGCCTCAGAATGGTTACAGTAAAAAACAAAACAAAAAAACATTTAGCGAACACTTGAGCAAGTAATTGCTTTCTGGAATCACTGATGAAAATGTAAGTAAGTAGAGAAAGTAGCATGAGGTTCAAGGCCAGGCTGGTCTACATAGTGAGTTCCAGACCAGCTGGGGCTACTCAAAAAAAAGAATGTGTTTCCCCAAATTTCAGACAACCACTTTCTGTCTGCATCCTACAGAGCCCTCTACTGTCCATAATGTGTCTCCTTAAGAGCCAAGAAGAAAAGCCAATTACAAAACTGGCCAGAAACTGATGTGAAGGACAGTCACCAACAGAAAATATGAACCTGGAAATGGTGACTACACCTGTGAGCCCAGCACTCGGAAATGGAGGCAGGAGGGTCAGACGTTTAAGGCCATCTTTGGCTACACCGTGAGGTCAAGGCGAACCTGAGATACAAGAAAACAAAAGAGGGCTGGAGAGACGGCTCAGCTATTAAGAACACTGGCTGTTCTTACAGAAGACCTGGGTTCGAATCCCAGCACCCACATGGCAGCTAACAACTGTCCATAACTCCAGTTCCAGGGGATCTGACAGCCTCTTCTGTCCTCCGCAGGCATTGCATGACATGGGTGCACTTACCTACATGCAGGCATAACACTCATACACATAAAAATAATAAAATATTTAAAAAAGAAAACAAAAGAACAGAACATATGAAGAGGCCTGAGAGGTAGACATACCTCTCTGGGCTACAGAGCTCAGACCAATCTTCTGAAACAAGGAACAGAAATTTAGATATCTGAATATTTAGATATATGAATCCTAAGAATTTGCCATGGAGAGAGCACAATTTGCACTGAGGATTGAACCCAGGCCTTGCACCTGACAGACTAGCACTCTACCACTGAGCTACATACATCCCTTAGAGTTACAAGGAACAGATGCCCTTACCCAGTGACACAAAGTTACTGTAGGTCTCCAACATCACATCTCTGTATAAAGATCTCTGATCAGGGCCCAGGTATTCCCACTCCTCTTTACAGAACTCCACAGCCACATCCCTGAACACCACCAACTCCTGAAAGGAAAACATGATGTCATACAGCCAACAGTAAAGAAAATCATTTCAGGCAAATGATAATATTTTTAAAAGGTTTTCCAGGGAAGGAATGTCGCTTCCCAGCACCAGGGAGACAATCTGAGGATTCCAAGTTCCAGGATAGCCTGGGCTACATAGAGAGATCCTGTCTCGAACAAAATTAATTTTTTTGTTTCCTATTGAGAGAGGGTATCCCTGTAGCCCCAGCTGGCCTCAAACTTGCTATGTAGACCAGGCTGGCCTCGATCTCAAGAGATTTGCCTGCCTCTGCCTCCAAGTGCTGGGATCAAAGGTGTGTACCACCACACCTAGCAAAATTTCCTTTAAAAAATTGTGTGTTTGTGTGTGTGCATGTGAATGAAGGTGCTGGAAGAGCCCAGAAGTGGGTGCTGAATCCCCTGGAGCTGGAGTTACAGGTGGCTGTGAGCTGACCAGTGTGGATGCTGGGAACCAAACTTGGGTCCTCTGAAAAAGCAATACATTTTCTTAACTGCTGAGCCATCTCTCCAGCGAACCATGTAAGGTTTTTTAGAGGTATTCTAACTAAGAAATAGTTCAGAATTGGAAGCTTACAGCCCAGTAGGAGAAATATGAACATACACACAGCAACCCTGTGTTGTGAACTGCATAAAACCTCACATAACTGTGGATGGCTTCCACTCATCAGGACATGATTCTAGGCAACAATCTAATGTTGAATAACTCTATAAAGATGCTAAACTATATGCTGCTTCTGTGGAGTAAACGCTAACTTAGCTTGGAGCTTTGAGAACAAATTCTGAACATTTCAAGAACCAGCCTTTGACTCCTGAATAATAATTTCGGAGCCCTTGAATATCCTGCCTGGTGAGGATGTTTCTTTTTTTCAATTGTGTATGCATGTGTGTATCTGTGAACATGAATGCAGTGCCCATGGAGGCCAGAAGAGGGTGTCAGATCCCCTGGTGCTGGAGTTACAGGTGGACGTGAGCTGCCCAATACAGGTGCTCAGAACTAAACTCAGGTCCTCTGGAAAAGCAGCATGCAGTCCTAACCACTGAGCCATCTCTCTAGCCTTGTCTCTTCTGTAGGCCTGAAGCGTTGGGATGTGGGTTAGACCTCTAGGGAGCTGGAGGCTGCGTAACAAAGTGAGCTGCGGGCACTACCAGTGAATCCAAGGGGCACCAGGTAAGTGTCCCTTATTGTCCATACTTCATACATGCTCCATACATATACACACACACACTTCACACCACGGCCGAGAAGCAAGCATGTCTCCAATTCACTTTCCAGGATGACACACCTACAAGCTTGTGAATGTTTTTCCTAGACTTTGTCCTGGGTGATTTTTCTCTTTACTAATCTGCATCTTTCACAGTGACTCCACTGTGTAAGGATAACTGCTTCCCTCAATCCTGCAAATCCAACCAAAGAAATGCTCCAGACTGGCCAGGCATTGTGGCTCAGATTTGCAACCCCAGCACCAGGGAGGAGAGCTCCAAATCCCAGGTTAGCCTGGGCTACATAGTTGAGTTCCAGACAAGTCTGGGCTACAGAGTGAGACTCTATATCAAGTTAAAAACAAATCAACCCACAGATGAGGTACAGCAGCTGAGGGTAAGGATTGGGCAAGTGGGGAATGCATGAAGGAAATCAGGCATTACACTAGAGCCCTTAGAGATGCTCTGAGCGAGAGAATTTAACTGTCTCTTAGTATGGTTAGAGCAGCTGCCCAGAAGAATGAAGCCATTTGTTGATGATCATTTACTTTCGGAACCTGACACCTTCAAATGGAAGCCTGCAAACATAAGTGTCAGTGAGCATTCTGGGAGGAGTTTGGGTTGTGATTAAAACTAGTAACTGAGACACTCCTGGGGACAAGAGACAGAGCAGACCCTTAGAAACTAAAAGGTACCAACTCCTCTTAGGCCCACAAGAGAAGCAACAGCAGTCACTGAGCCAAGCTAAAGAGACTTTTCCTTCCCAGAATTCTTGCCTCCAGTGCAGTCCCTGACGGCCACCGTGAATGAAGCTCAGCAGGGCCTGTGTCAGAAGGGCCCAACTTCTCCTCCTTTTCTGTCCGTTTTAGGTGCTGGCCAGAAGCTAAGTACCCTTTTTCTGATACTCTGGGCTTCCTAGCTCTTTCTCTGAAGCTCCTCTCCCTACCAAGTGGCTGACCTCTATGCTAACTTAAACGGTGTGACCTTCCGCCCACCTCTCCTCCAGGCAGCTGCTGCTATTTATAGTTCACGGCTCTATTTTTCTTTTAAACTCTAATAAAATTGTCCTCAAGATCTCATTCTTAAATTCTTTTATTAATTACACTAAGAACCCCAAGAGGGGACCCTGATTTCCCCTGTGTAATCTGGTGACCATGAAGGGACTCCCAAATTCTAGTAAGAATCACTCATTCTTTCATTTTGTGCATGTGCATTTTGTGGCACACATGTGAAAGTCAGAGGCCAACTTGTAGAGACTAGTTCTCTCCTTCCACCATGTGGATGCTAAGAATCGGACTTAGGTTGCCAGTATCGGTGGCAAGCACCTTTGCCCACTGAGCCATCTCACCAGCCCTGTTCATTCCTTGACCTGGTACACTGAGATGGGTGACCCAGCATAACACCTAACCTGTGAGACTTGCTGGAGCTTGGGTATTTTTTTGTTTGTTTTGAAACTAGGTCTCAAGTAGCCCAGGCTGGGCTTGAACTCCTGACCTTCCTGCCCTCCCAACTAGCTAAAATCATGGGCTTATGCCTCCATGCCCAGCAAGTCAAGGGTTTTACCCTAAAATTCTGCTTGCAAGTTCTAATAGCTTTAATACATAAAACCTGTTACCCACCCATCTTGTGTCCTCCTTGTTAGTTAAGCATGGAATGCACATGTCCCCTCATCGAGTGCAGAACCAGGGACAAACTGGCCAATGCAGGCCAGGCCACTGATCAGTATCTCACATGGGAAAGTCCTCTAAACCATGAGGAAGGTATTAAAAAAGAAAAAGAGGAGGGAAGGGACAGAAGGAGGGAGGGAGGGAGGGGAAGGGGAAAGGGAAGGGATGGAAGGAGGGAGGGAGGGAGGGAGGAAGGGAGGGAGAAGGGAGGGAGGGAGGGAGCGAGGAAAGACAGAGATGGTTAGATGTTTAAGAGCATTTGCTGCTCTTGCAGAGGACCTGGGTTCCCAGCACCCACATGGTGGCCACCTGTAATTCCACTTTCACTGGATCTAACACTGTCTTCTGGCCTTCATGGATCTTCATGTGGTTGGATCTCTGTGAGTTCAAGGCCAGCCTGGTCTATGAAGTGAGTTCCAGGCCAGCTGGGGCTTCAGGGAGACCCTGTCCTCAAAAAAAACAAAACAAAAAAACGTGGAGCTGGAGAGATGGCTGTTAGGAGCACATGCTGCTCATGCAGATGATCCGAATAACTCAGCACCCAGCACCTACACCAGGCAGCTCACAGCTGTCTGCTCAGGATCCAACACCCTCTTCTGGCCTCCACAGGCACCCACATACACATAAATAAAAATATGTATCTTCAAATTTTATTTATTATTTATTTGTTTTTATATGTATGAGTACTGCCTGCACTCATATAAGCACACCCATGTCATGCAATGCCCAAGGAGGTCAGAAGACAGTGTTGGATGCCCTGGAACTGGAGTTAATGGACAGTTGTTAGCCACCATGTGGGTGCTGGGAATCGAACCCAGGTCCTCTGTAATAGCAGCCAGTGCTCTTAACCATCTCTCCAGCCTCAAATAATATATATATTTTAATTTTTTTTAATGTGTATGAGTGTATTGCCTGCATGTATGTAAGCACACCCATGTTGTGCAATGCCCGTGGAGATCAAAAGAGGGCGTTGGATCTCCTGGAACTGGAGTTACAGACAGTTGTTAGCTGTCATGTGGGTGCTAGAAACTAAACCCGGGTCCTCTGCAAGAGCAGTCAGTGCTCCCAACCACTGAGCCATCTTTCCAGCCTCCCAAATAATATATATTTTAACTCATTATATATATATACATATATATATATGTATAATTTAAAAGTCTTCTTCCCTTTAATTTAATATATAACCATCATCTTTGTGGGTGATATTATAATTCTAAAGAGTCAACAGGTGGGCTGGGGGTGTGGCTTACGGCTGAGTACCTGTCCAGCATGTGCAAGGTCCTAGGTTCAAACCCCAGTACTGAGAGAGAGAGAGAGAGAGAGAGAGAGAGAGAGAGAGAGAGAGAGAGAAAAAACACTCTTTTATAAAACAGTGACACATCCTCCCTTTTTCACTTACAAAATTAGTGTTTATCACTTGACACAGGAGGTGGGCTTAAAGGAGTCTAAGAAAAAACTCCAGCAAGTGAAGGAATGAGTGGGGATTTCCCACCTATCACTTCATAAAAACCTCAGTGATGGGGCTGGAAAAATGGCTCAGTGGTTAAGAGCCCTTCCTGCTCTTTCATAGGACCTAGGTCCAGTCTCCAGCACCCATATAGTGTCTAATATCTGTCCTTAAGTCCAGTTCCAAGGGATCTAATGTTCTCTACTGGCCTCTCTGGCACCAGGCACATGGTGCACTTTCATTCATGAAGGCAAAACACTCATCTATGCAAAATAAATCTTAAAAAAAAAAACCCAAAACCTCAGTGATTCTTTTTTGATCCTATATAATTTTGAGACAGAGAATCTACCCAATTTTCCCAGGCTCGGACCTGAATAAAACTGTCTCCTCCACTAATCTGTGTCCAGTTTTCTGGTAGAAGTGGTTAGTAAACAGAACCTCCACGTTCCACCAGGGGGTACAGGGAATAGCTCTTTCCCAGCACACTTACTCAGGAACTAACTGTGAGATCAGATGCTCATAAAAGTCTTGGATATCGGAGCTGGAGAGACGGCTCAGCACTTAAGAACACTGACTGTTCTTGCAGAGGACCTGGGTTCGAATCCCAGAACCCACATGGCAGCTAACAACTGTCCTTAACTCCAGTTCCTGGGGATCCGACAGCCTCTTCTGACCTCTGCGGGCATTGCACAACACGGGTGCACTTACCTACATGCAGAATACATACATACACATAAAATAATAAATAAAAGCCGGGATTGGTGGTGTATACCTTTAATCCCAGCACTCAGGAGGTAGAGGCAGGCAGAGCTCTGTGAGTTCACAGCCAGCCTGGTCTACATAGTGAGTTCCAGGACAGCTGGGGCTACAGGGAGACCCTGTCTCAAAAAGACAAAAAAAAAAAAATTTTTTTTAAAGTCTTGGATATCAAGGACAAATAAAACTGTAACTAAACACATTTCTGTAAACTGGACACAGTGGCCCAAGGCTGAGGCCAGTGGATCATGGCAAGTTTGAAGATAGTCTGGGCTACATACAGAAGGTTCCAGGCTGCCCAGGGCTATGTCTCAAAAAACAGGAAAAAAGCAACATCTTTGTTCTTGCAGATGGAAAGTTATTAAGCAGAATAGAAAAAGACAATGAGTTTCTGATGGGAATAAGGAAGAGAGCATCACCAGAGTCCAGATTCCTAAGGAATAAATTATATAGCTGTTCTTACAGGGGGGAGATTGTCAAAGGGTCTGTAAACTATAAACAAATAAATGTAAAACCAGGTGGTGCAACCCTGTAATCTGGCATTTGGGAGGTAGGGCAGAAAGCTCATAAATTCAAGGTTATCCTGGCTACACCCCAAGTTCAGAGCCAGCCTGAGCTACAAAAGACCATGCCTTAAGAAGGAGCTGCAAGTTTAAAAGCAAGAATGTTTTTCCTTAATTGCAAATACCAACCCCAACATTTTTCTTTATAGATTTTTTTTTTTTTTTTTTTGAGGCAGGAGCTCATGTACCTCAGGCTGGCCTAGAACTTAAAAGGTAGCCCAGGATGGCTTCAAACTTACGGTAATCCTCCTGTCACAACCTCCTGAGTACTGGGGCTTACAGGCTATACCTACTACAATTTTATATTTTCATTTTTCTTGATCCAGAGGATACAAAATAACAATAATAGTATATTTTGTGTATTAGCATTTTTGAGGGCCCTGTACATATCAATTTAGTCACTAAAAATCTAATAGTAGTGCTATTATTTCCTCCAGTTCTAGATAAGGTGAGGAACAGAAAAATGAAGCAGGGGCTGGTAAGACGGCTCAGTGGTTAAGAGCTAATGCAGATCTTGTCCAGCCAGAGTTCATTTCCCAGAACCCACATCAGGTGCTTCACACTGCTGGAACCCTAGTTCCAGGGGATCCAATACCCTCTTTTGGCCTCCAGAGGCACTGTACTTATGCATAAATCCACACAGACACTGACAGACAGATACACGCGCGCGCGCACACACACACACACACACACACACACACAAATTGAAAAAAATTTTAATTAAAAGAAAAATTAAGTAAAATTCTCAAGTACACACACATATTGCAATTCCTACATGACCTGGGAGAACAAAATTATGCTGAGCATGGTGGTGCACACCTTTAATCACAGCACTCAGGAAGCAGAGGCAGACAGATGAGTCTGAAGTCAGCTTGGTCTACATAGCAAATTCCTGACCAGTCAGGACTACATAGTGAGATCTGGTATTTAAATTTAAAAAAAAAAAGGTGTGTGGGGGGGTGCTGGAGAGATGGCTCAGCAGTTAAGAGCACTGGCTGCTCTTGCAGAAGACCTAAGTTCAGTTCCCAGCACCCACATGGCAGCTAACAACCACCTGTAACTCCAGTTCCAGGGGATCTGATGCCCTCTTCTAGCCTCTGTGGACACTACATGACACAGGTGCACTTAACATACACACAGGCAAAACATTCACACATACAAAGTGAAAATAAATAAAAACTCAATTTTCTTTAAAGGCAAAAATTATGCTGACAAAATCTCAAACTACACTTGGTTACTATGACAAAGTGGAAACCAGAAAGGGCAAGTCCATGGGAGCCAGGCGTGGTGGCGCACACCTGTAGTCCCAGCACTCGGGAGGGAGAGGACGGTGGATCTCTGTGAGTTCAAGGCCAGCCTGGTCTACATAGTGAGTTCCAGGACAGCTGGGGCTACAGGGAGACCCTGTCTCAAAAAGACCAAAAAAAAAAACCACAAATGAGAAAAATAATTGAAAGAAGAAACTACACCTCACCTTGAATACAGTGTTTACATCCACAATGGCCATGCTTCTCAGTACCTGGGACACCTCTGGAAAACTGCAGAACTGGAAAAGAAAAACGGAATTAGGAGAAACTGGGTCTGTCTCGTCATCAACTATGACCCACTCTCTGTGCCCTCTGCCTGCGTACACACACAAAGCTGAGTTACTTTTCTGCTCACCTTTAGAGAAGGAAAGTCTGGATAGAGGCAGACAGATCCCTGAGAGTTCGGGGCCACCCAGGGCTACCTAAATGAGACCCTGCCTTAAAAAAAAAAATTCTGGGTAGAAGCTGCCCAGGGTTGCAACTGAAATACGATTTTGGGATACTCACAGCGATGAGAAATGATAGACACTTGCTCCCTTAATTCAAAAAGCCTGTTACCCACCCAGGAAGTTCACTTGATAATAAGGTAAGGAATGGGCCGAGCCAGAATCCCCTTAGCACAAGGATAGACTCCACTGATGGGCTATAGGACTAATGCCAGGCTGAACCAGGGACAAACTAGCCACTGATTTGTATCAAACATGGCAAAATCTCCTTAAGAACATGATGAGATTTATTTATTTACTTATCTATTTATTCATGTATTTTTGAGACAAGGTTTTACTAGGTAACCCAGGCTGGCCTAGAACTCACAGACCCACCTGCCTCTGTCTCCAAGTACTGGGATTAAAGGCATGCGCCACCATATCTGGCTTTTTTAATTTTTAAAAAATGTTATGTCCATGTTTAAAACCCCCAGACATCTCTAAGACCCCATAAAATGTCTGCTCCATTTCTTTGACAGCAAGTAATGTGAATTCCCCCAAAACAACTGCTGTACCCTTTTCTTCAATCTCTTTTCTTCTGTAACCTGTCTCAGAGTTCATACTCAGTCTAAGTTTTTCTTTCTTTTTTTTTAAATGTGTATGGATCTGTTGCCTGCTTGTGTATAAGTATACCTGTGCTATGCAATGCCCAAGGTCAGAAAAAGGTGTCAGATCCCCTAGAACTGGAGTTAAAACCAGTTGTTAGCCATCCTGTGGGTGCTGGAATCGAGCCCAGGTTTCCTACAAGAGCAGTGAGTGCTCTTAACCACTGAGCCATCTCTCTAGCCCCCTGAGTTTTTATTTCTATAATCACCAGGACAACCTCCCCTGAGTCTGGGACTTTTCAGAAGATCCAGACATGTGAACTTAGTAGGGCTTCTTTTTGTTTTACCCACAGAGCTCCCAAAGAAACCACCAATGGGAATTTCTACGCCCAGTGACTCTTTTCTTTTCTTTTGGTCTTTTTGAGACAGGGTCTCCTGTAGCCCCAGCTGGCCTGGAACTCACTATGGAGACCAGGCTGGCCTTGAACTCACAGAGTTCTGCCTGCCTCCACTTCCCAAGTGCTGGGATTAAAGGCAGGCGCCACCATGCCTGGCTCCTTTTTTTTAATTTAAGATTTCATTTATTTTTATTTTATGTGTATGAGTCTTTTGCCTGCAAGTGTGTAAGTGCACTACATGCATGCCATGCTCCTCAGAGGCCAGAAGAGGGAGTCAGATCTCCTGCAACTGGGAACCAAACCCAGGTCCTCTGAAAGAGCAGCTCTTTAACTGTTGAGCCATCTCTGTAGCTGATATTCACTCTTCTTGACTTGGGATCCCCTTCAACCTCTAAAGTTCTCCCCCAGGGCTGGGTATGCAGCCCAGTACTAGAATGTTTGCCTAGCATCAAGAAGCCCAAGTTCAGTCTCCAGTAATACAAAAAATAACATAAGAAACAGAATTAATTCTGTTGGAAGATCAAAGCTGTGGCTCAGACTAATGGCTTTAGGTGTTACTTTCATCAGTAGGTTCAATAATCTTCAAAACTTCCTTTTATCACACATCCCCATCCCTACATGCCATCCCATTATTAACCCCCCCACACCCTATCTCACCCCACAGTTGCTTCTACTGGGACAATAAACTGCCATGTCCTTATCTATAAAGCCCTCCCCACTTCACTGAGAGGTTTTTCCATGGACTGCAGTCCTGCACTTCATATGAATAACAAACAGGAACTTGATCTCCCTGGAAACCATAAACACAAAGTTGAATTTCAGCAAGAACTGGTCTGGTGCAGGATTAAAGTCCTACTTTAGTTCATTTAAGCAGCTATAAGAAAATATCAGAAACCGGGCAGTTTATAAACAGTTATTTCTCAGTTGTAGAGGCTGAGAAGTTCAACAAACCAACAGATTTCATGTTTGTTCACAGTGTTCATCTCCTGTCATAAAGAATGCCAGGAGCTGAGAACCGTTTTCTCTTTAGAACCTGGAGTGGATCATCTGGAATCTTGAACTCCAAATTCTGGTTTTTCTAATGGTAGTCAACACAGTCACCAATTCTTCCTTAATCCATGGAAGAATCCTCAAGTCTCTGTTGTTTGTTCCCTAAACAAGACTAAATGCCTACTCTTGAGGGTGTAACATGAAATCAAGAGTCACACAAAAATAAGTTTTTTAAACATATAATTTCTAGGGCTGGAGAGATGGCTCTGTGGTTAAAAGCACTGACCCGGATTCGATTCCCAGCATCCACATGATGGCTAACAACGCTCTGTAACTTAAATTCCAGGGGATCTGACGCCCTCTTCTGACCTCCACAGGCATTGCATGACATGGGTGCACTTAGATACATGCAGGCAATACACTCATACACATTAAATAAAAATTAAAACTATTAAAATATATGTATATATCATTTCTACACACACGAAGGATTTCTCTACGTGACCCACGATGACCTGGAACTCATTATGTACCTGAGGCTAGCCTCAAAGTCACTGTCTTCCTGCTTTAGCCTCTAGAGTGCTGAGATTATAGATGTGGGTCAGCACACCTGGCTCCTCACTACGTTTAAAAGTCACACTGATTGGGTGCTCTATACAGTAAATGTATCTATCTGGTGTAGAGAAATCCTTATCCCCTCTATTATTTAGCTTGCCTTTTCCAATTTTTCGAGTAAACTTGACAGCAAATTACAAGTACCTTTATTCCCACCCCCTCGGAAGTCGGGCGCGGGGGGAAGGGGGGGGTCAAACACCCCTCCACCGCCACGGATCTGATGGCATCCCTCCGGTATGATCACACCGTCCACGCGGCTTCTCACCCACGCTCGCCCCGTCACAGTCCTTTCCAAGGGTATCTTAAGCCTCCAGCGCCATCCCGGAAACCGGGTGCGTCCCTGAGAACCCGCCGGCAGCCAGCGTCCGAGTACCCCAGGCCTTCACGCCGCACATCCAAAATGCTTAGAACCCGCGCCCAGACTCACCGCGGACGGATAAACGCGACCCAGCGGGTCCACGAACTCCCACGACGAGCGAGCGGCAGCTGGGCAGCGACTCGTTAGGTCAGGTAGGGCACTGGGATGATCCGGAACCACCTCTCTCCGGCCACTTCCGCCATGTGTCTGCGCATTTGAAGAGGGACTACATTTCCCAGAAGGCCTTGCTTCTCAACACGCTTCGGGAGAGCGGGTTTCTTTGACCAAGAATAGAGAAATTGGAACCAGAGAAGCGTGTGATTAGCAGGTTAAGAGGAGGAAGTTCTCACAGGACCTGGGCTGGAATTCCCTGAGGCGTTTGGTTTCCGGGCTAGTTTGCTCCGGTATCAGAAGTGCGGTGTTTTATTTTTTTTCCAGGTTCTTTGGGAGCGCGAGACTACATTTCCCAGAGGCTTTTGCAGCCGGCGTACTCTGCCTGGGAGATCAGAGCTTCCTCAAGTGGCGTCCCAAAGCCCAGGCGCTCCTGGCTGAGGCCTTTAGAACTAGGAATGACTGAATAAGGCAAAGATCGCCCTATCTCTTCATTGGAGTAGTTCATCTATTTACACGCAAGGTAGCTACTAATTTAAATGTGTGGTTTTAGCCGGGCGTGGTTGTGCACGCCTGTAACCCCAGCACTCAGAAGTAGAGGCAGAAGATCCAGGTCAAGGGGAGGTTAGGGCTCCTTGAGACCCTATGTCAAAAAAAAGGAACCAGGGCTCAGCAGTTATGAACGCTTGCTGTTCTTCCACAAGGTTTGAATCCCAGCACCCACATAGCAGCTAACAACTGTCCTAACTCCAGTTCCAGGGGATCCCTTCTGCCCTCTGTGGGCACTGCACGATGCGGGTGCACTTACCTACATGCAGGCAATACACTCATGCACATAAAATAAAGTAATAAAATATTTGAAAAAAGAAAAGAGGCCGGAGAGATGGCTCAGATATTAAAGAGTACCTCCTGAGTTCGGTCTCCATCTGTAACCAGCTCCAGCCCTCTTCTGGCTCCAGGCATGTACAATACAGGTGGCGCGCACGCATGCCTTTACTAAGTTAGCTGAGGGAAGATGAGCAGAAGTTTGAGAGCATCCCACGCTCCCTCACAAAAGCCTGCTAAAAACAACGCCGGGTGTGGCACGTTTAATCCCAGCCCTCGAGAGGGAGAGGCAGGTGGATATTTGTGAGTTCGAGGTCAGCCAGGGCTGCACAGGGAGAACCTGTCCAAAAAACTAATTAAGGGCTGAAGCCACGGCTCAGTGGAAAGAGCGCTGGCTGCTCTTGCAGAGGACTCGGGTTCAATTCACAGCACCCACATGGCAGGTAACAACTGCCCATAACTCCAGTTCCAGGGGATCTGCTGACACCCTCTTCTGACCTCCATGGGCATTGCACAACACGGATGCACTCATATACATAAAATAAAAATAAAAGTAAAGCAAAAAACAATAAACATGATCACTGTTTTGGGGGGAGCTATCGCATATCTAACAGGCAAATAGCAGCTGTAAAGAAGACCAAAAAAAAAAAAAGTCTCTGGAGTGGATCAATTATAGGCTCCAGCTATTATGAAAAATGGAAAGTATATGCTGGTCTACAAACAGACCATGAAGATAATGAGACAGGGCAAAACCAAATTGGTGATCCCTGCCACAGCTGCCCAGCTTTGAGGAAATCTGAAATAGAAAACTATGCTATGTTGGCCAAAACTGGTGTCCACCACTAGTGGCAATCATGTTGAATTTAGGGCAGAGCATGTGGGAAATACTACAGTGTGCAGCCTGGCTGTCGTTGATCTAGGTGCTTCTGATATTAGACGCATGCCAGAGCAGATTGGAGAAAAGTAAAACAGAATTATTAATAAAACCTTGATAGAGCTTGCTTAAGATGAAACAACAACCATAAATAAATGTGCCATTTTGACTTAGTATAGTATGTTTCCTTTTTCTCTCTTTTGTGTTGGACTGAATTTTATCGGTTTTGGTGGGGGTGGGGGGGCTACTGCTAGATCCCAGGGCTTTTTACATGCTAGGCAAATACTCTGCCCCTGAGCTATATCCCAGCCCATTGATTTATTTCTTATCATTCCAATTACTAGTTGAAGTTCTTTTAGTCATTACTTCAGAAAGATCAACAAAGGTACTGCTCAATTGCAAATTTATCAATACACTTATAAAAAGGATCTTTATTCTCATTAGTTGATTTTCTTTCATTTATTTATTTAATTTATTTATTTATGTGTATGGGTATGTGTATGCCACAGGTGTACAGGTGTATAGGTACCTGTGGAAGCCAGAAGAAGGCATCAGATCCCCTGAAGCTGGAGTTACAGGTGGTCGTGAGCCAAGCCAACCAATGTGGGTGCTGGGAACTGAATTCCAGTCCATCTGTGAAAGCAAGAAGTACTCTTAACCACTGAACCATCTCTGCAGCCCCCTAAATTCATCAGTTTCTCAAAGAATACATCTAAGTTCCTTTACCACTTTTGGGTTATTATTCATTTTATTTACTCTGTGTGTGTGTGTGTGTGTGTGTGTGTGTGTGTCCATGTGCACATGTGGAGATCAAGGACAGCTAGTGGGAGGCGGTTCACTCCTTCCACTATGTGACTCCTGGAGATTGAACTCAGGTTGTCAGGCTTAGTGAGAAGTGCCTTTACCTGCTGAGCCATCTCCTGAGGCCCCACTTTTGGTTTTGAAACAAAGTGCTGCTAGGGAGCCCAGGTTGGCCCCAAACTTGCAGCAATCCCTCTGTCTCGTTTTCCTGACTGCTGGGGTTATGGTCATAAGCCACCACACTTGACAGTAATCCTTAAATATATAAATTTATGTCTTCCAATGAATTTGTAAAATTTTACCTATTATTAATTTTTGTTTTGTTTTTGGAGACAGAATGTCCTATAGCCCAGCCTGGCCTCGACCTCACTCTGTAGCCCAGGCAGGTCTTAAAGTTGCAGTCTTTCTGCCTCAACCTTCCCAGTGCTGTGGTTATGGTATACATGCCACAGTCAGTTTAAGATTTGGAAGAGAGGCTTTTCTATGAAGATAATCATATCTAAATCCATCTAATATCCAAATATAATAAACTTTTAAATATTTATTTTTTATTTATTTATTTATTTATTTATTTTGGTCTTTTTGAGACAGGGTCTCCCTGTAGCTCCTGGAACTCACTATGTAGACCAGGTTGGCTTTGAACTCACAGAGATCTGCCCACCTCTGCCTCCTGAGTGCTGGGACTACAGGTGTGTGCCACCACGCCCGGCTTATTTTATGTGTATGAGTGTTTTACCTGCGTGTATGTAAGTGCAGCATGTCATGCAATGCTTGCAGAGGACAGAAGAAGGTATTGGATTCCCTAGAACTGGAGTTATGGACAGTTGTAAGAGTAGCCAGTACTCTTTAACCACTGAACCATCTCTCAAGCCCCATGACTTAAATTTTTTTAATCTCTGTACATCTTATTTGCTATACTGTGTGAGTTAGGTGTTGGGAGCTGCTAGTCTATTATGTACATTGAGCTGTGGCAGCCTTGTTTACTGAGTCTGTGTTATGCATACCAGTACCTAATCTGCCTATTCAGGAGGAATGTGTTTATATGGAGAGCCTCGCAATACCTGACCTGGAGGCAATAGTGATAAACAAAAAGATCAAAGAAGCCTTTGAAGTATCTGACCGCTCCTTGACCCTCAGATACAGGTGGGAAAAAACAGCTGTTGAAACTAATTGAGTTCTTCTGTACAAAAAGGTGGAGCTGAAATAAACTGGGGCTGCAGTATTTACTGTCAGTCCTCCCAAGTATCTTTTCTGTCTCTTGTTCTTTCTTTCAATCCGCACTCCCCCTTTCAGGTACTGTCCATCTTGGCCGGCTGGCACCGGCAGTTAGGACATCCTGGACAATACTTAAATCCTAATACCAGGCATGTTCTATATGTCTATATGGCCTAGAGGCCAATGCAAAGTTTTCACCATTAAGAACAGTACTTTGGGTTGGGCATGACTAACATGTCTAAACCCTTAGTTTCAATTCCCAGCACAGCTTATTCCTCTAACCCTGCCACTTGGGAGGTTGAAGCTAGAGGATTGCCCCAAGTTCAGGGCTGGCCTGGGCAGCTTGGGCTAAAGAGGCCCCTGCTTCAAAATCCAGAAAAATAAAATATAATGGCAATCTAATATTACTTTTTCTATGCCCTATGAGTAGGCTAGAGATACCACTGAGAACACTGGAGCAGAGTCCCTGCCATTAAGAGCTAAGATTCAGTCCAAGATGCCGGCCCTTGCAACCACATGGCTGACACTAGTGAGTGGAATCTTGCTCACAAGACCAAGAAGGATACTGGCAGCCTGACTCTGCTTCTTAGCTTTCTGGGTCCATTGGCCTCTTCTTGGTCTCCTAGGACTCTTAGGGACACCCTCTTCTCAGATATCTGCCCTAAAACAACAAGGCCTTGCATCTGCCTAGAACTCTTAACGTAGGCACAACTCAATTCTTGGGACAGCTGTTGAGACAGGTATGAAAACCAGAAGGGATTTTTGGCCACAGGTCTGCTTTTCCCATAAGCCACCGCGGTCAGGAATCGGCAGGCTTGAACTACATTTTCCAGAAGGCAACGGGCGCGCGGAATTTATGACTTCCCTTTTTTCTTCCGGAGATTCTTGGTGTTTTGCAAGGTGAAGAGAATTCAGTTTATGTTCATAACACAGGTCAAGGTCGCTGTCGGGCAGGGCTCTGGACAAACTATGAAGTTGGGGCCCCCGACCCGGAGATAGAGAAGTCCCTAAATCATGGAATCGGCAGTTGTTAAGTGCTTCCTGGATGGGTAGCGCGGCAGTGAGGCTGTGACTGTAAGGGGCGTAACAGGGAGGTGACTTCGGTGCGTGTCGTTTACATCTGCATTGATGGCAGCTGTACCTTGGCACTGCTCCACTTCCCTGCTGTTTGCTTCGTCCTCTCTGTTCGAGACGACTTAAGACTGACACCAAAATGTAGAGGGAATTGACAAGGCTGATCTCCATTTTTCAGCGAGAAGCCTCTGCCTTGTTACAGTGGGAAGACATGGGACGTACTTGCACTTCTGAGGACCCGCTGTCTACATGCCTCAGAACCTCTGTTTTTCTTAGAGCTCTAACCTCAGCGTCAGTTGTAAGCTTAAACAGAGTCCAGTTTCCCTCATGCCTTTGTTAATTGACATGTATGAGCAGGATCTGAGGGAGTATTCTGTAAGGATGCTATGCAGTGTTCCCCCAGAAACGCCCTTCCTCCTTTTCCTGCCACTTTCCCCAAATAAGATCCCTGATGAGAATTGTTTCACACTTAAAAAAAAAAAAAAAAAAAAATCAACGTTTAGGTTAGTTCTATTTTTTCACAAAATCATTGGTTTTAGGGCATGCTTTCTTTGGTCTGAAGTAGCTGAAGTGGCTTCTTGATCTGCCTTACTTCCAGTCCATGTTGGGTGCTGTTGCTATGAGTTCTGTAACACTGTCATATTCATTTGACACACCATTCAAATCCTTCCATGTGTTCTCTGATTGAAAACAGAACAATAAAAGATGTAGACCGGGGCTGGAGAGATGGCTCAGGGGTTAAGTTTACCTGCAGCTCTTGCGGAGGACCTGAGTTCAGTTCTCAGCACCCACATGGTGGTTAGTACCTGCCCTTAACTCCAGTTCCAGGCCATCTGATGCCCGCTCTTGGCTTCTGTGGGCTCCAGGCACATACATGGTACACATATATATGTAGGCAAAAGACTCATACACAAAATAAAAGTAAACCTTTTTTTTTAAAGTTGAGGACTGGAGAGATGGCTCAGCTGTTAAAAGCACGGGCTGCTCTTGCAGAGGACCTGGGTTCAATTCCCAGCACCCACATGGCGACTTAACAACCATCTGTAACTCCAGTTCCAGAGGAATCCAACAACCACCTCTGACTTCCGAAGGTATTGCACAACTTGGGTGCACTTACATACATGTAGGCAATACACTTATACACATAAAAAATAATAAATAGGGGCTGGAGAGGTGACTCGGCGGTTAAGAGCACTGACTGCTCTTATAGAGTACCTGGGTTTGATTCCCAGCACCCACATGGTGGCTACAATCCGTCCTTAACTCCAGTTCCAGGGGAATCTGAAGCCTTCTTCTGACCTCCACGACATTGGATGACACAAGTGTACTCACATACATGCAGGCAATACACTCATACACATAAAATAAAAATAATAAAATATTTTAAA
>NW_008355971.1:842001-843494 GCF_000622305.1 Nannospalax galili
GATGTAGCTAGACATAGTGAAAATATATTCATAAATAGTAATACTCAAGGAAATTAAAATTATATATTAATCTCACTAAATTCAGTGGTTTTGTGATTTACTTATTTTTTGCTGTACTAGGGCTTGAACCCAGGGTCATGCTCTTGTTATACAAGTTTTGCACCACTGAGCTATAGACAAAGCCCCTTTTACTGACTAAACCAACTTCCCAGCCCCAAAAGTTCTTAAGAAAAAATATATAGAGGGCTGGAGAGATGGCTCACTGGTTAAAAGCACCAACTGCTCTTGCAAAGGACCAGGATTTGATTCCCAGCATCCACATGGCAGCTAACAACTGTTCATAACTCAAGTTCCAGGGGATTCGACGCCCTCTTCTGATCTCTGTGGGCATTGCACAACACAGGTGCACTTACATACATGCAGGGAATACTCTCATACACATAAAATAAAAATAAAATACAAAAAAGAAAAATATATATAATGTTAAGGTAGCATTGTTAGCTATGAAAAGTTTGAGCATTTTGTAAGTTATTATCTCATCAAAATGGGGTAATGTTGGACATTTTCAAAGATTTTTATCCAAAAATGTTATTTATGTGTAGATTTTATATATATATATATATATATATATATATATATATATATAGAGAGAGGATTTTTGTTCCTTTTTATTTTGTTTTGATATATCTATATATAGTTTTTCTTTTGTTGTTTTGAGACAGGGTCTCATGATGCAACCCTGGCTGGCCTGGAACTCATTATTATGTAGACCAGGCTGCCTCAAGTTCATATAAATCCAACTGTCTCTGCCTTCTGAGTGCTGGGATTAAAGGCATGTACCAGCATGGCTGGGTTTAGTTATATTTTTGCAAAGGAGATACACACACAACCTCATCTAATGCAGTTCTCTCTATGTATACAGGTTTTCTATGCACATAATTCTCTTGATGTATGCAATTTTTCTTTGTTCTATATTCATTCAGCCCTTTATTTTAAAGATTTATTTATTCTAATTTTAAAAATTCATTTATTTTTATGTATATGAGTTTTTGCCTAAATGTAAGGGCATTCATGTATGTGATGCCCATGGAGGCCAGAAGAGGGTGTCCGATTCTCTGGATCTGAAGTTAAGGATGGTTGTTAGCTTCCATGTGGGTTCTGGGAACTGAATGGGTTCTCTGCAAGAAGAGCCAGTGCTCTGAACTGCTGTGTCATCTTTCCGGATATTTTTTTTTTTTAGTGTGTGTTTGGCCTGTGTGTATGTAAGTGCCCCACCAGTGTGCAATGCCTGTGAAGGCCAGAAGAAAGCATTATATATCCTGGAACTGGAGTTATAGACAGTTGTTAGCCACCATGTGGGTACTGGGACTCTGGAAGAGTAGCCAATGCTCTTAATTGCTGAGCCAGCTCTCCAGCCCCCTAAAGATTTTATTTTTTTTATGTGATTGTGAACCTGAGCCTTTAAAGGCTAATCCATTCCTCTGGCCCTGATT
>NW_008355971.1:843556-865266 GCF_000622305.1 Nannospalax galili
GAAGAGAGTCTCCTCCCAGCAGTCATAGAGTTAAAGCTACAAAAATTCAAGCTGTAGCCCTTATTATGTGTTTGGCTGACTTAAAACACAATTTTTATTTTTTAATACTTTCTCTATTGTTTTTTTGTGTGTATGAGGGTATTGCCTGCATGTTTGTAAGGGTACTCTTATGGACAGTTGTTAGCCACCATGTGGGTTCTGGGAATTGAACCCAGGTCCTCTCCAAGAGCAGCCAGTGCTCTTAAACACTGAGCCATCTCTCCAGCCCTGAATTTATTTTTTTAATCATGTGTATATGTGTGTGCCCATGGGTAGGCATGTACCTATGACTGTAGGTGCCTACAGATGAGAGAAGAGGGTGTCAGATTCCCTGGAACTGGATTGTCGTAAATCATTTGATGTGGGTATTGGGAATGAAACCTAGGTCTTCCCTTAACTGCTGAGTCATCTCTCCAACCTTTATTTTTTATTTTAAAAACTATTCTGGATATTTGAGATGCTATGTTTCCTGATAGGAAGTATATAGACCTTTGTCATAGAAGAATAAAGTCACTCAAAATACTAGTGAACAAGAAAGCTAACATAACCTGAGTCTTCTCCCCTCTCCTTTCATGGTTAATCTCTAGTTATCTTGGAATATGTTTTCCTAATTTTTAATCTGTGGATTTTTTTGTTATGTTTCTGCAAAATAAATCACCTTATCTGATCATATAAGAAAAAAGAATTCCAGGGCCTGGAGATGGCTCACTGACTGATGGCAGCACTGACTGCTCCTGAAGAGGACCTGGTTTAGTTCACAGCACCCACGTGGCAGCTAACAACCATCTGTAACTCCAGTTCCAGGAGATTTGATGCTTCTTTCTGACCTCCGTGGGCAATGCATGACATGAGTACATTTACACACATGTAGGCAATATACTCATATACATAAAATAAACAATAAAGTACTTTAAAAGAAAACAAATTTTCAACTCTTTTTTTCCTTTCTTTTCTTTCTTTTTTCTTTCCTTTTTTTATCTTTTTGAGACAGGGTCTCCCTGTAACTCCAGCTGGCCTGAAACTCACTTTGAAGATCAGGATGGCCTTGAACTCACAGAGCTCCACCTTCCTCTACCTCCTAAGTGCTGGGATTAAAGGCGTGCACCACCCCACTTAGCAAATTTCCAAATCTTAAGTTGAAAACAGAATCCATGGGTTTCATGAGGCTGTGTGCATGTAAAGAAACAAAAGCCTGTGATCCCCTTCTCATTTGAAAAACCCTTCTGAGGATAACCAAAACAACCCTAAGCACAAAGATTATTGGGGGGGATTATTGTACCAGACCTCAAACTATACTACAGAGCTATAGTCATAAAAACACCATGGTACTGGCACAAAAATAGACACAGAGATCAATGGAACATAACTGAAGACCCAAATATGAGTAAGCGCAATTTCAGTCACCTGGTATTTGACAAAAGTGCCAAGAACACACAATGGAGGAAATACAGCATCTTCAACAAATGGTGCTGGCAAAACTGGATCTCAACCTGCAGAAGAATGAAACTAAATCCTTATCTTTCACCTTGCACAAAAGTCAATTCCAAATTGACCAAAGACCTCAATATGAAACTCAAAACTCTGAAACTGTTAGAAAACATTAGCAGTAACCTACAAGATATAGGTGTAGGAAAATACTTTCTAAATCAGACACCAGTTGCTCAGGAATTAAGGTCAACAATCAACACGTGGGACCTTGTTAAACGAAAAAGCTTCTGTACAGCAAAAGGAACAATCAAGAAAGCAAAGAGGAAACCTATAGAGTGGGGAAAAATCTTCACCAGTGACACATCTGACAGAGGCTTAACATCCAAATATATAAAGAACTCAAAAAACAAAGAATCAGGAAAACAAATGACCCAATTAAAAGATGGGCTAAAGATCTAAACAGAGAGTTCTCAAAGAAAGAAATATATATGGCTAAGAGACATCTTAAAAAGTGTTCACCATTGTTCATAATTAGGGAAATGCAAATTAAAACCACCTTAAGATTTCACCTTACCCCAGTCAGACTGGCTAAGATCAAGAGAACAAATGATACCAAATGGTGGTGAAGCTGTGGAGAAAGGGGAACGGTCATCACTGCTGGTGGGACTGCAAACTCGTGCAACCCCTATGGAAAGCAGTGTGGAGAACTCTTAAAAAACTACAAATGAAACTACCATTTGACCCAGTTATACCACTCATTGGCACATTCCCAAAGAACTCATCTTATTGCAGAGATATTTGTACAACCATGTTTGTTGCCGTTCTTTTCACAATAGCTAACAGATGGAAGCAACCTAAGTGACCCTCAACTGATGAATGGTTAACAAAAATGTGGTACATTTACACAATAAGTTCTAATCAGCAGTAAAGAAAGATGAAATAGTGAAATATTTAAGTAAATGGATGAATCTAGAAAATGTTATAGAAGTAACACAGCCTCAGAAAAACAAAAGACATTATGTTCTCCCTCATTCATGGATCCTAGCACCAAATCCTTATAATGTAACTCTCAGAACCAGGAAAATGGAAGGGAACCAGGGAAGTAAAGGGAAAGAAGGAACCCAAGAGAGACGAATAGAAGGAGACAGGTGTTACTAAGGGAGAAATGTGTAAAAAGGGGGTAGTTAAAGGGGAAGGGAAGAAGGAGGGCTGTACAAAGAACTATGGGAATAAAGGGGAAGAAGGGGCTCAAAAGAGGTGGGACCATAGGATGCAAAAATTATTAAGGGAGAAATGGGGGAAATAGGGACACTTTAATTGGGGAGGGCAGGTTGGCAGGATAAGAGGAGAAGAAAGAGGAGAGATAAATAATGCCTAGCTAGATAAAAACCAGAGGGAGGAGCTGGAGAGATGGCTCAGTGGTTAAGAGCGCTGACTGCTTTTGCAGAGGACCTGGATTCAATTGCAGGCACCCACATGGTGGCTGTGAACCATCCTTAACTCCAGTTCCAGGGGAATCTGAAGCCCTCTTCTGACCTCCGCGGCATTGCACAACACGGGTACACTCACATACATGCAGGCAATACACTCATACACATAAAATAAAAATAATAAATAAAATATTTTTTAAACCCAGAGGGAATGGTATTAGCCTGAAAACCTACTGCAAAATTATACATACAATATTCCTACATGAGTCCATGAGTATAGCTGAAGGTTACATAAAAAGAAACCTTCCTTTGAGTTCTTGGCCAGGGTAGTCCAAGAGACTTCCAAAATTGCACAGGCTATTGCCACAGTCCTTGATTGCCTCCCAGAACTTGAAGGTACGACCCTATTGGTGAAGGCGACATACTTTGGACACAGAATTTGGAGTAACAGAGCTGGGACTGACCTGGAAGCCACCTCCCCTGAAGGCTGGCTCTCATAGCTTTGGAGAGCACTACACGGGCTGCTAAGGGAGAACATCAATCAAGGGACAACCCCAGCTTCAAGGCCTAAAAACCACATCAATGACCAGCATAGCAAACAACATTGGTGCAATAGTGGTACTCTTATCTTGGGGGTAATCAGCAGCTACCTAATTGGACTTAAAGCCCACTCAGTGGGAGGAAACCCACATGTGGCACTGTAAATCTAGCCAAATACACATAGCTGGAGAGGTCATAGGTCTTAGAGAAAACTCCAAGGCTGTCACATCTCTAGACAAATGTAATTTCTATATGCAAAATATGGATCCCTAAATTTATAGACAAGTTTCCCAGTCACCACCCATCAAAGAAGCTTCTTTTTCAAGAGACAGAGATAATTACAGAGTTCCACAACTTGTCACACACATTCTCTGTGAACTACCCAAGTCTAAGTGGCACATCCAGGATGCAACCTCCACACCTACGGCTCTCAGAACATAGAACAAGGGATGAAGAGAGCACCAATGCATCTTTCAACTCTCATCAATGAAACCCCCTCATGCAACAGAGGGCCAGGAATGCAAAAGGTCACAAATGGCCAAAACGCAGAGAATAAGAGTCTGTAGTGTGTGGGTCCTTGGACAGCCCTCCTATATTGAGGTCCATCCACCCAGGGCTCAGAAACCATTGCAGAAGAGGAGATGGAAAGATAGTTACCCAGGTAGATAGTTAAGGAAAAGCATCCCTCGCAGGTTCTGTGGACCAAAAGTTCAGGAGCATTGTTTGAGTTTTCCATGAAGTTGTTGTTATCCAAAGCCTTGACTAGAGATTGAAGTTTCTGTTCCCTGCCCTAGGAGGCTTGTTGAAAGAGATTGCTGGCTTAGCACTACTGTTTGGACATAGTTTGAGAGTCCCCCAAAGGTTTATGTATTAAAAGCTTGGTCCCCAGTTTGGTGGTGTGGAACTTTTAAGAGATAAAGCTTGGTTGAAGGTTCTTAGGTCAGTTGATGGTGTTTCCTCAAAAAGGTAACCTGAGGATTGTAGAATCCTGGTCACTCTCTGACTTCATGTTTGGTGATGTGCTGTCTTTCTTATACACACACACCCTCCCACTGTTCTGATGCTACCAACTGTGAGCTCCTCACCAGAGTTGGACCAGTGCCTTGAACCTTAGAAACTGCGGCTCAGTAAATGTCTTTATAAAACTAGTGTGCCTCAGATGTTTCACTATAATAACCATGAAATTCTGGACTGATAATTGGTGCAAAAATGAATGAGGATTTGGAAGTTTCTTGAACATATTTAGCCTGTGGTAGGCATATGAATATACTCAACGTTATGTTTTTAAAATGTTTCCAGCCTTGCATGGTGGCTCACGCCTTTAATCCCAGCACTTGGGATGCAGAAACAGTTGGATCTTTGTGAGTTCGAGGCCAGCCTGGTCTACATAGTGAGTTCCAGGACAGCTGGGGCTACAAGGAGACTCTGTCTCAAAAAAAGCCAAAAAAAAAAAGTTTCCAAACCTTATTTTGAACTACATTAGCAACTTAACCTAAGTTATTCCATCTTGCTCAGAATAGCTATTTTCACATGGGAAATATTTTAAAGAGACAACAGCCTTGAGTTCTAAGAAATAGTTCAATCAGTGGAATGTGCTAATCTTAGACATTCTATATCTGGCTAATGTTATAGGACGGAGTTCACAAAAAATCACCAACACCACTTTAAGAAAAGTAGCAAGGTAAATTTTAATTTTCGACTGGCCGGGCTGTCTATCTCGGGAGTAGAAGCAGCCCTGGTGATTGTTAAGTCAGAGTTTTTATAGGATTACAGAAATATTATTCAAACAAGACACTTGTGAACCAATCAGGTTTGTACAACATAGCAGAACTTTGAATTTATTAATCAACAACCAATCATTACATAGTCATATCACTTGTCAATCAACTTTGTAATTTTTAAATTAGTCAACTCCCTAGCCCTAACAAATATAGTAAGAAAGCTGGAATCAGCAGTTATGGGTGGTCAGACAATAACAGGATAACAAGGGTGGTCTTATGCCCTGTGTCAAGGTGACCCAAGATAGCAAGCGGATTACAGAAGTGAAAACAAGCTGGTTAGTCAGATGTATAATGTCTGGAATTAGCACATTCCATGATTCATGGCTAGGACAATTTCCCAAGACCCAAGCTTGCCCCCCTTTTCCTTTTGGTGTGGAACAAAGTTGCTGCTAAAATGGCTCTGAACAAAAAGGTAAGTTTGTTTAGCCAGTTCAGCTAAATGCTTGTTTTCACTTCGGTAACTTGCTTGCTACTTTTCTTAAAGTGGTGCTGGTGATTTTTTTGCAAACTCCGACTATAACAATAACCGTGAAATTCTGGACTGATAATTGGTGCAAAAATGAATGAGGATTTGGAAGTTTTTTTTAGCATATTTAGCCTATGGTAGACATATAAGTAATTATACTCAAAGTTATGTTTTTAAAATGTTTACAGCCTTCGCCTTTAATCCCTGAACTTGGGAGGCAGAGGCAGGCGGATCTTTGTGAGTTCAAGGCCAGCCTGGTCTACATAGTGAGTTCCAGGACAGCTGGGGCTACAGGGAGACCCTGTCTCAAAAAAAGCAAAAGCGAAAAAAAAAAAAAGTTTCCAAACCCTATTTTTCAAAGCCAAAGCCAGTTTACCATCCCTTTGAATGCAAACCTGGTCACAAGCCTCTATTGGATGTGATATTCGGGTAACTTTCTCCCGGTGCTCATGCCCTATTAATTACCCAGTCTCTCACTTATAAGGACTTTTTCCTTCGGGCTCCTGACAGGCCTTCTGATAGGAATTTTACTGGATGGTGAGTCTCCTATACTATACTTGATCTTTCTTAGTTTATTTTGTTTTGTTTTGTTTTTTATCTTTTTGAAACAGGGTCTCCCTGTGGCCCCAGCTGGCCTGCCCAATTCACTCTGTAGACCAGGCTGACCTCAGTCTCACAGAGATCTACCTGCCTCTGCCTCTCAAGTGCTGGGACTAAAGATGTGTGCCATCATACCCAGCTCTTAGGCATTTAAAAATTTTTATATATTCAAATTTATTTTATATGCATGAGGGTATGTAAGTACACTATTTTGTACAAACCCTGTGGAGGTCAGAAGAGGGTGTTGGAGCCCCTGGAACTGGAGTTACTGGTGGTTGTTAGGTGCCATGTCGTTCCTGGGAACTGAACCTGGGTCCTCCGCAAGAGCAGCCAGTGCTCTTAACCAATGAGCCATCTCTCCAGTCCATATTTATTTATAGTTTATGCATGTGAATATTTTGCCTGCATGTATGCAAGTTCACCCATGCACGTAATGCCCACAGAGGCCAGGAGAGGGGGATGGATCTCCAGAACTGGACTTATAGGCCGTTGTTAGCTGCCTGCCAGGTAGGTGCTAGAGACCCAACTGATTCCTGTGAAGGCAGCCAGTGCTCTTAATCACTGAGCCATCTCTCCAGCCTGATCTTTCTTAGATCTTAACAAAGGTTTTTATTTGTTTCTGGAGTACTAGGGGTGACCTCAGGCTATGCATGCTAGGCAAGTGCTGTACCACTAACCTACATCCTCAGCCCTAAACAAAGGGCTTTTTATAGCAACTCTATTTACAGATCACCTGCTGTGGGAATATAATTGACTTGTCTCCACCTGCTTCTTCTCTGAACTAATCATGAGCATACCCCCCACTACAGGTGTAGACAGTGAATGTCTGTGAATGCAGAGGTTTACAGCTGTTGAAGAGGCTTAGAATAAGTGATGGTTTAGTGCTCAGCTCCATACAGGACATTTCTAAGACTCGGGGAACATTGGCACAGGGAGAACGGGAAGAATATAAGAGCCAGAAGATAGAAGAGATGCCAAATGCCATCAGGGTGTGACACATCCACTGCACAGCACTGAGGTTGCCTGCACTGGCCCACACAAGACTGGACCTGTCAACAGCCAATCATGGATCAAGGAGGGTCTCATGGGATCCTATCCCTCCGTGCAAAACTATTGGCAACTATGGGATTCTGAAGGCGGGACAGACATTTCCGTCAGTTGTGAGCCCATCGGGCTCCAGTGGATAGTTCTAAACTCATGGGCATACAGAGAGTCCTGGTTAAAATCTGAGGGTCACAAAACAAAGTAAAGAATGTGGGAAAGGGACTTGTGGGGAGGAGGCAGGATAATGAAGTGGGAGATGAGAGGATGGAGAAAAATAATCAGCACATTCATGATGAAGTCATGCTGTGTTTATCTGGGGTAGGGGGCACACTCATGCCATAATTTACATGTGGAGGTTAGAGGACAACTTGCAAGAGTAGGTTCTCTCCTTCCACCATATGGGCTCCAGGGAGCAAACTCAGATTGTCAGGCACGGCAGCTAGCACCTTTACTTGCTGAGCCATCCTGGCAGGCCACTGTGCTGTGACTTTTTCTTCTAATTTAGTTAGGCACAATTGTGACAGCATAATCAACTCCATTTTGTCCCCCTCTCTTCCATTTTGTCTCAGGCTAGCTTAGCCCAAAGCTGAACTTAGTTACAGTAAGTCCCTTCCTCCTAAGAGGTCCAGTTCCAAGAAACAGCTGACCACAGAGTGGAATGTCATCACCCAGACATTGCAGCTGTTTTATATTGCCTGCACAAGGGGAAACTAACCTAAATAATATCCTGTTTTTCTTAAGCATGTACTGAAATAGTAATTACCACAAGGCCCCTTGCCCTCAAGATTATAATTGTGTCATGAAATGACTAACCATTGCTTGTTTTGGCTTCTGTAAACTTGCTCACTGCTATGTTTAGAGATCAGCATAACCCCACCATCCTTGCAGCTGTGAATACCACAGAAATGAAACAACTGTGGTTTCTTCCTTTCAAAATCCTCTCCCCATCTATTGCTGTACTGCAGTCTCAGATTCCTGACTTGGAGACCGTAGTCAGCTGCAGCTTAATACAATTTGGCTAATTTGATATAACTCAAGTTCGGGTGGTCTTTCCTGTTGGTCTCAAAATCTGTAACACAACGAACCTAATCATGTAACATAATTTAGTGTCTGTCTGGGGGACAGGGTACGTTGGTCAGAAGCTGTAGAAGAAACATAAACCTTACTGTTGAGGAGTGCTGAAATACAGCTGTATGGGGCTTGTCATTATTTCATACAAGACAGTAGTCAGGGACTGGGTTTTTTTTCTCTAGACAGATTCTGTGGTATCTAAGAAGAGTTGATCAAGTGAATTCAGATATTGGGGTCCAAAGGAAAAAGAGAAAAGATAGGTCACTGTCCTAGTTTGCTTTCAATTGCTGTGGTAAATCACTGACTAAAACCAACTTAGGGAGGAAAGCATTTATTTGGCTTACAGCACAGTCCATCATTAAGGGAATCTGATGTAGCTCAGTTCTGCAGAAGGCGAATCAAAGACAAGATGAGTCCAGCTGTCTCTTGAAAACAAGAGGCTGTTTGGACATTGGTGGAACACCACCTCCCAGTCAAGGGCAGAACACTGCCTTAGGGTAGTAAGAATGAAAGGGGATGGGCTTGTGTTTTCCTTTCTTACGTACTGGAGCTCTGGGAAAGGGTTTGGTTAGTAACAGAAAAGAAAAACAGCACTTTACTTTGAATTTTGCTTGATTTCTGTTTTGCATGATGTATCCTTGGCTGACCCTGCTCATTAGGTATAAAGAGCCACTCAGAATTAAAGTCACCTTTCTCCACCTGCGAGTTTGGTCCTTTGCCTTCAATCATTTTGTCGTCCACCAGCAGACCTGACACTACAGCTGGCACCTAATGTGGGGCTCGAGAGGAATGCCGTGAAAAGGTTTCAAGTTAAGGTGGCGGGACCAACCAGGAAACGGTAGCAAGGCAAGTCAAGCTTTTGGTAATAGTTGGCAAAGTAAAAGTAAAATGGTGAATTCCCAGTCAGTGGATGAGTAATACAACCAATTGTTAAAAGCCCTCTTTAAAGGAGGGGGAGTAAAAGTAAAAGATGAAACTTTTAAGCAGTTTTTAAACAGGTAAAAAAACATTGTTATTGGTTCCACCCTGAAGGGCAAACTATTTTAAACTATAGAGTATGGATTCAGATTATGAAGGCTTTAAGGAGAGCCCATCAGCAAGGGGAGATAATTCCCATTCTGCTGTGGTCTCTTTGTACTTTAATTCCTAATACTTTACAGCCTCTTCAGACAGACTCAGAGAGCCACTCAGATAATGGACTCTCTAATAGTGAACTTTGAAAAAAACAAAGGAGAGATGTTAAGGAGGGACAAGGTGGTCAGGGGCCTCTCTCTGTGGATGACTCACTGCCCTGTCCTTTCCTCAGATGCCTTTAGAGGTTATTGAAGAGTCATCTCCAGAATTAGAAGGAGGCAATCTTAAGATTTTGTATGAGGAGCTTGAGGCTGGTCCTCAGATAAAGACAATTAAGAAGCCTAATGAGACAGAGACCTCATCTTCCGAGGATAAGGTAAAAATCTCTAAATCTCAATATAAGGAACTTTTAAAGGAAATAAAGAAATTGGCAATAAAAAAGGGGGAAGAAACTGGAGAATATTACTCTCCTCCATATACTCCTAAATATGCAAGTGTAAAGAAAAAAACATCTGGCTAAATATAAATCTGGTCTTGAACATGCAGAATTTCAAAAAGCCTGTAAACAATGTTCTATAGATAATATTTTCAATTTTCCTGTAACTGTTAATCAAGTTCCTCCAAATGAGGAATATCTGGAAGGGGCATTCCAATTTTCTCATACTTCTGTAACTTTTAAAATCATTAAAGAAATGAGACAAGCAGTGGTTACTTACAGGATGTATTCTACTTACATTAGAGGAATTTTACAAGGTCTTGCTACAGAGTTTAGATTAATACCATTTGATTGGGAAGCTTTGGCTAAAGCAGTTTTGGAGGCAGGAACTTACTTGTAATTTAGAACTTGGTGGCAAGATGAAGCTGTAACTATGGGTTAGAAAAATCAAGAAAACAATATTGCTATAACAGTTAAACAGTTAATGGGGTCTGAAGCATGTCTTGGAGTTGAGAGGCAACTTCAATATGATGACACTGCCATTTCCCAAGTAAGGCTTTGTTGTCTTAGGGCATGGGATAAAGTTGCAAGCCCTGGGCAATCCTCAGCATCATTTACTAAAATTATGCAATCAGCTAAGGAGCCATATACAGATTTTTTTTTTGTCTTGTTTGTGAGCTACCATTGCTAAAGCTGTTTCACAAGTGGAGGTGCAGGATCTTTTGTTTCAGACTTTGGCTTTTAAAAAAATGCTAACTCAAGGGGCTGGAGAGATAGCTCAGCAGTTAAGGGCACTGACTGCTCTTGCAGAGGACCCGGGTTTGAATCCCAGCACCCACATGGTGGCTACGAACTGTCCTTAACTCCAGTTCCAGGGAAATCCGAAGCCCTCTTCTGACCTCTGTGGCATTGCATGACACGGGTGCACTCACATACATGCAGGCAATACACTCGTACACATAAAATAAAAATAATAAAAATAAAATATTTAAAAAAGAAGAAACAATGCGAGTGACCCAAACACATTTTTTAAAAAATGCTAACTCAAAATATCAAAAAGCCCTAAGACCCCTTATAGCACAGGGAACCAAACAACATAAACAAAGGAGATTGAACAACATAGAGTTAACCAGACAAGCTGCTTTGGAAGATCACAAACAAGTTGGAAGAATACCATAAAGTTAATTGCACACAAGGAACTGTGTGGAGGTGTCGGCCAGTACACTGACAGACACTACAACCTTCATCTTGAGCTTGTTATTCCAAAACCTTAAAGATAGTCAGTAGCCATAGCAGAAGTTTGTATTTAGATAGCAGCTGGGGAAAAGTAGCTGGAAAAAACATTTGTGTCCTGTGAGAAATCATGTACTGTGCTTCTGCTTCTCGTGCTGTAATTGTTTTGCAAGGCCAATCAAAGAAAAAGTGAAAGAGCACTCTGAGCTCTCGCCCTAGCCATGCAGATCCCTCTGCTATCTTTGAAATAAGCATTCCCTGTGTCCATAGTTACTTTTGGGATTAAACATCAACAGGAATCCAAGGCGGGAACTCAGGGCAGGAACCTGGAGCACAGACCATGGAGAAACACTGCTTACTGGCTTGCTCCTCCAGCCTGCCCAGCTTACTTTCCCATACAACACAAGACCACCTGCCCAGGACTGGGACTGCCCACATTGGGCCCTTCCACATCACCCAACAATGGAGAACATACCCCATGGATGTGGCCACCAGCCAATCTAATGAGGAAGTTTCTCAACTGAGGTTCCCTCTACCAGGCTGTGTCAAGTTGACAACTAATGCTACCCAATGATCACTGAATAAAACAACTTAAATCAATGAATTGATTTATTATTGGGGGGAGGTGCCATGATATACATGTGGAAATCAGAGTAAAACTTTTAGGAATCAGTTCTCCTTCTACTGTGGGTTCTGGAGATGGAACTCAGATAGTCAGACTTATATAGCAAGCACTTCTACCTGCTGAGCTCTCTTGCCAACCCCAGTAACCTAAATTTCTAGAACAAATAATTTTGTTGAAGTTTTCTTTTCATTGGTTTTGTTTTCTTGCAGTACTGGGGACCAAACCCAGAAGTTTTTCTTTCTGAAGAACATCTTTCTATTAGCAAATTAAACACACACACACACACACACACACACACACACGCTTCAGGTTAACTTTATAGTCATGATTGCAGTAATCATGAAAAAAGTTTTACAAAGAAAATCAAGATCAAAACAGAAGACTCATTAATAGATGGTCTAGATGCTCATATAGACCTCCAGTTTTCTTTTTTTAATTTTATTTTAAATTATGTATATGTGTGTCTGTGCATGGGTATGTACACAGGAGTGCAGGTGCCTACAGAGGCCAATAGAGGATGTCAGATCCCCTGGAGCTGGAGTTTCATGTGGTTATGAGCCAGCTAAAGTGGGTGCTGGGAACTGAACTTGGTTCTTCTGTCAGAGCAGTATGCACTCTTGACTGCTGAGCCATTTCTCCATCCCCCCCATCCAAACTTTTCTGTCTACTGATGGTCTGCTACTTTCTCTACTGATTGATATATTCATATATTTTACAATAGTTGTGTTGGTCAAACTAATTTTTCTATGAACAGTATGTTTGGATATTTCCCATCTCCTTAAACATTTAACCAACTTCACATTTTATGTCTACTTTTTATTCTAGACCTGTGATGGAATGTCATATATTTAACTAGTAAGCTTTGCCTTACTCAAAATATTGAACACTGCCTTTTGGACTCCAGCATCTAGGCAACACCACTCAATTCCAAAGCCAGAGAAGAGGTTCTTGTTTGCATGATGTGGGCTTTTCAGTCTTGAAGAAGATTTTTGCCAGAGATGTCTAAAGAAATGTCTATTGGATGACTTGGTTTAGTGGAGATTCTTGTGATTTGGGAGAAGAAATGGATTTATCTAGAACCCTAAGTGCCCAAATAGTGTATAATGTGAAATAGTGTGTAAGAAGAGTGTTAGTATGGCAGTATTAGGTATTCTGTCATGAATACTACGGAAAAAAGGTCTCCAGGTCTTTCTCTTCTCCCAGATCTAGCTCCCTGCATCTGTCCTTTTCTGGCAATAGATGCAGTTTTGAAAGTCTAAAACCATGGCCTGTAGAAGTTGATGCTTCCCTCTTTGTTGAAATTTGTATATTTTTCTGTCGTGCAAGTATTTTCATTAGTTTTCTTTTACAGTATTTTATTTATTATTTTTATTTTATGTGTATGAGTGTATTACCTGCATGCATGTTAGTGCACCCATGTCCTGTAATGCCTGTGGAGGTCAGAAGAGGGCATTGGAGTCCCTGGAACCGGAGTTATGGACAGTTGTTAGCCACCATGTGGTTGCTGGGAATTGAACTTGGGTCCTCTGCAAGAGCAGCCAGTGCTCTTAAAGCTGAACCAGCTCTCCAGCTCTCATTAGTTTTCCTGAAGTTCCCCCCAGGGTAAGTATGCTTCTAGCTGTTCTACCAAACTGTGATGCCAAATTACCCATTACTATGTGGCCCATTCTAAACAGTACTTAATATTGGGTTCAGGGAGAGCTCAGTTATAGCACACGCACTTGCCTAATATGCACGGGACACTGGGTTTGATCCCTAGTGTCTCACACACACACACAAAGAACCTACTAATGTTCCTATAATTATTGACCAAATGATCCAGTTTGTCTTAAGAGCTGTCCCAATAAATTTTCTCTTTCCTGCTCTCTGTTTGACCTGCCCTCCCTCTCTTCAGGGTCTCCTCCTCCTGACACAGGTAGACAAACTACATATCTTCATCTGAATTTTGCATAGTTTATACCTTTTGGGGTGGCAGGAGTGACTCAAAGAAACAAACACCCAGCGCCCAGCCATTCCACCGTCTGACTCACCTCGCATCCCCGCATGCCCACTCACCCCATAGACTTCTGTGCAAGGTCCACAGGGTCCTCTTGAGGTCCCCACCCCCCGCACCCCGCAGGGTCCACAGCAGGCTGGCTCACCAGATCCCTGTTCCCTGCTTCCCAGAATGGAACCAATTCCTCCTCCTTTTGTTCCAATCTCCCACCACACTAGGCTCCACCCTTCCAGGCTCTTCAGAGGATGTCGGGAGGAATAAATCATTTTCCAGCTACAAGAGCCCATTAATTTTTCAATATCAGTGTTGGACCTACTGGGTCAAATCTAGTTTGGTGAGCTAGAACAAAGGTTGTGTTTGATGGGGGTTTTGTTGTTGTTTTGTTTTGTTTTGTTTTTTGTTTTGTTTTGAGACAGGGTCTCTCTGTAGCCTCAGCTAGCCTAGAACTTGCTATGTAAACCAGACTGGCCCCAATCTCAGAGAGATCCACCTGCCTCTGCCTCCCAAGTGCTGCTATTAAAGGTGAACACCACCATGCCTGGTTCAAAGGTTGTATTTGAATGTTGTAACAAAATTTAAATATTTATAGATTTGAGATTTCCATATAGTGAAGATAGGAATTTGGAATTGAATGATCAAATTTCAACGTGAGTGAAATTTCATACTTTGTATGCATTAGAAGGTGATTAGGGCTTACAAACTTGGAGGTCATGGATCTTAGCAGGAAATCCCTGAGATAAATATCAAGACTATCCTATTATTAAATTATACAACCTGAACTTGGATGATATTTATATTGTTTATCATCCCTTCTAGGTATTATTTAACTCAATGCCTTTATTGCCTATTACTGTATAACAGATTACCCTGAAACCTAATGGCTTAAAATAGTAATGTAGAATTGACGAAGAGCTCACAATGTGCATCCTAACTGTATAACTGATTAAATCTGATATAGCCAGAAAATATGAGTTCATGTGCCCCCCAATTGCAAACAAAAACATGTACTTGTTGAAACAAAAATTACAGGGACAGCTAACATAATATAGTATTTAATACTTGGGAGGCTTCTTAATTTTGTAAAAACCCTTATTTTCAGCCAGGCATGGTGGCACACACCTTTAATCCCAGCACTCAGGAGGCAGAGACAGGCAGATCTCTGAGTTCGAGGCCAGCCTGATCTCAATAGCGAATCCAGGCCAGCTAGGGCTACAGGAAGACCCTGTCTCAAAAAGACCAAAAAAACAAACAAACAAACAAACAAACAAAAAAACCCAACCACCTTATTTTCTAAATCTGAGACTTTATTTTACATTTTAAAATCTCTGGTGCCTGGGGTCGACAAGATGGTTCAGCAGAAAAGGGCATTTGCCATGCAAGCCTGGTGATCTGAGTTCCATCTCCAGAACCTACATGAAAATGGAATCAATGCCACAAGTTTGTCGTTCATGGCACATGTACCCTCCCCCGCCCACACCCAATTTTTAAAATTAAAAAATGTGGTGACTGCCATCCCAGTGCTTGAGAGGTAGACGTAGGGGGATCGGTTCAGAGTCAGTCTTGGTTACATAGTAAGTTTAAGACAAGCCTGAACCACACAACAACCTGTCTTTAAAAAAAAGAAAAAGAAAAAACTGATTAAGGGGCTGGAGAGATGACTCAGCAGTTAAGAGCACTTGCTGTTCTTACAGAGGACCCAGGTTTCGTTACCAGCACCCACATGACAGCTCACAACCCTCTGTAACTCCAGTTCCAGGGGAATCTGACACCCTATTCTGACCTTGTGGGGCACTGCACGACACAGGTGCACTTAAATGCAGGCAAATGTACTCATACACATGCTTGTAATCCCAGCATTTGAGAAGTGGCAGGAGTTCAAATGTAGGCTACATGAAGTATCTTAAAACCAAAAATTGGGGCTGGAGAGATGGTTCAGCAGTTTAGAACACTGGCTGCTCTTGCAGAGAGCCCAGTTTGATTCCCAGCAACCACATGGTGGCTAACAACCGTGTGTAACTTCAGTTCCAGGGTATCTGACTCCATCTTCTGACATCTTCCCGCATTGCATGACACGGGTGCACTTACACACATGCTGGCAATACACTCAATACACATAAAATAAAAATAATGAAGAGTTGAGGAGCCTCCGGAAAGTTTTACCTCTGCTGTACGCTGCGGAGCTGACAGTTCGAAAATCACAAAGCAGCAGAATGAGTGCAGCCTCTGACCCCCTGGTCATCACCTCCGTGGCGCAGACCTGCATAGGCTCCTTCAATGGTGCCTTGTCTACTATGCCTGTGCACGACCTGGGCAGGGATCCCCTACTCTGTTCCAGCATGGAGCTGCCAGATGATCTGTGGCTCAGGCCTAAAAGCTGAGTGTCTTGCAGCCCAGTCCATAGCACTAGGTGACTCCAGCGTGGTCACAGGAGGCATGGAAAACATGAGCAAAGCCCCTCACTTGGCTCACCTGAGAACAGGCATCAAGATGGGTGAGATGCTGCTAGCTGACAGCATACTCTGTGATGGTCTTATGGATGCTTTTCACAACTATCACATGGGTATTACAGGAAGCTGCAGCATGGAGGGACACCTAAAATCCCAGGAAGTGCAGTGTTGGACATTGCATGGAGTTCCCTGGGTAGCCTGTGTCTGCTTTGGTCCTGATGCCAGAAAGCTGGTCACAGTTGTAGGTGTCACTAATCAGAACAGGACTTTGGTGGGTGGAACTTTCATGCAGGCAAGGAGACAGGCTGTGCCTTTCAAGTGGACACTGTTTCCATTCTGTCCTTGAAGGTCCATACAGTGCCCAGTGAAAATATGACCCATACCAGACTGGCCAAAAGCAGAAGTCAGTCCAAAGCAAACAGCCACAAAATGGGCTAAGATTGAAACCACAGAAAGCAATGCCAAGATGACAGATTTGGGTCAAATTTTGAAGTCATAAAAGCAAAAGGTGGGGGCTGGAGAGATGGCTCAGCAGTTAAGAATACTGGTTGTTCTTGCAGAAGACCCGGGTTCGAATTCCAGCACCCACATGGCAGCTAACAACTGTCTGTAACTCCAGTCCCAGGGGATCCAACAGCCTCTTCTGACCTCTGCGGGCATTGCATGGCATGGATGCACTTACCTACATGCAGGCAATACACGCATACACATAAAATAAAAAAAATAAATTTAAAAAATTTTTTTGAAAAAAGCAAAAGGTGAAGAGGACAATAATAAAAAATCAAGTTAGGAACCTCAAAGGGAAGCTCTCATGAACATGTCTTCCTAAAACCATGTTGCCAAGGCTGTAACTCAGCTAGCAGTAAAAGGATGACCACTGAGTGTGGCCTGCCCAGACACTGAGGGTCAGAAGGCAACACATCCTCAGGAAGCTCAGAAGGGTCTGAATGTGGCAGTCCAAAAAGCATCTGTGCAGGCCATCGTGTAAGAGATCGCCTGTGCAGGCCATCGTGTAAGAGATCGCCTGTGCAGGCCATCGTGTAAGAGATCGCCTGTGCAGGCCATCCTGTAAGAGATCGCCTGTGCAGGCCATCCTGTAAGAGATCGCCTGTGCAGGCCATCGTGTAAGAGATCGCCTGTGCAGGCCATCGTGTAAGAGATCGCCTGTGCAGGCCATCGTGTAAGAGATCGCCTGTGCAGGCCATCGTGTAAGAGATCGCCTGTGCAGGCCATCGTGTAAGAGATCGCCTGTGCAGGCCATCGTGTAAGAGATCGCCTGTGCAGGCCATCGTGTAAGAGATCGCCTGTGCAGGCCATCCTGTAAGAGATCGCCTGTGCAGGCCATCCTGTAAGAGATCGCCTGTGCAGGCTATCCTGTAAGAGATCGCCTGTGCAGGCTATCCTGTAAGAGATCACCTGTGCAAGCCATCCTTTAAGAGAGCACCTGTACAGGCCATCCTGTAAGAGATCACCTGTGCAGGCCATCCTGTAAGAGATCACCTGTGCAGGCCGTCCTGTAAGAGAGCACCTGTGCAGGCTATCCTGTAAGAGATCACCTGTGCAAGCCATCCTTTAAGAGAGCACCTGTGCAGGCCGTCCTGTAAGAGAGCACCTGTGCAGGCTATCCTGTAAGAGATCACCTGTGCAGGCCATCCTTTAAGAGAGCACCTGTACAGGCCATCCTGTAAGAGATCACTTGTGCAGGCCATCCTGTAAGAGATCACCTGTACAGGCCATCCTGTAAGAGATCACCTGTGCAGGCCGTCCTGTAAGAAATCACCTATGCAGGCCATCCTGTAAGATCCATCCTCTAAGAGAGCACCTGTGCAGGCCGTCCTGTAAGAAATCACCTATGCAGGCCGTCCTGTAAGATCCATCCTGTAAGAAAGCGCCTGTGCAGGCCATCCTGTGGGAAAGCACAGGAGGCCACTGAGAGTGAAAGTTGTGTCACAGACTCTTAGGGTGCACCTCCTTACAGAGGAAGCCTGTCCTTGTGTTTTCAGTAGCCTTTCATGCACATAGATCCTCTGCGATGAACTGACATGAATAAGTAAACACTCTAATTTGTGAATCCTTGATAGGGAAGCACCTCAAAGTTCTTGATCAGTCCTTTTACCAAATGAGAAAGCAGGGCCCACAAATACTGACTTATAGAAGAGAAAATATCAGATAAGAAAGTAATACACAGTTAAGCCATTAGTTATGTTTCTAGAAGGTCTTTGTGTCCTGTGTTAATGGATAAAGGAACTGGGAAAGCAGACCTCAGTGTCTTTACTATATGTCGATAGAACTTAAATAGAAGTGACCCTGATAATAAAGTTAAATAAACCCTGAGGGGTCAAATGCAGCAGTGAGAAGTAAAAGTCATGAGAAAAAGGCAGTAAGGGAAGGGGGTCTAGGCAGAGGGGAGGGTGTGGCAGTGCAAGGAAGAGAGACGCTCGAGACGTGCAAATAGGAGCTCGGGCTTCTCTGCTTCACTGAGATTCTCAGCAGGGAAGGCTGAGAACCATCAGCAGACCAGGGACAGTACTTCAACTTGCCAAGACCCCAGGGCCCCAGTGTCAAGGCCACTTTCTCAAGTGATACCCAGACTAGCTATCTAAACATCAGTAAATATTTAGATCATGGAGTTGGAGATGTGGTCAGTAGTAGAACACTTGTTTAGCATGTGCAATATCCTGGGTTCCATCCCCCCCAAAAGTAGAAACCTGATGTCTACTGCTTTAAAAAGGTGACCAAAATTAACATGGAGTAAGATAAACTGATTACCTCAAACCTGGGTCCACTGCAAGCCAGTGTTCTTAAATGTTGAGTCTTACAGGCTTCTGGAACCTTCCTCATAAGAACTTACAGCCATGGTGTCAGCATCCACAAGACCCATGCAAACTCAAGCAGACAAAAACCCAGCATAGAACTGGGGAAATGGGCAGGAGATCCCAACTTTAACCAAGGAACCATTGACAGCTGACCACTGCTGGGTGAGGGAGAGTTGATCTCTCTCTTTTTTCTTTCTTTCTTTTTTTTTTTTTTTGATCTTTTTGAGGCAGGATCTCCCTGTAGCCCCAGCTGGACTTGAACTCACAGAGATCCACCTGCCTCTGCCTCTGTCTCTGCCGCTACCTTCTGAGTGCTGGGATTAAAGGTGAGAACCACCATGCCCGGCAAGAGGGAGCTGATCTTCTTTAAGGGACTGAGACTAGACAGGCCTTAACATATATGACAAAATGCATGAAATTCTGTGGGTGGGCTATAGGTTAGTGCAGATAGGGGAGGGAGTCTAGATAGGATTAAGATGTATGAAATCCACAAAAAATTAATAACATACATTTAAAAAGTAAAAAAAAAAAAAAAAAAGGGTTGCCAGTGTGGTGGTGCATGCCTTTAATCCCAGCACTTAGGAGGCAGAGGCAGCTGGGTCTCTGTGAGTTCAAAGCCAGCCTGGTCTACATATTGAGTTCCAGGCCAGCTGGGGCTACAGGGAGAGACCCTGTCTCAAAAAGACCAAAAAAAAGTGTAATAAATATTTTTTAAATGTGCCAGACAGTTTTGTTTATGCCAATAGTTTTCTTAAAAAACATGTATACTTTCTGGGATTAGGGATTAGTTTGGCGGTAGAGAACTTGCCTAACAAGTACAAAGCCCTGGTTCTGTCCCTAGCACTGGTGCGGGGGTGGGTGGCATTTTCTTTCAGTCCTCTCCCATATTACAGATTTGTAGCCCAAGGCTTATTATAGTGCTCTCTTCATGAGGTAAAGTTCTTATCTCCTGTCTGTCTTTAATAATGTCTGTCCAAAGTAATGTCTGTTTTTGTCATTTCAGGGGTCAGTGACATTCAGGGACGTAGCCATAGACTTCTTTCAGCAGAAGTAGGAATGTCTTAATCCTTTCAGAAGATCTTGTACCAGACTGTGATGATGGAGAACTATGGTAACTTGGTCTCACTGGGTATGTTTTCTGCCTCAAATAATTTAGGATAATTTAAAATATGTCCTTTGGGATTTTGGGGAGTTATTTACTATGATTTCCAAGGCCAACCTTTTAGGAAACTAGTTAACTTTCTTTTTACTTCTTCCTGTGGAGGTGGTTTGAGCTTTGTTCAGTTATAAATGAGCACATATAAACACACACAGATCATTTTTTAAAAATTTTATGTGTATGAGTCCACTGCAAGAGCAGCCAGTGCTCTTAACCACTGAGCAGTCTCTCAGTGGTTGAGCCAGCCCAACACACACATATTAGAAACGAAGTCATCTTTTCTTTCAGTTATAATTCACACTTTTTCTGGTCCTCATATTTTCTGAAGAAGAGATACGTTGAGAATCCATGGCATGTAGTCACTACAAAGTGATCCAGGTTACCTATCTATGCTCAGAATCACATAGAAAACACATTATCTAATCCACTTGAAGAGAAAAAGTACATGCCTGTGTATTTGAATGTTACTCTGTGTGCATGTTATATACTTTATAACACAGTAGTTACCTTGAAATGAGCATTGTGGAAAGTCACACTGTGAATGTTTTTCTAGCTGTAAAGGAGAACAAAGGCCCACAGATGCCACAGTTACCTGGTAGAACACCAGTTTGCAACTATCCTGCCTGAAGGGTGCCAGCAATACATTTTGCTGTAAGGAATGTTTGAACTCCTGCACTTAATATCTGTATCTGTGTCTGTGACCATGCCCACAAAAGGAATTTCCCCTGAGGCTCTTGGGACTTGTAAACTGATAGACACATAGGCTGCATTTTGAACCTAGTAATGTTATAACAGGACATGACAAGAAGATCTATAAAAAACTTGTGGAGGGCTGGAGAAATGGCAGTTAAGAGCACAGTTAATTCTTGCCTACCTGCAGGCCTCTCTCCGGGGTAAGTCCATCATGCCCTCCACTCCTTGACTCCCCCAGCCCCATTCACCCTCCGAGTTTGGGCCCTGCCCCATTGCTTATCTTGGGGCCCCAGACACCTGGGGAACCAATACTGCTTCCTGATCCTTTTCATCCAGACCAACGTAGTGCCTTCTCTGGGCCCCAGGAGCACTGCTTCTGGGCCTGGCCCCATCCTCACCTCCCTCTGCTTCCCTGGGCCTGAAAGACCCACTACAGGCCTCTTTCTGGGATGCTGGAGCTGACCTTTCCTCTTCCTGATCCATTGCATCCAGACCAACCCGGCTCCTCAGTGCAGTCCCCAGGAGTCCTTGGGGGCCTGTCCCCCCTCCCTCTGCTTCCCTGGGCCTGAAAGACCCATTACAGGCCTCTTTCTGGGATGCTGGAGCTGACCTTTCCTCTTCCTGATCCATTGCATCCAGACCAACCCGGCTCCTCAGTGCAGTCTGCAGTCCTCCTCAGGGCCTCTTCCCACCCCCAACTCCCTTTGCATCCCTGGGTGGCACAGCCACCAGGTTCCAGGGGCCAGTATCTTTCCTGGGCCCTGTACCTGGCCAGCCCAGCCCCCAAGTTCTTGAGAACAGCATCTTTTCTGAAGGGATCCAGGCCTTAGAA
>NW_008355971.1:867847-870774 GCF_000622305.1 Nannospalax galili
AAGCCAACATCACTCTATTACCAAAGCCAGGTAAAGATACAACCAAAAAAGAAAACTATAGACCCATATCCTTAATGAACATAGATGCAGAAAGTCTCAACAAGATACTTGCAAACTGCCTACAGACACACATAAAAAAGATCATCCACCATGATCAAGCTGGTTTTATCCCAGAGATGCAGGGATGGTTCAATATACCTAAGTCAATGAACGTCATAATCATATAAATGGGCTCAAAGACAAGAACCACGTGGTCATCTCAATAGCTGCAGAGAAGGCCTTTGACAAAATTCAACATGCATTTATGTTCAAAGTCTTAGAGGGAATGGGACTAGAGGGAACATACCTCAACATAATTAAAGCCATATATAACAAACCCACAGCTAACATCATTCTAAAAAGAGAAAAACTGGAAGCATTCCCATTGAAACCAGGAACCAGAAAAGGCTGTCCACTATTCCAACTTCTCTTTAACATAGTACTTGAAACTCTTGCAAGAGCAATAAGACAAGAGAAGGAAGTTAAAGGAGTAATAATTGGAAAAGAGATCAAATTATCCCTTTTTGCAGATGATATGATATCTAAGGGACACCAAAAATTCCACATGAAAACTCCTAGAAATTATTAACACACTCAGTAAAGTGGCAGGCTACACAATTAACCTACAAAAGTCTGTAGCCTTTCTATATACCAATAACAAGCAATCAGAGAAAGAGCACATGGAAGCACTCCCGTTCACAATAGCTGCAAACAAAATAAAATATCACGGAGTAAGCCTGACCAAAGGCATTAAAGAGCTTTACAATGAAAATTTTAAATCTTTAAAGAAAGAAATTGACAAAGACATCAGAAGATGGAAGGACCTCCCATGCTCATGGATTGAAAGAATTAATATTGTGAAAATGACCATCCTACCAAAAATGATTTACAGATTCAATGAAATGCCAATCAAAATCCCCATGACATTTTTCACAGAATTGGAAAAAACTATCCTAAGATTCATATGGAAGCACAAAAGACCTCGGATAGTGTTGGGAGCTATTAGTATAAGCACAGCCATTATGTACATTGAGCTGTGGCAGGCTTGCTTGTTTACTTTATGATTTTCACCTTGACTCAAGAGTTTGTGTGTTTTACACACAAGTATCGAATGGTTCTGCCAAGTCAGGAAGAATGTGTTGATAATTTAGGGAAGATAGTTAAATGGTTGTATTCACAACAAGTATTTGACCGTTCCTTGACCCTCAGATAGAGGTGGGAAAAATGAGCTGCTGACGTTAATTCAGCTAAGCAAACTGTGGCTATCTGATGTTCTACTGTATAAGAAGGCTGAGCTGAAATAAACCGGGGCTGCAGTCTCTACTGACAGTCCTCCCAAGTATCTTTCTCTGTTTCTTGTTTTTCTTTCATCCTCACTCCCCTTTTCAGGTGCTGTTCATCTTGGTTGGCTGGTACCAGCAGGTGGGGGGTGGGGGAGTGAAGGACACCGCTGGAGAAGTTAAGTGAGTGCATTCGGTAGGACTGGGGAGCGGTGAGCACTTATCTTGGGAGAAGACGGGGCAAGGAAACAGTCGCTTGCTCTTTGTACATATGTTAAAGAATATGCTTCAGGCTCAAGGAGCAAAAGTGGAACATAAGAAACTTGTAAATTTTTTAGACTTTGTAGAAGAGGTTTGTCCTTGGTTTCCTGAACAAGGTACAGTGATTTTAGATGTGTGGCTACAAGCTATTGGTCAACAACGACCTGAGTTGGAGCTAATTATTAGTGGGAAAAGATTTAAAGGACTTTTGGACACTGGGGCAGATATGTCTGTAATTTCAGAAGAACAGTGGCCCTCAGCCTGGCTGAAGCATACCTCCATGACAAATTTGCAGGGCATAGGGCAAAATCAGAATCTGTATCAAAGTAGTGATGAGCTATATTAGAAGGACCTGGAGGGACATGAAGGTTCCTTTACTCCCTACATTGTGAAGGGGTTGCCCATCAATCTTTGGGGGAGGGATGTGATGAGTAAGATGAGAGTCTATTTGTATAGTCCCAATGAGCAGATTTCATAGCAAATGTTTAATGCCAAGGAATGCTTCCGTGAGCCAGACCAGGAAGAAATGGGCAGGGAATTCAGGCACCATTACAAATGTGTCAAAAATTGGATGTGAGCACATGACAGCCTGGTTTGCCTATTCCTTCTGCTATTCCACAGGACACTTTAAAATTATCCTGGACTTAAAGGATTGTTTTTACACGATTCCCTTGGCTCCTCAAGATTCCAAGAGATTTGCGTTCAGTGTTCCTTCCATAAATTTTAAGGAGCCTATGAAGAGGTATCATTGGAAAGTTTTACCTCAAGGAATGGCCAACAGTCCTACCTTATGTCAAAAATTTGTAGCTCAGGCTACAGCACAGACTAGGTATCTATATCCTGAAGTATATATTATTCACTATATGGATGATATACTTCTAGCACACAAACTCAAGGGACTGCTATTAGCCACCTATGGGGTCTTGCAGAAGGGATTGAAAAGTTATGGGTTAGTTATTGCCCCTGAGAAAGTACAAAAAGAAGCTCCATTCAGTTATCTAGAAAAACTGCTGTATCCCAAAGAAATTAAACCTCAAAAAATACAAATTAGGAAGGATAATTTAAGAACATTAAATGATTTTCAAAGGTTGATAGGAGACATAAATTGGCTTCGTCCCCATCTGAGGCTTACCACGGGGGAGTTGAACCTTTATGTGATGTGTTAAAAGGAGATTCAGATCACAACTCTAGCAGGAAAATTACTCCTGAAGCTCTTCAAGCTTTACAATTAGCCTCATATGTACTGAATCATGTTGGTACTTTGGAGCCAAGCCTGCTCAAATTATTGTTCCTTACACTAAGGTGCAATTGCTATGGTTGTTTCAAAATATAGATTCATGGGCAACT
>NW_008355971.1:870848-873419 GCF_000622305.1 Nannospalax galili
CTATTTCCAAAGATAGTTAAGGTTAGTCCCATCCCCCAGGCTGTGTCGGTGTTTACTGATGGTTCTTCTAATGGACACGCAGCTTATGTGATTTATGGGCAAAGTTATTCTTTTCAAACTTCCCCTGCATCAGCACAGGTAGTGGAACTTCGCGCTGTAGCTGCAGTGTTCCAGCTTCTGGCCTCAGTACCCTTCAATCTCTATACAAATAGGCACTATGTAGCTCGAGCTCTACAGGAAATTGAAACAGTGCCTTTTATTGAAATGGGGAATGTTCAAATTTGTTTGCTGTTAAGACAAGTACAAAATAGTATTAAATCTAGAAAATATCCTTGCTATATAGGACATCTAAGGGCGCATAGTGGTCTTCCTGGACCATTAGCTTTGGGGAATGCCTTAGCAGATAAAGCCACTCAGCTTACAGGATTGACTCAGGTAGAGCAAGCTACAAATTCTCATGCCATTCATCACCAAAATAGTCAAAGTTTGAGAAAACAATTTCACATTACTAGGGAAGCTGCAAGACAAATTGTGCGACAATGTTCATCTTGTCCTCAAAAACAAATTATTCCTCATTATGGGGTTAATCCTAGAGGGCTGAAGCCTAACCAATTGTGGCAAATGGACATTACTCATGTTGCAGATTTTGGCAGCAAAGGTATGTCCATGTTACAATAGATACATTTTCTGTCTTTATTATGGCTGCTGTACAAACAGGATAAGCCACAAAAAATGTTAGCTTGACTTGCTTTTGCATAGCTGGGATCCCTAACATTATAAAAACAGATAATGGCTCTGGCTATACCAGTCAGGGGTTCCAGCGTTTCTGTTTGCAATTGGGCATTGAGCATAGAATTGGGATACCGTATAACCCACAAGGACAAGGTATAGTGGAAAGAGCTCATGGTGCTTTAAAAGCACAATTACATAAAATTAAAAAGGGGGAGTTATATCCCCAGACACCAAGTAATCTCTTGCATCATACTCTTTTCACTTTAAATTTTTTGAATTTGGACAAAAATGACCATTCTGAGGCAGATAGAATGTGGCACCCCTGGTCACAGGATACCTATGCCCAAGTCAGGTGGAAGGATCCTTTAACTGGACAATAGAATATCCCCGACCCTGTATTGATATGGGGATGAGGGCATGTTTGTGGTTTTCCACAGGACACGGATGGAGACACATGGCTACTGGAAAGGCTGGTGAGGTTCACTGGGTGAGTGCCAGAAAGAGAAGTGGAAAGAATGATGAGGCGGCAAACGTGGCTGATGATGATGTTCCTGCAAGTGATCTTGGCTGAGTTATATTGGACTTATGTTCCTGATCCACCAATACTGCACCCTGTGATATGGGAAGAAAAACAAATAGTAGTGACAGTGAATGACTTTTAGTTAATTGCTCGGTCCGCTTTGAAACACCTGATGATGCAAGTGGTGATGAATTTTAATTATTCGGGATCAGGAAGCGGGTTTCCTATTTGTTTTGTTAAAAAGGATAAGTCTGGGTGTGTACAAGTAGATGACCATGTGCTTGTGGGACGAGGTGGATGCTGTACCAATGCCAAAGTGCTACTGCCAAGAGATAATAGAGTAGAAGGAAAAATTTCTCCACAAACATTTCCACCCTGTAAACAGCAACAGATATTCTAAAAAGATTGAGAGCCACCTTACCATCGTGGCCCTCTATCACTTCCATTGTGAGTGGTTTAGCAGGACTTAGCATGCTTTTCCTCCTATGTCTTTGTTTTCTTCTGGTGGCAGTAAAGTTATTTATGAAATCCTTGTGACAAGTCAAGGCTACTGTGCATGATATGAGATTGTGCTCCATTCCCTCCCCTAATGGAGGCCGGTAGTCAAAGATGGGTAAGATCTTCTGGGAGAACGTCAACCTAAGACAGGGTGTAGCTGATGGAAGCTACATGCTGATGATGGGTAAGGCTTTGCACTATCAGAAGACAACCTAAGACAGGCATGGGCCTTCTGTCCTGGATATAGCATAATCTGGGGTTATAAAAAATAAAAAAGAGGGAGATGTTGGGAGCTATTAGTATAAGCACAGCCATTATGTACATTGAGCTGTGGCAGGCTTGCTTATTTACTTTATGATCTTTCACCTTGACTCAAGAGTTTTTGTGTTTTGCACACAAGTACCAAATTGTTCTGCCAAGTCAAGAAGAGTGTGTTGATAATTTAGGGAAGACAGTTAAATGGCTGAGTTCACAACAAGTATTTGACCGTTCCTTGACCCTCAGATAGAGGTGGGAAAAAAGAGCTGCTGACGCTAATTGAGCTAGGCAAACTGTGGCTATCTGATGTTCTACTGTATAAAAAGGCTGAGCTGAAAAAAGCTGGGGCTGCAGTGTCTATTGACAGTCCTCCCAAGTGTCTTTTCTCTGTCTCTTGTTTTTCCTTCATCCTCACTCCCCCTTTCAGGTGCTATTCTTCTTGGCCAGCTGGCTATGGCAGGATAGCCAAAACAACACTGAGCACTAAGAGCAATGCCGGCGGGGGAGATTACTATACCAGATTTCAAGCTGTATTACAGAGCTATAGTCATAAAAACAACATG
>NW_008355971.1:875843-876341 GCF_000622305.1 Nannospalax galili
CCCCCCCACCCAACTTTAAAAAACATACATCTTCCCGCCTTCTGCAGGAAGCAGAAGCCTCCCTTTTTAGAAGACCCCAGCTCAAGACCTGGGCAGACATTTTCTCTGCCCAGAAGGGAATCTGTCCATGTGTTCCTTTGCTAATAAACCCTATTTTGATGGAGTTTTATCTGTGTCCTGGTGTCTCCTCCATTCACTCATTCTCCCACAAATTTTTACCTATCACCTCCTAAAACAAAGACCTCTACATAGGCTGAGTAGATTCACCAGAAGGGCCCAGCTCAAGACCTGGGCAGACATTTTCTCTGCCCAGAAGGGAATCTGTCCATGTGTTCCTTTGCTAATAAACCCTATTTTGATGGAGTTTTATCTGTGTCCTGGTGTCTCCTCCATTCACTCATTCTCCCACAAATTTTTACCTATCACCTCCTAAAACAAAGACCTCTACATAGGCTGAGTAGATTCACCAGAAGGGCAAGTAGTGGGGAATGGCTCTGG
>NW_008355971.1:876670-881626 GCF_000622305.1 Nannospalax galili
TGTCTTAAAGGGTTTATGTGGAGTACAATATTGTATAACTCTATTAACTCAACGTAAACCTAATAATTTACAGCCAGTTTTGAAAGAGAAGCATCTTAGCTCTGGAAATTGTTATTGAATATGTCAATGCTGTTGTAATGAAATGCCTCTTCTAAGTATATGGTTATTAAATAAATAATTTTTTAAAAAAGAGCAGTGGCTGTTCTTGCAGAAGACCCAGGTTCAAATCTCTCTTTTTTTGCTCTTTTTGAGACAGGGTCTCCCTGTAGCCCCAGATGGCCTGGATTCACTATGGAAACCAGGCTGGCCTCGAACTCACAGAGATCTGCCTGCCTCTGCCTCCCGAGTGTTGGGAGACTAAAGGTGTGCGCCACCACGCCCATCTCTGACACTCTGTTTTGACCTCCTGGGGCATTGCACAACACAGGTGCACTTACTTACATGCAGGTATAACAACTTATACACATAAAAACAAATAAATATAGCCTGGCGTGGTGGCACTTGGGAGGCAGAGGCAGGTGGATCTCTGTGAGTTCAAGGCCAGCCTGGTCTGCATAGTGAGTTCCAGGACAGCTGGGGCTACAGAGAGACCCTACTTCAAAAAGACTCCCCCCCAAAAAAACAAACAAAAAAAACAACAAAAAAATTTTTTAAAGTACTTGTGGAAAGCTATAATTCACACCCAGACCCTACTTCAAAAACATGCCCCCCCCCAGAAAAAACAAATAAAGAAAAAATTTTTAAAGTACTTGGGGAAAACTATAATTCACACCCAGAATTTCAGAGCATTAGGTCCACTGGCCTAAATAAAGGTCTGGGTTCTCCATCTCTCTGAATGAATGCTTAGATTCTCAATTACCTGATTCCCATAACACACTTGTAGGATGATCATCTGGACAATGGGTCCTGAATTGCTGACTACTAAAAGAACTTCTATAATGATGTTATGATGGACTGAATAAGTGGAATTCATATAAAACTAAAGAAAAAATGCTTTATTTCCTGAGACAAATTGTATCTAATTTGTGTTTGAAAGTTGTAATCTTGTAAGCCTTACACATTTGTATAGGCAATGCTCTCTATGTATTTGATTTAATTCTTAGTAAATTCAGCAACTTTATTTCCTGTTGGAGATGACTGCCTGGTTCACTGCACTGAACTCTGCAGAAAGAAAACCATGCTTGACTACATGTGCAAACTTGCAGGTAGCCAAGACTGTCGATGATGGCAGAGCCAGATAGGCATGTATGCAGATGGAGTCAGGGTTCTGAAGTGCAGTGTCCTTTATGTTTATGTTTAGATTAGATTAAAACAGTGTTGTGTGAACATCTGCTCTATACCTTACTAATAGGCCAAGTCTTGTTGCTAATTATTTTCTGAACTTCTGTAAAGAAACGTCCTTTGATCTGCTTACCATTTGTTTCTGAATAGCTGCTTAGAGTACCCCATCCCTGGGGCTAAAACCTTGAGAGTTAGAGACTCAATGTTCCTTGTTCTGTGGGGAGCCTCCTGGTCCCCAGCTTTCTTAAATTTTAAATTGTTTGTGTATATTTTATTATTAGGTACTGCACCTTTCCTCTATGTGTTCATCACTACCTAGCCACATAGCAATTTCCATTGAAAAATTCCAGTCTTTCAAATATTGAGGCTCAGTGAACTTAACTCAGTGAGGCTTAAGTGACTTACCTTACATAGTCAACTTTCTATCACTGTGACAAAATACCTGAGGTAATTCAACCTAAAGGAGGATTATCTTATGAAGAATTTTTTTCTTGAGCTTCTTGATTTAGTAAATCCATTTTTTTTTTTTTTTGGTCTTTTTTGAAGTAGGGTCTCCCTGTAAGACCCAGCTGTCCTGGAACTCACTATTTAGACCACACTGGCCTTGAACTCACAGAGATCCACCTGCCTCTGCCTCTCAAGTGCTGGGACTACAGGCATGTGCCACCATGCCCAGCTTAGTAATCCATTTAAAAATTTTTTTTGATTTATTATTTTTATGTATATGTGTGTATTGCTTGCATGTAGGTAAGTGCACCCATGTCGTGCAATGCCCACAGAGGACAGAAGAGGCTGTCAGATCCCCTGAAACTGGAGTTATGGACAGATTTTAGCTGCCATGTGGGTGATGAGATTTGAACCCAGATCTTCTGCAAGAACAACCAGTGTTCTTAACTGCTGAGCTGTCTCTCCAGCCCCTAAATCCTTTTTTTTTCTTTTTTTAACCTTTAGATTTGGGACATTTTCAGTTATTAGTCTGTAGCAGGAGGCCTCCAAAGATGGTGCGGATCCAGAGCCCTGGGATTCAGGATTCAGCAAGAATTCACTTCACTTCTTGGTCCACAAATAGCCAGCCAAAAGGAGCCCACGCCTCCATACCCTGCTCGCAAGCCCAGTGACTGCTAGCAGACTGCATGGCGTGGACCAATCAGAAAATGATACACTGACTAAAGGGACTTGGGGGCAGAGAAAAGGGAAATATAAGGCCTGCCCCCTCCTGCATTAAACGAGCCTGCAGCACCTTGCCTAGTGCTTGCTTCTACTCGACTCCCGGGGTCTATGTGTTGTGACTCCGTGCCTCTTGCCCCCCCAATCAGCAGGGGACCTGATCCAGGTCAGGGTCTTCACAGCTGGCCTGAAGAGAAACTGCAATCCCCCCTCCCCACTTTACTGTTTCTTACTAATTTCTTCTTATTCCAATATCAAATAGCAAACGCTTTGAGCCAAGTGTTCATAACGATGGAAGAGACAACTAAATTTTTGTTTGAATTTTTTTTGTTTTTGGTCTTTTTGAGACCGGGTCTCCCTGAAGCCCCAGCTGGCCTAGAACTCACTATGTAGACCAGGCTGGCCTTGAACTCACAGAGATCCGCTTGCCTCTGCCTCCTGAGTGCTGATACTAACGGCGTACACCACCACATAATAAACATATTCTTGAAATAAGCAGATACTATTTCAAAGGAAGAGGATTAGCAAATAGGCCATTCAAATGTGGCAGACGAAAATGAGCTGTGGCACCTCCCCCCCCCCGTCGGCTCATCCCGGTGAGTTTGCATAAGGGCTAATCCACCCCAACTCAGAGCCCAGGCTTCGGGTCACCCTGCTGCCTGGCCCAGAGACACCGTGTGATCATATGGCTGGAGGTGTCACGGACTCCAGAAGTCCCTCACTGAGCACAAGACATTTGGATCCGATACACCTTTACATGTCAGGATGGTTTACATCTGAGTGGCTCACAGTGCTTCTTTGCTTCCTTTGTGCCCTCTTGGTATTCACCCTCGTCTTCTAATTTTGTGGCAAATTCCCCTTCATGAGACCCTCCCACAATGGGCAATTTACCACCACAATGCAGGGAACCACAAACGGCAGCACTCAAGGTGCTCCTTAAAACCGGAGGGTTGAAAGTGAAACCAAAAGATATCGAACACTTTTGGGATGAAGCCACTAATTTGGCTCTGTGGGTCTCCCCTGAAAACATGTGGGACCCTGACACATGGATGCGGGTCCTCTTCCTGGCCTGAAAAAGGGAGGTCAGGTCAGGGATCACTCCCCCTACCCCCTGCATCGTTCGTACTGATCCTCCTAGCCGTCATTGTTAGCCTTAAATCCTCCTCTCCTGAGGAAGTCATCTCACAACAAACACTGCTGGGCCCCATCTAGTGTAGATCTGGCTATTACCTCGACCCTGGACCTCCCGGACCCGGAGGTGGACGCAGCCTCTGCACCCACTTCCAATAACGAAGGAGCTCCTTTGCCTATATCTCAGGATACTCTCCTAGAGCTAGCATGCCCAGAAATTCCCCCACCCCATTACTCATGGAAGGAGTTACTCTCTCCCCCCCAGTAACCATCCCACCTCTTCCCCTGCTAACATGCCCCTCCCTCCTAGACCACCCTCCTTAAAAAGCCTCACCTTCTCTGCATATCTGGTTAACGTTGGCTTCAATGCGGTGCAGCGTCCATGGCTGCCCACCCCACTTGCTGACCTTGTTCTTATCCCCAAGGCAGCTGAGCAATTGGGCCCTGGGCCCTGACTCCCCATATTTTGAACAGGTTCTTCACCAGTGGTCCTTGCATTTGCAAACCCACTGTGATTGGTATAGCTTACTAAAGGCAGTCTTAGAATCCTCAGTCTTTCTAAACTGGAGCGCAGCCTGTGACGATCAGGCTGAAAACAAGGCACACCTAAATCTCCAATATGGCCTCAACATTACGTTGGACATGCTCACGGGATGTGGACAATATACTGACCCCATGTCCCAGTCTACTATTGGCCTCCATGCCTATTTTCAACAAGTTTCTGACATGGCCTTTAAGGCCCTTAAATGTTGCTCACCCCGTGACCCAGAAGTCTTTTTCTGTAATTTGATTCAACAGTCAGGAGAGTCCTTCACAGACTTCCTTACCTGTGTCACAGAGGCAGTAGAGTGGAGGGTGGGGTCTGGACCCACCTGAGAGGTGCTTATCAAACAATTAACTTGGGAGGGACTAAACATTTCTACTCATAATGCTATTGTGCCTGTCCGCAATAACATTCACAAATGGGTACTTGCTACTAGAGGCTTAGACCCTAGGGAAGGCCCTATTGAGCCTTTGACCACCTCCTTGGAGGCTCTTGTGTCGCAAGGAAAACCTGCCCACTTTGGCACACAGGAAGGCTGCTGGAACTGTGGGGAGCTTGGCCACTGCCCAAGAGGTACAGCCCGCCCCAAGATTCGCTGCCCCAAGTGCAAAAGAGGGTTCCATTGGGCTAAAGAATGTTGGTCACAGCCTCAACCAGACTCGGATCCTTCAAACTCCACCTGGGGCATCCTTCAGCCCCACCCACAATATGGGAAACAAGGCAGATATTATGGACTCTCCCAATCTTTAACCACTCCCCACTAATGACCCTGTTCCTAGATGGAACTGCCATAAAGGGCCTAGTAGACACAGGGGCTGATGTCACCATTATAT
>NW_008355971.1:882430-883438 GCF_000622305.1 Nannospalax galili
TCCACTGCCCGCCTGGGATCGACTACAATCTTGGCCCCAGAGCCAATCCCCATTACCTGGCTCTTTAATGATGCCATTTGGGTGGACCAGTGGCCTATAATAGAACCTAAATTATCTGCCCTCAAAGATTTGGTAGCTGAACGATTGAGGCTTGGCCACATCGAGCCCTCTCTCAGTAAACATAATACCCCAATATTTGTTATTAAAAAGAAATCAGGGAAATGCAGACTCTTCCAAGATCTTAGAGCAGTCAATGCCCAGATGGAAAAAATGGGCTCACTACAAGCGGGCTTACCACACCCTACAGCCATCCCCCCATCCCATCATATTGTACTACAGTAATTAAACTGCTTAACCCTTCCATCTTGCAAAAAACTGTATATACCTTGACTGAGCTCCAAGAAATCTGTGGGACTATAAACTGGCTCAATTTATACCAGTCCCTGACTTGCAATTCCAGGCCTTGTTCTCCCTGCTGGAAGGCCATAATTCACCAACTTCAAGGATCCCTCTCATCCAGTCAGCTAAGGATCTTCTTAATAAGATAGATCATATACTCGGGTCTGCATCACTCCAATGTCATGACCCAGCAGAACCATTACTGGCCTTGATCCTCTGGACTAAAAATGGTGTCTTGGGGGCGCTATGGCAGCAAGACCCCCTGGTGTGGATCCACCGGGCTACCTCAGACCTAACTAGGCTTAGCTCTAAGTATGATATTGCCTTCAAGATAGCAATTAAGGCCCAAAAAACAGCCAGGCACATATTTGGAAAGGAACCTGACAAAATTATACTGCCCTTTCCTCTTAAGCATTCCCAAACATTATGGGCAGACTCTCTGGCTTTCCAACTAATGATGTCCGGGTTCACAGGGGATTTGGATAAAGTTTGGAAATCACCACTCAGCCACACACTTACCCCTGCAAAACCCCCCTACCTTTAGCCATGCTAGCTTTCTTGGATGACAATAAGTCCCGTTATTGTATTGTCATTCAGCGCATGGGAAAG
>NW_008355971.1:883673-899943 GCF_000622305.1 Nannospalax galili
CGGGATTCATGGGGGAGTAGGATAACCACACACCCCCAGATAAGCATCTGGTCAGCCTGGCCTGTTTCAAAATAGCCACTCAGCCACATGCTTCCCCCTGCAAAACCCCTCTACCTTTAGCCACGCTAGCCTTCTTGGATGCCAGTAAGTCCCATTATGGCACTGTCATTCAGCGCATGGGAAAGGATGACACCTGTTATGTACAAGCCTATCCCAGCTCTGTCCAGTTGGGGGAGCTCCTGTCCTTATTAAAAATCTTCCAAGTCTGCCAGACTGAGCCACTCAATATATTCTCTGACAGCCAGTATGCGGTTCAGGCCCTCAGATGTCTTCCCTTTGCTCGAGTAAAAGGCCACAAGGATCCCATCACTAGAACGATGAGAGCTCTCCAGATTATCTTAGATAACAGACAATGGCCCTGGCACATCTCCCACATAAGATCACACACCAAGCTCCCCGGGATTTGAGCAAAGGGAAATGACAAAGTAGAGAAACTTATTACATCTGTAGAGATTCCTCTACTAGAACAAGCCAGAGCCTTACACCGACAATTTCACCTTTCTCCTCTCAGTCTGCATCACCTTCTACACAACCTACCCATCTCTCAATGCAAACATCTGAGCAGATCTTGCATTACATGTGCACCCCTTGCTCCCTTAGGCCCCCTCAATTGGTATAGAGTTAACCTGCATGGTCTCCTACACAATGCACTCTGGCAAATGGACATCACCCATTATAACTCCTTTGGTAATCTTAAGTATGTCCATGTCATTGTTGACACCTACTCCTTTTTTCTTTTTCCATCACTCAAACCGGTGTAAAGGCCTCACACGCCATTAAGGTGGTCAAATCAGCAATGCTGGTAATGGGAGTGCCACAGACCCTAAAACCTGATAGTGGGCCAGCTTACACTTCTGTACAATTCCAATCATTCCTGTCAACATGGAAAATTAGCCTTTCCCTCAGCATCCCTTATAATCCACAGGGACAGGTCATTGTAGAGTGGGAAAATAGGACCCTCAAAGAAACATTACAAAAATTCGCTACCCCAAGCCTAAAAGGGACCTGCACCTGGCTCTAATTAAAGCTCTATTCAGCATTAATTTCCTGTCCTTCAATAAAAATGGGTTGAGCCCAGCCTACAAACACTGGACTACCATACCTAAGCCTACAACCCTGCCACTAGTGAGATGGAAGGACCACATAACATGTCAATGGCAACTGCCCGCCCCCTTGTTAACAAGAGGGCGAGGCTATGCTTATGTGTTTCCTCAGACAGAAACAAAGCCAGTATGGGTTCCAGTGAGAGATGTGAGACCAGCAACTGACCAACGGGACCCCCAGGACCCAGAGACCTCGCCACTATCTGGATAATTGGTTTGCTCTTCCCCGCCCCTGCCACAGCCCATGACCTCTGGGCCTTGGTCCCCTCCCTTCCTATACTCTGCCCTTCCTATACTCATTCCCCAGCCTACCCCACCCTCTATTCAACTAATTCTATGCTTGGCCTCCCCACCATGGACCCAGTTACTTCCTGGGAATCACTCAATGACTCCTGGCCCCTAAATAACTCTCTGTGCTTCACTACCAGCAACGCATCCTCATGCATTGGGCTGTCCAACCTGACCGTCCAAGATTATACTGGCAGTGCCTCCTCAGGTTACATGCTTAAACTCAAGGGCCTTTCCCCTACCTTCAACAACACCCCAGAGACCTCGCCACTATCTGGATAATTGGTTTGCTCTTCCCCGCCTCTGCCATAGCCCATGACCTCTGGGCCTTGGTCCCCTCCCTGCCTATACTCTTGCCCTTATCACTTCATGCCCCAGCCTACCCCACCCTCTATTCAACTAATTCTATGCTTGGCCTCCCCACCATGGACCCAGTTACTTCCTGGGAATCACTCAACAGCTCCTGGCCCCTAAATAACTCTCTATGCTTCACTACCAACAATGCATCCTCATGCATTGGGCTGTCTAACCTGACTGTCCAAGATTATGCTGGCAGTCCTCTGGTAATCTAAAAGCACTGTTTGACCTGTCTTGGATTGTCACTTACCTACTCCTGACAGGCATAATTATTCTTCTGTTTCTACTTCTTAAATGCCTTGTTCTTCATTCCCTCAGTCAGAAAAAATTCAATCACTTGGTGTATCAGGCCCTCAGAGCAATACACGAAGATGATTTCAACCCACCCTATGCAGCCTGACAGACTTGGCTTGCACAAATGTATGAGGCCTCCTACAGATAATTCCCCACCTTGACTGATACCCCGGGACGATATCCCTTGGAGGCCTGGTTGTCAATGATGGGTAAGCTCCTGTTGGGCTGAATCAACTTAAGCCAGGACATGGATGTGTACGGCCATGCTCCAATGACGGGTAAGGTTCATGCCAGAATAGGAAAACCTAAGACAGGCAGTCCATGATCCTGGGGTCATCCTGAGGCAGAGCTGCCTACAGGCTCTTGCTGGACAGTCATTTTTAAAAAAAAATGGTGGAAATGTAGCAGGAGGCCTCCAAAGATGGTGCAGACCCAGAGCCCTGGGATTCAGTGAGAATTCACTTCATTTCTTGGTCTGCAAATAGCCCGCCAAAAGGAGCCCATGCCTCCGTGCACTGCTCGCGAGCCCAGTGACTACTGATAGACTGCGTGGCATGGACCAATCAGAAAATGATATGCTGACTAAAGGGACTTGGGGGTGGAGAAAAAGGAAATATAAGGCCTGCCCCCTCCTGCATTAAAGGAGCCTGCAGTACCTCACCTAGTGCTTGCTTCTACCCGACTCCCGGGGTCTGTGTGTTGTGACTCCGCACCTCTTGCCCCCCCAATCAGCAGGGGACCCGATCTAGGTCAGGGCTTCACAGCTGGCCTGAGGAGAACCCACAACATTAGTGAAATAAATTGTTCATTCCTCTTTTTCTGGAATTCCCATAATGCATTTATTTATTTGTCTGCTTGATAGTGCCCCATTGGGCACCATAGACACTCTTGCTTTCCTACTTTTCTTTCTCGATTTGATTTCAGATAACCTATCTTCAAGTTTGCTAATCTCTCTGCTTGGTAAAATCTACTGTTGAAACCCTCTAGTGAATTTTCAATTCATTTTTGCTGTTTTGAAACAAGATCTCCAGGATCCCAGAATGGCCTTGAATTCATTATATAGCTAAGAGTGACCTTGAATTCCTGATCTTCCTGTCTCTACCTCCCAAATGCTGGTATTATAGGTGTATGCTACTATGCTCAGGTTGGTGCTGGGGGTCTAACCTAGGGTTTTGTTCATGCAAGAAAGCGATCTACCAATTGGGCATCCAACTCTACCAAAATCCCCAGCACCAATCCCACTCGTCTTTAATGAAACAAGGTTTCTGTGGGACCCTGACTCATCTAACCGCTTCTTTCTGCTTCTGTAATCTGCTTGGCTTAAGACGGCACTAACTCGATTTTGACTAGCTGTTTCAGGCAAGCCTGGGCATGCCCAGGCATGTTGTAATCTTCAGTTACCACCCCCATCCCGGAAAGCTATACATCAAGCAAGCCCGGGCATATAGCAGCCTTATAAGGTAAAAACAGAAACTTCTGGCCCCACAAATAATAGCACATTCCAATGTCCTAAAGACAGCCCCTACCAACAAGAATCCTCCCCATACTCAGGGCATAGGACCATCCAATCATTTTAAAGGATGCTTGGCGCTGCAGGCTTCTGTGAAACTTCCATATAAAAGCTTACCCCACCCTAGATCAGGGCTTTCAGTATGGATCCACCGTGTCGGTGAAATCTGAGGGCCCGAGCTTAAGCCCGAATAAAGGCTCTTTGCTGTTGCATACACTCCGGACTCCTTGGTGGTCACTGGGGGTCATGAGATCTGAGTGTAACATTTCCACATGTCTCTCTGGTATTAGACTCATAACAATCCTCCTGCCTCAACCACGTACTAGAAAACAGGTATGATCTACCACACCTAGCTTGCTTTGTTCTTAGTTTTAATTATTTTCATTCTTGTTTGACTGGTTGTTTAATTTACTCATTTTTCTTTTTTTTGTTTGGGGTACTGGAGATACAACCCAGTACCTCATACATACTAAGTAAGAGCTCTATCACTGAGCTACATCCCCCCCCCTACTCACTGGTTGTTTGTTTGAGAAAGACTCTTTCTGTATACTCTTGGCTGAATTGGAACTCACAATGTAGCTGAGGCTGGTCTGAAACGCTGAGCCATCATCCTGCCTTAGCTTCCTGAATGCAGGAATTTCAGGCATGAGCCACTATACCCAGCTCATACGTAAATGATTTTTTTTTATTATTTGTGACAAAGTCTCATTGTATAGCCCTGGCTAGCCTGGAACTTACAATATAGACCAGACTGGACTGAAACTCATAGCCATTCACCTGTTTCTGTCTCCTGAGTGTGGGGAATAAAGACATGTACTACAATGCATAGCATACTTATTGATAATTAATTAATTGGTGTCACTAGCCTCTGGTGCATGCTTTTAATCCAGCTCTTGGGAGACAGAGACAGGTGGATTTCTGTGAGTTCAGGCTAGCCTGGTCTACATAGTGAGTTCTAGACCAACCAATGCTACATAGTGAGACCGTGTCTCAAAAGACTAACAACTGTCTGTAATTCCAGAGGGAGATTTAGCACCCTCTTCTGGCTTCTGCAGGCATTGCACACATGTGGTGCATTTATATACATTCAGGCAAAACACTCAATACACATGAAATAAAATTAAAAATAAAAAGCATACACCAAGCCGGGCATGGTGGCACATGCCTTTATTCCCAGCACTCGGGAGGCAGAGGCAGGTGGATCTCTGTGGATTCGAGGCCAGTCTGGTCTCCATAGTGAATCTAGACCAACTGGGGCTACAGGGAGACCCTGTCTCAAAAAAAAAAAAAAAAGCATACGCCACCACACCTGAATTGATTTACTTTTATTTTCAGTATATGAGTTATGCCTTCATGTATATAAGTGTAACAGGTGTGTGTAATGCACATGGAGGCTAGAAGAAGGCATCAGATCCTCTGGAACTGTAGTTACAGGAAACTGTTAATTTCCATGTGGGTATTGGGGACTGAACCTGGATCCTCTGCAAGAACAGCCAGCGCTCTTAACCACTGAGCTATCTCTTTAGCCCTTTACTTATTTTTATTTTTTTGAGACAGGGTCATCTGTAGCCTCAGCTGGCCTAGAACTGGCTATGTAGAACAGTCTGGCCTCCATCTCACAGAGCTCCACCTGCCCCTTAAGAGTTGCTTTCAATATATGTGTTTATATTGTCTTTGGAAAATAATATAAATAGTATTTTATCACTAATAAGGTATGTTAAGTGAGAGATGTGAAGATATTGCCAGTAACAGTTGCAAATTTTAACTGGGTGTGGTGACACATGCCTTTAGTTCCAGCACTTTGGAGGCAGAGGCAGGACATCTCTATGAGTTCAAGGCCAGTCTGGTCTACATAGTGAGTCTCTGTCTCAAAAAACATTATCCAAAAAAAGTTGTAAATTGTATAGCTAATTTTGGAGCTCTTTCAAGTATTTATGTTTCACTGGTGACATTTAAGACTTAAAAAAAAAAACTGCAAAACATTTACTTTTTGGCAGCTGGTAGAGTACTTGCACCAAACCCTGGGTTCGATTCTCAGCACCACATAAGACCAGACTTAGTGGTCTATACCTGTAATTCCAGCACGTGGGAAGTGGGGGGAGCAGGATCAGAAGTCCAAGGTCATCTTCAGCTACACAGCTGGGCTTCATGAGACCCTGACTCAGAATTAGAAAAAAGAAAAAACAAACTCTATCTCACATGCAGCCTTTTTTCAATAAACATTATATGCTATTTTTATTATTATTTATATTATCAATGAATTTCTAGGGGATAAAGTACATACAACTATAATTATTTTTTTAAAGCCTTATATAATTTTTCATACTTGTTTGTTTTAAATAATTCTTTGGGGGCCAGAGAGATGGCTCAACAGTCAGGAGTGCTTTGTAGAGCACCTGGGTTCAACTTCCAATATCCACATGTGGGCTCTCGAACTCCATTTCCAGGGGATCTGCTGCCCTCTTCTGGCCTCTGTGGGAACTGCAGAATCATGTTCATAACCCACATAGGCACGCATAATCAAAACTGATAAAAATAAGTGCAAACAATGTCTGGAGCTGAATAGTAGCATATGCCTTTAATCCCAACACTTGGGAGGTAGAGACAGAAGGATCTCTGTGAGTTCAAGGCCAACCTGTTCTGCATAGTGAGTTCCAGTAGAATGCAAAAAGAATATGAGAGGATTAACACACGTTTTATTGACATACTGCATGTGCAGTTGTTTACATATCATCTGGGTCTTTTCATACAATTCTAGCACAGTTGAGTTGTTGTAGGACAGACTGTGTGGGCCACAAAACCCATTTATCTGATTTAAAGGAAAAATTTCCAGGACTGGAGAGATGACTCAGTTAAGAGCACCTACTGCTTTTCCAGATGACCCAAGGTAACACCCATATCAGGCAGCTCACAACTGCCTGTAACTCCAGTTCCAGGGAGATCCTATGCCTCTGAGCTCCAAGGGCACCTGCACTTGAGTGCCTATACCCCACTCAGACATACACACTTTTATATATAATTAAAAATTAAAAAAATGTTTTGGTGGTTTTTTTTGAGACAGAGTCTCCCTGTAGCCCCAGCTGTCCTGGAACTCACTATGTAGACCAGGCTGGCCTTGAACTCAGAGAGATCTGTGTGTATGAGTGTATTGTCTGCATGTGTGTAAGTGAACCGTGTCATGCAGTACCTGCAGAGAGGTCAGAAGAGGGTGTTGGATACCCTGGAACTGGAGTTATGGACAGTTGTTAGCCACCATGTGGGTGCTGGGAACTAAACCCGTGTCTTCTGCAAGAGCAGCCAGTGCTCTTAAATGCTGAGCATCTCCCCAGCCCTTTCTCCATGTTTCTTTCTGTCTCATCTCTGCTTTCTATCTTCCATAAAATGAGTACTTCTACATACACTGTCTCCACCATATTCTGCCAAACCTCATGAGCCTTCAAATATCTATGGACTAAACCCTCTGAAACAGCAAGCCAAAATATTTCCTCACTCTCTTTTGGCCTCTGTGGGCACCAGGCATGCCTGCAGTGCATACATAGATGTGCAGGCAAAAATAGTCATACACATAAAATAAAAATAATCAAAAGAATTTTTTTGGTTTTTTTGAGACAGGGCCACGGCTGACCTGGAACTTGCTATGTAGACCAGGCTAGGATTAAAGGTGGGTGCCACCATCCCCAGCAAAAAGAAATTTTTAATTAGTAAGCTGGGCATGGTGGTGCACACCTTTAATCACTGTACTAAGGAGGCAGAGTGTTGTGTGATATCATTTCTGGAGGGTGAGAATATGTTCTCACCTCAAATAGGGTACCAGTGACAGATCAAAGTAAGGATACCATCAAAGTCCAACTTGGTGAACCAAGGAGTTTTATTGGGGTTACTTACAGGCAAGGGCTCACTTATAGGAGCCGAAGTTTACTCAAAGGAAGCTGCATCACCAAAAGCCCATTCCATCAGGGGTGACAACTCACAAAAACAGGAAACCTGGCACGCACAACAGGCAGGCAGCTCAACTGTTTGGAGAGTGTCCTTTCCAGGTAGCTCAGGTGAGCCTCTTCCAGGCTGGTCTAACGAGTGGCTGTCAGCAGTTTCTAGGGTTTATCTATGCTGGAGAAGGGAGGGAACTAGTACATCTACTCATTTTCAGGGACTTCCTAAAGCTATGGAGTTATTTACTGCCTGAGCTTAAAGCTTCCTGGCAGGATGGAATATTTCACTTCCTCTCCAAACATATTATTGTTTACCTCCTTTTAGAATACCCTGGTGTTTACCCAGCTTCCCTCCAAGACAAAAGGTTTATTATCTTGGAGGAAACTGCTACCCAACACAGAACCAGGCAGATCCCTGTGAGTTTGATCCTCATCAGGTCTACATAGTGAGTTCCAGGCCAGCCAGGGCTACCTTTCTCTAAACAAACAAACAAACAAACAAACTTCTTTTTATTTTCCCAGTGGTGCTAGGAATCAAACTTAGGCCTCCCTCATATGAGGCAATACTTAAGTTTATTAAAGTCCATTTATCTTGTTTTTCTGTCCCCAGCTCCACTAAATCTGAGTTAAAGAGGATTAATTTAGTTGATGTTGTTGTATGATAGAAACCAGAAGTTCCAGCCAGGCGTGGTGGCATAGGCCTTTAATCCCAGCATTTGGGAGGCAGAGACAGGTGGATCTCTGTGAGTTTAAGGCCAGCTAGGTCTCCATAGCAGGTCCAGATCAGCTACAGGGAGACCCTGTCTCAAAAGGACCAAAAAAATAAAAAGTTCCCTGAGACAAATGTCTCGCCCTAGCCCACTGCTAATAGTTGGTCACATCCCTATCTCAGGCCTGATGGAGTGCCACAGCTTATGTAAGCCAGACAACCCACTCCTCTTACCAGGACATCTCTCCTCTGTCCTTGCACCCCAGTTATCAAACTAGCCACTGATAGACTGTGTAAACAGCCATGAGCCTAATTAGAAGAGCAATATAACCATAAATCCCCTAAAGTGGCTAACTGGCTCTAAATTGGCAGGCTAGCCTTGTTCAAGCTTATCAACTGGTCACTCCTGGAGTGAGGGAGACTGTTATGGAGCCAGACTTTTTCATTTAGTGCCCTAAGATAGCTTGCCTGTCTGAGAAAATAATCTTGGGAGAGACCCTCAAGGACACCAGACCCTGGTACGGAGTTAACACACAGCTGTGTTCAACTGAGTTCCTATAAAAGTCCAAACTGCCCCTTCCTTCAGTGCAGATGCCTTTATCCCATAGAAAGATTTTGGTCCTTTGCTGTGTCCTCTGAATATAAAGGACACATTCCTTGCCTGTGGCAGGTCTGGCTCTGGCTCTTATTTCTAAACTTTAAACTCCTTTCTGTTCTTCTAAATCTAACAGCCACAGCCTAACTAAACAGCTTCCTTGTTCTGCATCTGTGTGTGTGTGTGTGTGTGTGCCTTCTTTATTTTCTAGTCATATATAATTCAGCACCACCCCCTCACACCTTTGCACAGCTTGCTTTTTTGAGGACCTGTGTTGAATAAACCCTGTTCTGTCTGTTGCAAGGTCTGGCTCTGGTCTTTTACCTTAACTTTATTCTTTCTCTGTCCTAAATCTAATATTGTACACATTAAAACACACATAATGTACACCATATGCTCGGGTGATATTTACCCTGCTAGCCTCTCTTATCCTCAGCTCCCACTGGTCCCCTTCTTCTTCCTAAATAGTTTCTGCTTTCATGTTTTATGTTTTTTAGATTTAGATTTGTCATATGAAAAAACATGCTATTTGTCTTTCTGATTCTGGCTTATTAACACGATGAGCTTTGGCTCTATTTTCTTGAAAATGATGGAATTTTTTTCTTTACGCTGAATAGAATTCCATTTTGTATAGATGCTGTATCAGGGTTCTCTAAAGAAACAGAACTGGTAGAATGAATATATATGTCATATATTTCATATATATATATGGATTTATCAGCTTAGCTCACAGGATAGAGTCTGAGTAGTCCAACAATGGCTGCACCACACTGGAGAGGCTGGGCTGAGAATCCGTAGTCGCTCAGTCCACAAGGCTGGATGTCTCAGTCGTCCCAATCTGGCACTGAAGGTCTGACGAATTCCAAAAGATCAGCTAGTCTTCAGTCTACAGCAGCAAACAAACTCACCAGCGAGAGAGAAGGCAAGCAGCAAGAAGCAAGTGCTCTCCCCTGCCACGGCCTTTTACACCGGCTGCCATCAGAAGGTAACACCCACAGTTAGGGTGTGTCTTCCAGCTTCACATGATCCAATCAAGAAGATCTCTCTCATTTCAGTTAATCCTGGATCCAGTCAAGTTGACACCCAGGATTAGCCATCACAGATGCTATATTTTATCAGTTCAACTGTAGACAAATATCTAAAGTGATTCCATAACTTGACTATTGTGAACAGTGCTGCAGTAAACAAGCACGTGTAAGTACCTCTGTTGTATGCAGACTTAGATTCCTACATGCTCAGGAGTGATCTAGCTGGATCAAAATCTGAAATTTTTTGAGTACCAACATAATGATATAAAATTTCACACCTGACCTCATATGACAGGTTAGAATATGTGTATTAAAAATACAGTCATGGAACCGAAGAGATGGCTTGGCGGTTAAGAGCAGTGGCTGCTCTTGCAGAGGACATGGGTTCAAATCCCAGCACCTACATGGTGACTAACATCCATCTGTAACTCCAGTTCCAGGGCTTCTGAGGCCCTCTTCTGACCTCCACAGGCATTGCACAACATGGGTACACTTACATAAATGCAAGTAATAAACTCATACATATAAAATAAAAACAAAATTTTTTAAAAAATACAGTCATATATCACTTAAGGACAGGACTATGTTCTGAGAAATACATCATTACCCAATTTTTCTGTTGGGCAAACATAGACTATACCCACAATAACTGAGCTATTATATAACTAGGTAACATAAGCTTATAGAACCACTGTCATATAGGTTCAGTATGGACCTAGTGTGTCATATGACTACATTGTATAAAAGTATCTTTAGGGGGCTGGAGAGATGGCTCAGTGGTTAAGAACACTAGTTGTTCCTGCAGAAGACCCAGGTTCGAATCCCAGCACCCACATGACAGCTAACAACCATCTACAACTCCAGTCCCAGGGGATCCGATAGCCTCTACTGACCTCCAGGGGCATTGCACAACACAGGTGCACTTACCTACATGCAGGCAATGCACGCATACACATAAAATTAAAATAATAAATAAAATTAAAATTAAAAATGTTAAAAAGTGACAGGTGTGGTGGCTCATGCCTTTAATCCCAGCACTCGGGAGGCAGAGGCAGGCGGATCTCTGAGTTCAAGGCCAGCCTGGTCTATGTAGTGAGTTCCAGGACAGCTGGGGCTATAGGGAGACCTTGTCTCAAAAAGGCAAAAAAAAAAAAAAGTTAAAAAGTATCTTTAGGGGGTTGGAGAAATGGCTCAGTAATCAAGATCATTGTCTGCCCTTGAAGAGGTTTGAATCTCATCACACACGTGATGGCTAACAACTATCATAACTCTGGTACAGGGGACTCCCATGCCCTCTTCTGACCTCTTTGGCATTGCACAACACAGGTGCACTTGCATGCAGGCAATACACTCATATGCATAAAATGTAAAAATAGACTTCCAGAAGCCCAAGGAGAGAACATAGTTCTCCCCTCTCCACTTTGGACTCTGCTGATCCATCAGGACACAGTCAGCTCTGGTTCCTAGGCCATTGTGAAATAGGACACAGCTCAAGAGAGAAAATGGTGACAGCAGCACGTCAGAATGGAAGTTTGGCAAATGTCCTGGCACCAAATGAAGAGAATGGAAGCCAGGAAGCAGGGCAGCCTTCAGGTAAATTCAGTGATAGTGCTGCCGCTCTATCTCAGGCTCCAGAGTTCCTGCAACCTCCTGGGCACCTCCCAACTCCTGTGTACTCCAAGGTGCAGGATCCTCTGGCATCCCAGTGGCAGCCCTGGAGCATGAACCCTCCATGGGCAGCTCCACACCCACTTCCTGCCATGGTCCCAGAACCCCCCAGCCACCAGCAGCCATGCTCAACGTCTTGTGACCAATCAGATCCTCCATGAAGACCCACTGAGGAACAGAATCATGCAATTTTGTAATTGGTGGCTCGTTGCTCCACTTCACTATGAGAATAAAGTATGGAATTTTTTTAAAAGGTAAAATCAATAAAATATAAAATAATACCTTTAGATCATTTGTATATGAAAATAAATGGACTTCATGTTCTGATACACTTGGTTCAAGCTCCAATATACCTAATTGTATAGGTGCAAATATTCTGAAACTCAATAAAAAATCTGAAATTAGGGCCAATGGGATGGCTCTGTGGGTGAAGGTGCTTGTGCCAAGCCTGATGACTTGAGTTCAGTCCCCAGAACCCAAACAGTGGGGAAGGAGAAAATCAACTCTGACAAGTTGTCCTTTGACCTCTAAATGTGTGCTGTGGCATACACACACACACACACACACACACACACACACACACACTCACACACAGCCCTCTGTTTCTACTTTCTAGCTGTAGTGGTGTGTTTCCTCTTCTGTGCACTTCAGTCCACAGGGTCTCATTATGTAGCCCTGTCTGGCCTTGAACTCATTATGTAGACCAGGCTGATGTTGAACCCACAGAGATCCACCTGCCTCTTCCTCCTGAGTACTGAAATTAAACGTTGGGCAACCACATCCAACTAATAAACTTTGTAAAAAAAACTTCTGGGCCAGGCATGATGGCGCACGCCTTTAATCCCAGCACTTGGGAGGCAGAGGCAGGTGGATCTCTGTGAGTTCAAGGTCTGCCTGGTCTACATAGTGTAGTTCCAGGCCACCTGGGACTACAGGGAGACCCTGTTTCCAAAAAGACAGGAGCTTGGGATCCACCACAAAACAGACGGCAGAATAACCGCTCCCCGGGCACCAGCTCCATGGCCTTCAGGGCCTCTTCCGAGATGACCTTTTGGGATCGAGGTTCTTCTGTCCATAGCAGGTCCTGTAGCAGCCTCTGGATTCAGGGGGACTTAAGCTGGTACAGGTCCGTGAGCTGGTGGAACTGTTCCATCCAAGCAGCAGTGCCTTTGGCATACTTCTGCTGCAGCATCCATGAAACATGGTAGAGTGCCACAAATGTCCTCCATGGTGGTACGTCTTCCTTTTTTTTCCAAGATGGGCTTTGTCTTCTCCAGTTTGGGCAATTTGGGATACCTGCCTTTTCTCTTAAAAGCTGTGAGATCCTTTTGAAACATCAGTGCTAAGGTCTGTTTTTCCACATACTCACGGGCACCTGTGAGAACGTCTCTTTCGGCAGGATAAAGATGTCTTGTTTCCATCTCTTTGAGAGCATTAGATAACTGCTGTATCCTTGTACTTCAGTATGGCTCTCCCAGAAGATGCCAATTTACAACCTTTGAGTCTGTAATCTTCTTGGGGATAGATGGTGACATTGGTACAGTGACAGGCATCATCGTCATCTTCACCTTGGAAAATGTGGGGAGCTCTACCCTCCCCCTTGAGACTTGGCAGTCCTTCTTAAACATCAAGGCCAGGGAATTTCTATCCACAAAGGGATCAGTAGCTCTGGGAACATCCCTTCTGATTGGATAAAGGTGTTTTGTTTCCTTGACAGCAGTGGAGAACTGCTGAGCCTGTTTTCCCTGTAGGGCTTGGTCAAGGGAGGCCAACTGAAAGCTTCTGGGGTTTGAGTCTTGGTGGTCGATATTAACACTGACTCGGGGATGGAGAATGACTTCTTCCAGCTCTATTTTTCTTTTCATTGGAGGGATCACTTTTAAGTGCACTAGACTCAAAACATCCTTACAGGGTTGTGATATGCCAGTGTGACTTAAGTCCAGTCCTAAGTGTTGAACAATGGTCTCAAGCTTGGAGCCATGTATCCCTTTCTGGTATTTTCTTGAAGTTTCTGAGGAGTTGGCTCAGTCGATGGACACTGTCCCTAGAAAGCTGTTCTCCTGTTTCCAGCTTTCTTAAGACCTTGTTAATCCAGTCCTCAACTGAGATGCTTGCTTCCATGTCAACTGGTCTTTCATATCTTCCAGCTGGCTTTTCAGGAGAAAAGGCAGGGGTTGGAGGTACAACCTGATCGTTAGTTTCCTCCATTGGAACATCCCGATATTGCAAAATCCATTTCCAGCTGCCACCTTTAGGCTTCTGTAGTTTCATGATAATAGGTAATTGGAACTGTGGTCTGTGGAGAACTTCTGGGATTTGAGTCTCTAAGTCAGTTTCCATGGCTTGTGAAAAACCCTTCCTACCTTTCTCTAAGACCACAGTCTCTTGTCTTCCCAATGAACTTGTCGTGAGTAGTCCGCCAAGAGCTTGACTGTACAGTCTTTCTTTCAAATCCACACGACCCACTGATACTTTCAGGGGTGTTCCTCTTTTTTCTCTGGGGCTACCTGGAGAGGTATTTTTAGGGGAATCTTCTGAAATCTGGACTCTCTCTTTCTATCAAGCAAGCCCTCTTTCTTAGAAAGCATTTTTCTCCTAGCACTCTCTCTCTTAGTGGTTTGGATAAGCCCACCTCTGATGTCAACAGTCTTTCTTCTTTTGAAAGCATCACCCCTGTAAGTCTGCTCTGCTCACTCTCCTCCTCTTCCTCCTTCTCTTCTTCCCCCACCTCTTCCTCCTCCTCCTCTTCCTCCTTCCTCTCCTCTTCCTCTATCCCCTTCGCCTCATGCAGTCTCCCTTCCCCACTGCTACTCAATTCCTTCTCAATGAGACTTTCCTCACTGGGACAGGACTCCTTGGGCAGGCCCTCTGGTTCACTAAGTCTCAGTTCCTTCCTGCTCAAGCTCTCTTCTTCCTCCTGATCCTCCTCCTACTTGTCCTTCCCCTTCTTACTCAGGTGCCCCCACTCTTGCTGGATGAGGAGTTCCTCCTCTTCCTCACCTGGATGGTCCTTTGCACTAAGCCTCTTTTTCTTCTCAGTCAATCTCTTTCTTTTTCCTTTTTTGGATCAAACTCTCTTTTGCTCCTCAGCCAAGTTCTCTTCTAATTCCTCTTCACTCAAACTGACCTTTTCCTTCAGATAGCTCCTTTCCCGTTTCTTGGATCCGATCTCCTCCTCTTCCCCTTCCTCTGGGGTCTCCTCTGCCTTCTTCTTAGGCACCCCTTCTCCTGGGTAAGTTAGACCCTCCTCGATTTCCTCATCAGCCAAGCGCTCAGATGACTCCAAAGAGTTTCTCTCTGACATTCTTTAACAACCACGACATCTGGATCTTTTCTGTTTTGCTCAACTCAAATCTCTGGCAAAGCTCTGCTAGCTGCCTCTTCTTTAACAGCTTTTGCTCCTGGACCTTCATTAACATCAACTCTACCTGGGTTTTAGTAAGGAAAACCTTCTTCTGGGCCCGTTTTAATAGCCTGACGTCCACCTCCAACCTGTCTTCCTCTGACGGTGTTCTTACTCTCCGGGCTGATCTGTCATCTAGGACTCTCAGTAGGCTCCCTCTTGTCCGTTCTTCCTCCCATTCCCTCACAACTTCCCTCCTACGACCATCAATTTCAGCCCCTCTCCCAGTGGATGGACTCTGTTCTACTTATGCTTTTGTCTTCGCCAAAGGTACTGAACGCATTTCTTGAATCATCCCGGCCGTGAGCCTGAGCAGTTGATTCTCTTTCACCTCTATACCTTTTGCTTTGGAACTAACTCTTTGGTCTTCAGAACGAATCCACCTTTCCCGTTTTGTCACTGTTATACCTCATTCACAGGACCCCAAGAAGACCACCAAGGAGCCAACACACCAAAAATGCAAAAGCAAGGTTTATAGTTTATTCAGGCTTAAGCTGGGCTCTCAGACCTAACCGATATAACGGAACGGTGCTAAGAGCCCCGGGTGGGGGAAGAAAGGGCTCTTTATAGGTTAGAGACAAAGGGAGGAGGTGAATAACAGTGTCACTTTGTGGTTGGTCCAAGAGTCCTGCTCGTGCCAACACACCTTTGAACTGATCGATTGTACAGGATGCGGTCGTGGAGATTTTTTTTTTTTTTGGTGGGTGTTATCAGGGTTGTGGAATGTGCTGGCCATCTGTGTGGTCAGGAGTCTTTATTTTCACTCTATAGAGCAGTGTTCATACCGGGTTTATCTAATCTATAGTTTCCTGGAAGGGGAACAGCAGGGGAGGAGTAGCAGCAGGCATGCATTTCAAGCATTACACAGAAGCTGAAAAGAGCAACCAGTGTGGTGTCGGAAGGGGTTGCATGGGAGGATCTCTGGGTCCTACAATCCCCCCTTGTCTTGTATCTGGGGAACACAATCATGGGTTCTGGTCAGTTAGTTCATAAGTGTCTGGGAGGTCTGTCCTAAGGGGCATATAAGCTTGTTGTCTCTGCACCATAAGTTGGATGGTGCCTAACCTGTCTTTTATGAACTGCACTAGTCTATTAAGAATGCATGGCCCTAGAGTGAGTATCAGAAACAGAATTATGAGAGGGCCTAGGAGAGTGGAGATGAGCGTAGTCAGCCATGGGGATTTGTTGAACAAAGATTCGAACCACCTCTGCATTTCCTGCCTCTGTTTATGTCTGGCATCTAGTCCCTCTCTGATCTTGGCCATGTTATCTCTTATAACTCCTGAATGGTCTCGGTAGGAGCAACATTCTTCCTTCATCCTTCAG
>NW_008355971.1:901139-901844 GCF_000622305.1 Nannospalax galili
AACACTGCCTTTCCCATTTTCATGTTAGCTAATGTCCAAGTCACTTGTACTGGTGCATGGGGATTTAAACTTCTCGTCGGGAGGGGCCCAGTCACCAGCAGACAGGAGAGCAGGAGGTGGGCGCTGGCCATTGAGGCAGTGGTCTCGCAGCACAGTAACCGGCTCTTCCAAACATATGGGGTGAGGGGAGTTGGGAGGCCACAGCGGCCGGGCTGACAGGGCCTCTGATGCGCTTGGCCGTGGGACCAAGGCCAGGGGCAAGGCAATGGCTGGAGCACACCGCCGAGGCAGGTTAGCAGGAGGTGTCCCGCCGGATTTGAAGCTTGAGTGGGTTTGAAGGATGTCGGGATGCCTTCCAGGTGTCTCCTTTGAAATCCTCTGGGACTGCAAACAGATCGGCAGGTTTTGCATGGGAGTAGTGCACCCAAGTTGTGATGCCGTCCACTTTGAGTGTGGTGGGAGTCGTCAAGAGGATCACGAAGGGACTCTTCCATTTTGGCTTGAGATTTTTCTGTTGGTGTCTGCGGATGAAGACCCAGTCGCCGGGCCTGAACCTGTGGGGTTGCTGGGGAACAGTGGCTTCATATACGGCCCTGAGTTGCAGTCAGACCCATTGGTGGGTTAACTGCAACCATTGGAGTGAGTCCAGCATGTCCTGGTCTCCCAAGGTCGATACTAGGTCAGCTTGGAGGCTAGGAGTCATGG
>NW_008355971.1:902130-903845 GCF_000622305.1 Nannospalax galili
TATTCCCTGGCTTACCTGAGAGACAAAGGCTGGCCCATTATCTGATCCGATTGTAGTTGGGAAACCATACCTGGGCAGGATCTCTTCGATTAGTTTCTTGGCTACTATGTGAGCAGTCTCATGCTTGGTTGGGTAGGCCTCAGTCCATCCAGAGAAGGTGTCTATGAATACTAGTAAATATTTATATCCAAATTTTCCCTGTTTGATCTCAGTGAAGTCAGTCTCCCAATATGTACCTGGTCATGTCCTTCTGCTCCGGGATCCTGGGTTAGCATGGGATGGAGCTGAGTTGGTTAATTGGCAGGCATGACAATGCCTAACAATTTTTTCAATGGCTTGATTTCCTTCCTGAATTTTAACTTTGGCCCTTCTTAGTAAGTCTTGCATCCTTCGGGTGCCCATGTGTGATGCTTGATGTATTTTCTTGAGCAATCTTATGCCCAAATTCTGAGGTAGGATAACTTTCCCATCCATTGTCCTCCACCAGCCCTCTAGGCATTGAGTCATAGGGAGAGTGTATATCCAGGCTAAGTCCTCTGGGCTATAGCCCATGGGGAGTTTTAGACAGTTCCCTTGCTCTGGGATCAACCAGGGTGGGCATAATTGAGGAGGTTAGAGCTATTTCTTTAGCTGCCCTGTCAGCCAGGTTGTTTCCCTTCTGGATGGGGTTGTTCCCTTTTTGGTGGCCCGGGCAGTGGATTATGGCTAGTTTTGTTGGGCCCCAGAGAGCTTGCAGGAGGTCTAAGCTCTCTTGTTTATTTTTAATAGTTTTTCCCTTTGCAGTAAGGAGGCCTCTCTCTTGATAGATGGCCCCATGAATGTGGGCAGTGGCAAATGCATATCTGCTGTCTGTGTAGATGTTGAGTCTCTTTCCCTTACCCATCTTTAGGGCTTTGGTAAATGCAATCAGTTCAGCTTTTTGGGATGATGTGCCTATTGGCAGGGGCTTGGCCCAAATGACTCTTGAGGTAGTTGTGACTGCTCCCCCAGCATGCCTTTTACCATCTCTGATGAAGCTACTTCTGTCCGTAAACCAGGTTTCTTCGGCATCAGGCAAGGGGACATCCTTCAGGTCAGGCCGGATGCAATGCACTTGTGCCAGAATTTCAGTGCAGTCATGGAGTGGGTCCCCAAGATCAGGATCTGGCAACAGTGTGACTGGGTTTAGGGCCGTCTGTACCTGGCAGATGATCCTGGGTGGATTTAAGAGCAGAGCCTGATAATGAGTTAATCGGGCATTACTCAACCATCAATCAGGGGGTTGCTTGAGCACTCCCTCAACGGCATGAGGGGTTGCTACAAGCAGGTCCTGTCCCAGAGTTAATTTGTTAGCATCCTTAACCAGCAGGGCCACTGCTGCTATAATTCACAGGCAAAGGGGCCATCCAGCTGCTACTGGGTCTAATTTCTTTGATAGGTATGCAGTAGGTCTCTTCCAGGGACCTACTTTCTGGGTGAGGACTCCTTTTGCAATACCTCTATGTTCATCCACATATAGACAAAAAGGTTTGCTTATGTCTGGAAGTCCCAAGGCAGGGGCCTCTAAGAGTTTGTGTTTTAGGGTTTCAAAGGCCTCTTGTCTTTCCTGTGTCCATTTGAAGTCCTGTCCTTCTTTGGCAGCCTCATATAGGGGCTTTGCAGTTTCAGCAAACCCTGAAAACCAGAGGCGGCAAAACCCCACGGTGCCCAGGAATTCCCTCACCTGCTTTTTGGAG